>NC_133652.1:223993130-224314604 GCF_009905375.1 Apium graveolens
TAACTCCAACGTTGATTTATTTCAAAACCCGATTCATCATTAGATTATTAATATGTAGACACAAACTAGTTGAGGAATATTATTTTAATAAATCTTTTAGAGGTAAAAACTCATTCGGGTATGATTATTATCAATTATTATTTAATTATTTATCAACTATTATTTAATTAATTATCATTATTAAAGGGTTTATTATTGATGTAAAAATTATAGATCCTGATTTAAAACATACTTTTGATTTCGGAATATCATTCGAATAATTTCAGATCATCGGTGAATTATCCCGACATATTTAATATGTTGAATATAGTTTCGAGAAGAACTTTTACCCCTTATTAATTATCTGTTGACAACGGTCAACTCACATCCTTAGTACTTCCTCCGAATTCTCGGAAGTATGTAATACATATATATACACTTCTATCTTAGAGAGATAAGCTATTTCTCAACAAGCAAAACGCTTGGGGAACTTGATGTGGTTTCGAGTTCTCGAGATTGATAGAATTCTTTTAAAGGACAAGGGAGGGGTAGACTCTGGTAATATGTGTGCTAGATAGACTACCAAAGGTACTGCAGGCGAAGGTACTCAGTGTACTCAGGAACTTGTGAAGTATGTGTTATACCCGAAATGGGATACGTAGCCCGAATGCGGCAAGGGTGATACCCGAGAGATGACGGTTTCATCCTTACTACTAGTAGAAAAGGTTTACTATTTCCGTACGTGGCTCCAGTGAATGTCCTATTCTTCCAATTGAAATTGTGATGCAATACCGTAACCCAAGCCTATGTGCTGGGTTTACTAATAAGGTATTCGCAGATTAATAAAATCCACTAAAGGATATTTTCTGAAGGTGTGTATCACCAAGAAAACTAGTTTGAAGAAACTTATTTATCAAATATGATGTTTTATGTGAGTAATATATAGTCATTTCATACTGTACATTATTATGCTGGGGATTATAGCTCACTCTTGTTTCTTTTAAATGACACACATAATAGATAACCAGTATGCCGGTGTGGGACCTAGTCATTGCAGTCAGGGGGAGGATCCATGGCAGCTTTGTCTCAGGTGTGCTAGAGTATCAGATAGATATAAGATATCAGTCGTAATTATTGTAACTTCATGTAGAGGTTATAAATAATTGTTTGAGATCCTGTGAAGTACATTCGAGTGCAATAAAAGAAGATTACATCTTGTACATTTTTCTAAGACTATAACTTGTGTGGTGTGAGTATGAGATTGGGGTCTGTGGATTATTGAATCAATACCAGGTTACACATGAGTGAAGGATGGCGTGACGACCCAGATTCCTGACCCCGGATTTGTAGGCGTTACAGTCGCCCCTTTTTGGATCATCTGTCAGGAGTAGATAAAGAAGGAGTTCCACTGAAGATTGGATTTTATTTGGGCGGTGTTTATTGAGAGGCTTGATTATGCAATACTCATATTGTTGGGCCTGCTGCTTGATTTAAACTTGCTCAATAGCTTTCACTTTTTCTTGAATTAGTCTGATAAACCTATTCTTGTCTAGTTTGAGCATCAGGTCTAGCTTATCAGCTGCTTCCTGAAGTTTATCAACCTTTTCATAAGTCTTGGAGTGTAGACCTTGAAGATTTTTAGTACTGAGAGTAGTGACTTTAAGTTATGTTTTGAAGTCAGAATTTATCAGCAACTCATCAGCTTTTGAAACATGTTCTGACAGAACAGTTGAGCTGGGAATAAAGTCAGGTTCATTCCACTTCTGTCCATTCAACTCCTCTAAAGGTTTCCTCCCATGGAACATGAGCATCTTCTTCATTAAATTTAAGCAGTGCCTCCTTGCCAAGAATTGGAGCATTTACTGGAGCACTTGCTGGAGCACTGTCTCCAGAATTTGATAAAATCTCATCATCTTCTGATAACACCAGAGTGTGTGTAACTGAAGGAGATTTGGAGCTTCTGTTTCCAAATTCTGATCTTCAGGTTCTAAATCCAGAATTGGTGTAGTAGGAATTTCAGCATTTAGTATTGGAGAGAACAGGTGGAGTTGCCCTTTTGCTGGTGGTGCTTCCAGATACAAAACAGTTGGAATATCAACCCGTGAATATCAATTTCAGGACTTAACCCTGAATCTCCAACTGAGGCAGTTTCTTTGAATGGAGAGATAGGAGGTGTGATCACTGTGTCTTGAACTGTGTCTTTGGTGAGGTGGAGTTGTCAAAGCTTCAATGACTGTAGGTTTTGATAAGATTAGAGATTCCTGATCCCCTTCTCAGCATCTTTAACATCCTCAAATTGAATTTGTGCCAATATGCACACCTGCTATAGTCTTCCTTGATCTTCTAGATGGTGGAGTGATAGATCTGTATCAGAATTTGAAGGTCTTTTCCTTTTCAAAATCCCAGAACCCTCAACTTCATTTGTTTCTGAGGAGTTACCTCTTCAGCTTCTAATGTCACAGGTTCTGATGCAGGAACCTGGACTTGTTCTTCCTCATCAGATTCATCTCTCAGAATCATTCTTCTCTTCTCTTTGGTGGAGATTTAGGAACAGAGATAGTTCTTTTGGTTTTGGGCCTAGAGGATGTGTCAGATTTTACAACTGGCACCTTTTGAGAAGTACAGAGGTTGATTTGGTTTGGATTTGAAAGGTGAGGTTCTGATAGTAGGTGCTGATGGTTGTGGTTGAGAGGATTGTGCTGGTTGATAGTAGGTTCTGATAGTAGGCTATGGTGAGTATTGGAAGGCCGGGTTGGTGGAGGTTGAGAAGTAATAGGGTGTTAGGTGCAACATCAGGATATATGGTTGTGTATATGTGAGGATCAGAATTTACTAAGAATTGTTTGACAGATTGGGGAATTTGGAGGGGTTAGTATATCCTTCTTATTGTCAGCATATAATAAGTCTGTGAAAGCCCTTTTGTGAAGTTTAAAGGGTTCAATTAATCACTAAAGTTTTAAGGGCATCAGAAAACATAAAATATATAAAGCTGACAGAATCTAGCAAAATATACTAGTTGCTATCTTCTTTCATCCTATCACCTATAAAACCCAAAATAGTAGTAGCATAATCAAAATAAGTTTGATTAAGAAGTGCATACCCTATTTGCTGACTCATGATTGGAATAACATCAAAATTTGAGCATTTGGGCAAAGGCTTGTTAATGCAATCGAAAGAGAAGCTCCACTCCCTCCTGATGTAGGGCCTCTTCAGTTATCCCAGCTTGGACAAAGACTACTCATAGCCAAGATTTGCCATCATGTTTTAAAAACTGACTCCCCAACTTGTGAATTGTAAGTACAGTTTTCTGGCAGATGCAATGCTTGTCGAACAGTAGACAAGGTTACCAAGTGCTCATCTTCCCCTGTTGTAAAAATGATGCTTGGGGACCCACTTTCACCACCATTATCGTAAACTCCAGACCTCAAAAACTCCAAAATTTGCTTGCCTGAGAGAGTCTGTGGTTGGGTCAGAGCATACCCAATTTCACTTCGAGCGAGAAAATCTTGAATGAAGTGAAGTTCTGAAGGAGCCTCGTCCTTGTTGAGAATAGCCATATAGTTGTTGGGGACAAACTTGGCTCCATCATAGACAGATCCTTAGGTGCCATTTCTGTGAAAATTAAGTGAAAAGTTTTGTGTGTATAGAGTGTTTGATAAGATTCATGTGAGAAAATAGCTTCAGAGAATAATAGAGAGTGAAAGATAATAAGAGAGATTCGAAAAGAGTAGAAAGTAGGTAAAAGATTGTAAAGTCTTTTATCTCTCGCTATATATTCTCTCCACTATTACAACGGCTAATATCTGAAGAAGAACCGACATTTGACACCTGGCAGCATGTAACAGTCAAACATATTAGTGGGCACGGTAAACGTGCAGTAATTATGCTCACATGCGGTTACCAAAACAAACACGCAACCACATTAACCAAATGATTATCACTGTTTTTATCTCACTTAATTATTTTCTGATAAAATGACCGTTACAGAAAAACTAATAATGAATCAACCAATTAAAATGTGACACGTAAGCATCAGAGTTTGTATTAGAACTGACTATTATTAGAATTTAATGGTCATCAGAATATGGCTTCTGTACTCAAAAAATGAATGACTGTTTCTGTATTTCTTCACACAAATACTGACTGGTTTCTTCAGAGTTTAATCATCAGAACATATTAGAACTTGTCCTCATAATTTATGCAAATAATGCTTAACTGTTTATCAGAAATAACTTAATCACACAGTAATTTTCATCATTCATATGGAGTGATAATGTGTATGTGCAAATTATCAGATAAATATTATAGTCTGATAAACTTCAGTATATCTTAGAAATAAGGCATAACTAAGAAAATGCTTAAAATCTGTATTGAATTGTGAAGTCTACTATAGAATAAAGTTATACAAGAATCCACCTCAACTGTTTGTGCTTATTTTATGCATATTTTGAAATTCTTTTGACAATGGCTTCTGTTATTCCCAGTGGACTAACAATGAGATTTACAGAAGGGGGGTTGAATGTAAATCTCAAAACTTTTTCAAGTTTTGAGCAGTTTCTAAGGCTAAGTGTTTGAGTGATCAAATGTGGTGAATTGCTTGAAGCGATGCAGACAGATATATATTCAAACACAAATGAAATGAGCACAAAGAACTTAAAACTTTTCTGGTGGATTTGTTGTTCCACCAGAGATGTGTTATTTCATAAAATCTGTGATTCAAAGAATTAAATCACAGCTGCTTCCTAGTACAAAACTAGATGATTTCTCTTTTGATATTTCTAAACAGCTCAGGAAAATCAATCTAATTACTAGCTGCTACTTGGTTTATATATCACAAGTTTACAAGTGAAGACAAACTGTAAAATACAATTGAAAAGATTCTTCACATGTTTTCTTCTTTCATTTCTCTATCCAATGCAATCTAGGATAATCTGTAAATTTTGAATACTTCCTTGTTTGCATCAGAATAGAAATGCTGCATTTTCTTGATTCCCTAGAGGCTTCCACATTCCAGTATGTCTCTATCAACCCATGTGCCTCTGTTAGCTTTTGAATTGTCACTATCAACTGCTAATGAACTAAGCATCCGTTGAGCTTTCAGGTTCCGTTGATGCCTTTATCCGTTGAGGCTTTATTCCGTGTGAAGCTTTATCCGTTGATGCATTATCAGTTGAAGTCTTTATTCGTTGAAGCACTTATCCGTTGATGGATATTATCCGTTTGAAGCAATAGAGACATCCGTTGAAGCTTTGTTTCTTATCCGTTGAAGGTCTTTAATATCCGTTGACACTTCTTCACTTATACAAAATTACAAGGCATGAAATATTTACAATTAGCCCTCTTATTTGTACATCCATTAGCAGTCAACATGACTGATTATTTCCTAACAACATCTAAGAATTACAGCTTGAAACCAGAGAGTGAAATGTGCTACAATACTAAACTTATTGTTAAGTAAAGCTACTCCTTCAACGGATAGCCAAGATGGTCTTATCCGTTGAGGCTACAAACACTAGATTTCTACTTAAATGTTTGCTTAACTTATCATCAAACTAATACACATATTCCTAACAATCTCCCCCTATTTATGTCTACTAGAACTGTAGGCATAAATTTGGGTTTAGCTTGATGATAACAAAACACTTAACAAATATATAAGCTGTAATAAAGCAGAAATTCAAAAGTGCTACAAAAATGTATATGCTGAGATGGAATGAAGAATTACATTGTTTCCAAGGGTGCTCCTTTAGCCTGAGCAAATTACTTTCTTTCCTTTGATCCCTGGTTTTCTTTCCTAGCCTCCTGTCATTCTCCTCTATTTGAAGTGAAGTTGTCTGTAGAATTCAGCTTCATCTTCTTCATTGATATCTAACTTAGATTGCATATCCTTGAGAGTTTCATTACTGGCAATCTTTAGCTGATCTTCAATTCTGAAAAATCTTCTGACTCCTTTGTTATCTCTGAACTCCATCAACCAATGAGGTGATTTGTGAATTGTAATTCCTCTTTCTTGAATGAGTAAAGTTCTAGGCAAAGCATTAGGCTCCCTCCAAGTTTTCTGTTATTCCCAGTGGACTAACATGAGATTTACAGAAGGGGGGTTGAATGTAAATCTCAAAACTTTTTCAAGTTTTGAGCAGTTTGTAAGACTAAGTGTTTGAGTGATCAAATGTGTGTGAATTGCTTGGAGCTGATGCAGACAAATATATATTCAAACACAAATGTAATGAACACAAGGAACTTAAAAACTTTTCTGGTGGATTTGTTGTTCCACCAGAGATGTGTTATTTCAGAAAATCGTGATTCAAAATTAAATCACAGTTGCTTCCTAGTTACAAACTAGATGATTTTCTCTCTTGATATTTCTAAACAGCTCAGGGAAAATTCATATCTAATTACTAGCTACTACCTGGTTTATATATCACCAAGTTTACAAGTGAAGACAAGATAAAGTACAATAAGACAATAGTTCCTCCACTTGTTTCTGTTCCATTTTTATCCAGTGTAATATGGAATTATCTGTTGACTTTCCATTTTGGAAACTAGACTAAAATGGCTGCTTTTTCTGCTGTTCCTGAAATAGGCTACCACATCTCTGTCAATCCATGTGCCTCTGTCAGCTTTGTTAACTGTCACTATCAACTGCTATAGACTGAGCATCCGTTGAAGCATTCATCCGTTGATGGCTTTATCCGTGATGCTCTAGCAGTGCATCCGTTGAAGCTTTCATCCGTTGATGGCTTTATCCATTGATGCTCTAGCAGTTGAAGATTTATCCGTTGAAGCACTTATCCGTTGATGGATATTATCCGTTGAAGCATTAGAGGCATCCGTTGAAGCTTAGTTTCTCATCCGTTGAAGGTCTTCAATATCCGTTGACACTTCTTCACTTATACAAAATTATAAGGCATGAAATATTTACAATTAGCCCTCCTATTTTGACATCCATTAGTAGTCAACATGACTGATTATCTCCTAACAACATCTAAGAATTACAGCTTGAAATCAGGAGAGTGAGAGGTTGCTACAATACCAAACTTATTGCTAAGTAAGGCTACTCCTTCAACGGATAGCCAAGATGGTTCTTATCCGTTGAGGCTACAAAACACTAGATTTCTACTTAAGTGTTTTACTAACTTATCATCAAACTAATACACATATTCCTAACAATCTCCCCCTATTTATGTCTACTAGAACTATAGGCATAAATTTGGGTTTAGCTTGATGATAACAAACACTTAACAAATGTATTAACTGTAACAAAGCAGAAATTCAAAAGTGCTGCAAAAGTGTATATGCTGAGATGAAATTGAAGAAATACATTGTTTCCAAGGGTGCTCCTTTAGCTTGAGCAAATTATTTTCTTTTCCTTTGATCCCTGGTTTTCTTTCTAGCCTCCTGTCATTCTCCTCTATTTGAAGTTGAAGTGTCTATAGAATTCAGCTTCATCTTCTTCATTGATATCTAACTTAGATTGCATATCCTTGAGAGTTTCATTACTGGCAATTTTTAGCTGATCTTCAATTCTGACAAATCTTCTGACTCCTTTGTTGTCTCTGAACTCCATCAACCAATGAGGTGATTTGTGAATTGTAATACCCTCTCTGAATGAGTAAAGTTCTAGGCAAAGCATTGGGCTCCCTCCAAGTTTTCCTTATGTTGGCAATCTTGTTGAGAATCTCAGTCCTGGCAGTTCTGGTAAAGCCAGAATCCTTATGTATGGCTGAGTAGACTCTAATCAAGGTAGTGTAGCCTTCATTCAGAATTCTGTGAAGAGGCCATGTTCTTTCCCCAGCTCCTTTGTATTTGAACACTAGTCTTTCTGGTAGCTGTCTGTAGGTAGCTATTCCCCTTACATCCTCCAGCTCATCCAGATAGAGTTCAATGTCTGAAAATTCTTTTATGTCACAGATGTGAACATAATCATCTTTAGAGTTTGAGGTTTGGACTTAGGCTTCTGTGTGAATTTGATTGAGGCTTTAGAGGGTGTTGATTTGATTCTTCTTTTCTGCTTCTTTGATGGTGGAGAAGAGGTTAGGAAGGTGGGCAATTTGATGGTGTCCCAATCAATTGGTTCCTCCTTGGGAATGATTGTTTCACCATGAATGTTCATGAAGGGGTCAGGTACAATGGGTTCAGGAATAGAGGGTAGTGGTTTGGATATTGATTGGGTTTCTTCAGTCTTATCTACCTTCTTTCTCTTTGCATTGACCTTCTTTCTTTTCCCTTTCTGCCATTCTTCCTTACTTCTTTCCTCCATCTCAGTACCAACCATGTCCCCCATAGCTTCATCTTCACCTTTGTCTTCAATTTCTTTCTGATCTTCAGCCTGACTTGACTAGCTGTTTTTCAAGCTTTGCTTGTGCTCTTTTGTCAGCCTTTAGCTGTTTGGCTTCTTCCTTCAACCTTTTGGTTTCTTCCTCTTGGCTATTGAGAATTTGGGATGTCCTTGCATCACACATATGCTCTTTCCCTCTCTGAAATAATAGCCATGTTTCTCCTTACAGCCTCATCCATGGTCTCTTTGAGATATGCAATACTTCTTCCTAAAAGCTTGTCCTCATCTGCTTTGGAAGAGGAAAATCCAACCTCTTTTAGAGGATTCTTTGTAGAGTCCTTATGGGATCTGTTGTTGGCCTTGAGAACCATAGGTTGCAGATCTTTGGAAGAAGTTTTCTCCATCCTTATGCCTCCCTACTGGCTTGAGTTCCATAATAATTGATTCCACTTTTGTGCTATGCTTCACAGATTGTGATTGAGAAGTTGTAGAACCAATATTAGTTGGCATCTTTTCATCAATCTTCTTCCTTTGCTCTTTGACTTGCAATTCAGCTGCTGCTATCTGGATTAGATCAATTCCATATAGCTTTCCTTTGACTTGAATTGGTGGAGAAGTTGTGATGACGGGAACTAGCACTTGAGAAATCTGAACTGTTTGTAGATGGCTCTCCTTCCCCTTTCCCCTTTATTCTCCCCCTTTTTTGTTATCATCAAGGGTAGGGGTCAAGCCTTGTGCTTGTGGCCAGCTGCATGAGGAGATTTGTTTGAGTTTGTTGATTCTGAAGAATGGTGACCATAGAGTCTTCAATTATTTGAACCCTATCTTCCAATCTGGCCAACCTCTTATCAGCATCAGAGGCCTTCCTTAGTCTCCCAAACAAATCTTGCATAGTACCATAGGGTATAACTGAATCCAATTTCTCAGCATTGTAGGATTTCAGATCAGCAATGTCCAGCTTGAGCTCATCCACACTTAGATTGTGCTGGTAATGCTGCAACTGCAAGAGATGCAGAGATTCCAGATGAGCTTGAAGAATTGCCTTGGTGCCAGCATCCTGAGTCTCCTGAATGGCTTGCTGAATTGTCATGACTTGTTTGACCAAAGTGACACCAAACTCTCTTGGTGTTGATGGTTTTGGTCCATGCCCTATGCAGGAAGATTAGGAGCAGAACTTGGGCCTGCTACTCCCCCTAAGTTCATGCTCTCATTCAAAGAATTAGGGTCATCATCATTAGAATTTACTCCAAATTCTTCAGATGGCTCTCCAGCTTGAGAAGGCAGCCTGTTGACAGCAGCGTTTGTCTCTTAGAAGAGATTCTGAAGTATGTACAATGTGTAGTGCTTGTTCTGCCTCCACATTGCCCTGTGCAGCCAATAATTGATAGGCTGAAACAGGGTGAGTAAAAGTGTCAGCATCCAAGGAAATGTTATCAATGACAGCTTTGTAGTGTTTGCTGAAATTGTCTTCCCTTATCTGCATCATCCACTTTCATTAACTCACTAGCAATGGCTGGATCCAACCTTATAGCTATGACCTGCCTTTCCTCTCAATTTCTCTCTTTTCTTGCATCAAGGGGCTCCCCCTGGCTCACACACACCCTCACCCCTCACCTTCACCTTCTAAGGTGGCACTCCTCTCACTTTTGTCATGCTGGAAGAAATAGCATGCATTTGGTGACTCTCAACCTCTCCTTTTGCCTGGGAAGCAACCCAGCCTCTCACTCAAGAAATCACTTCCCTTCCCTCAAGCCTAACAGTGATTGTACAGTTGCCATGTCAGCTACAGTTGGAGTTGTTTTCTGTTAAGTGTGTATAGGCCATCAACGGATAGGGAGTATCCGTTGAAGTGGAAACTGATGGTAGCAACCGGATACCTGCTGTTAAGCTTAATCCGTTGAAGAACAACCACTTGTCAACGGATGAGAGATATCCGTTGAAGAAGGAAATGATGTAGAAGATAGAAAGTGATATAATTGTTGAATCTGTGTGATTGATTTTAAGTGAGGTGACACAGATTCTGCAACTACATCTGAAAGAATTGGCTGATGATCCAACCAAATCATCTAAAAGATGATGATCACCAGGTTTTGAGTGGGGCCTCCTCCCTGAGTTTTAAATGAGGGAGAATCAGGAATTGATGTGAATATCATATCCACATCCAGAGAGGGAGTAGGAGAGTTTGAGGAATGGTGTGTGTCCTATATTGAGAGAATGGGGCTGTGATTCCACATTTGCTAGAATCACATCAAGCTGAATTTGAGAAGGCATAGATACTGGTGGGTGTATCTGTGCTGTGTGTGCCCTTTGTGTGGAAACTAGGGTTTTGGCCTTCTTCTTCCTTGAAAAGGCTTGAATTGGTGAATGTTTAGCTTTAGTGTCCCTCCCTCTTTTGTTCTGTGTCCCTGGGTGGGGACTATTTTCAATAGTTACATCCTTTTGGGAGGATGCAACTAGGGATGTGCTGGACTCCTTTTGAACCACTACAGTCTTTTGAGAGACTGTGGCTTGGCTGGAATAGGTACCACTCACCTCTCTCACCTTATCCTGGGGGGCTTTTTGATGTTCACCCCTCCCCTCACCACTCACACCCTGTTCACTCCCTTCAGGGTTTATGGTAGTTGTTACAACTGTTGTCTTTTGAGAAACAACAGAGGTAGGTTTCTTTGACTTGACTTTGGAGATTTTAGATTTGGTGGCTTTGGTAGGAGCCTGTTTGGACAATGACACAAGTTCCATAGCCACACTAGAAGGCAAAGAAACATTGGGGTTGGAAATGGTAGAAGTTATAGAAACATTTACCTCACTTACCTGTGGTGCATTCATGATTGGCAAGTATACTAATGGCACCTGGCTGTTGAGGTTCATTCTCAAAAGGTCTGCAAGGACCCTTTTCTCTTGTGCCCAGCATTTGAGTTTATTATTCTCATTGGATATAACCAAACCTTCAGCAACATGGTTAGCCAATAACATAAAGAATCTAGCAAAGTAGATGTTATGTTGGTCTATTAGCTTTGTTACCTAATCTGGAACCTAATTCTAGCATAACACAGTTGCTAAAATTAAAGTACCTATCAGAAACTAGCATATAGAGCATATTAACAAGAGATGAAGTGATAGCATCAAATTGTTAATCTTCCCAGAGAAAACCTTAATAAAGGCATCTCCAAGAAAACTCCATTCTTTCCTAAGGCCTTTCCTTCTAATACTACCTAAACTAGTAGAATCAAAAGCATAGCCTATGGAATCTAGCATAGCAGAGACATCTTTATCAGTGTGTGGTGTCATGGCATTGTTCTCAGGCAACTTAAAGAAATATTGTAAATCATCACAATTAATGCAATAGTCCTTACCTTTGAGAGAGAAGGCAATGGTCATATCTGTGGAGTTGAACTCTGCAGTTGTCCAAATCTCCTCAATCACTTCACAGTAGATGGTTGGGGCTTCCAGCATTGCATAGCTCAGTTTGCAGTTTTTGATGAAGTCCATCATCTTGTGATAATCAGAATGGGCTTCCTTCTTTTCAACCAAGACTATGAAATTATTCTTTTCATAAACAAATCCTGTTTGAGACATAATTTTGACTACTGGTGCCATTTTTGTGAGTAGAGGTTGCAGAGAAGAACTTGAGAATTGAGAGAGAAAGAGAATGATAATTGCAAGAAAGCGTAAAGTGAAAATAAGAATTCAATTGGGCTTTTATACTTTCTTGAATTAAAACACAAATTAAAACAATTAAATGATACTTTTAAGTAAGTGAAAGCCGTTCAGGAATAAAAGAAACTGTAGAAATTCTGAAAACTACCGTAAATACAAATACATACAACACTGTATATCTGTATCAACGGTTGAGTAAAAGAATCAACGGCTGTGACTCACTAACGGGACACATCAACGGATAAGGTAAATAGTTATCCGTTGATGAACAACACTATTTTATCCGTTGAAGGATAAAATTACCAGAAATGTATTTGTCTTTCAACGGATAATGAATATCCGTTGATAGAACAATTTTGGCTTTCTAACGGATAGGGAATATCCGTTGATAGGATAAGTCTTGATTAAAGCCAACTTTGTTCTTGCAGCAAATTCATTTCAGGCTACAAGACAGATTACATAGATGACATAGATTATGAATAGTTAAGCATACCTAACTCACTTACTAATCTTGTGAATGTTGATTCATCAAGTGGCTTGGTAAATATGTCTGCAATTTGCTTTTCACTTGGAACAAAATGAAGTTCCACTGTACCTTTCATCACATGTTCCCTAATGAAGTGGTACTTGATATCAATGTGCTTGGTTCTTGAGTGCTGCACTGGATTTTTCAGTAATGGCAATGGCACTTGTGTTGTCACAAAATATTGGAATTTTGTCAACAGTTATACCATAGTCAAATAACTGATTCCTCATCCACAGTATTGTGCACAGCAACTACCAGCTGCAATGTATTCAGCTTCAGCTGTTGATGTGGAAACAGAATTCTGCTTCTTGCTGAACCATGATACAAGCTTGTTTCCTAGAAATTGACAGGTGCTTGTTGTGCTTTTCCTGTCTAATTTGCAACCTGCATAATCTGCACCTGAGTAGCCAATTAGATCAAACCAGACTCTCTAGGGTACCAAATTCCTAGATTTGGAGTCCCTTTGAGATATCTGAAAATTCTTTAATAGCCACTAAGTGAGATTCTTTAGGGTCAGCTTGAAATCTAGCACAGAGACATGTAGAAACATAATATCAGGTCTACTGGCAGTTAAATATAAAAGTGAGCCAACCATGCCTCTATAACTTGTAATATCCACAGACTTTTCAGCCTTGTTTAATTCAAGCTTGGTGGCAGTGGCCATGGGAGTTTTTGCAGGTGAACAATCCATTAAGTCAAACTTTCTTAAAAGATCATAAATATATTTAGTTTAACTAATGAAAATTCCACCACTAACTTGTTTAACTTGTAAACCAAGAAAGTAAGTTAGCTCTCCCATCATGCTCATTTCATATTTACTTTGCATTAATTTAGCAAACTTTTTACAAAGTTTATCATCTGTAGATCCAAATATAATATCATCTACATAAATTTGTACAAGTATCTTAGAGCCATTAACATTTCTAAAGAAGAGAGTTTTGTCGACAGTACCTCTTGTGAAGTGATTATCTAGAAGGAACTTTGATAAAGTCTCATACCAGGCTCTAGGTGCTTGCTTTAGTCCATAGAGTGCTTTCAACAAATAATACACATTGTCTGGAAAATTTGGATCTTCAAAACCAGGAGGTTGGGTTACATAAACTTCTTCCTCCAATTCCCCATTTAGAAATGCACTCTTGACATTCATCTGATAGACTTTGAAATTGGCATTAGCTGCATAGGCTAGAAAGATTCTGATGGCTTCAAGTCTTGCAACTGGAGCAAATGTTTCATCAAAATCTATTCCTTCTTGTTGAGAATAGCCTTTGGCAACCAATCTGGCTTTATTCCTTATGACAATGCCATTTTCATCCATCTTGTTTCTGAATACCCATTTTGTGTCAATAGAATTCTTGTTCTTTGGCTTGGGTACCAGCTTCCATACTTTGTTCCTCTCAAATTGGTTTAGCTCCTCTTGCATTGCTAAAATCCAATCTGGATCCAATAGAGCTTCTTCCACTCTCTTAGGTTCCTCCTGTGATTGAAAGCTACTATATAGACATTCATCTTGAGTAGCCCTTCTAGTTGGTACTTTTGATGTAGCATTACCAATGATCAGTTCAAAAGGGTAATTCTTGGTCCATTTCCTTTGAGGTGGTAGATTAGCCCTTAATGAGGTTGCCTCAGTATTGTCATGATGTGAGATAGAATGTTGATTTGTTGAAACTCCCCCTGAGTTGCTGATCCTTTGAAAGGAAATGGGAGTTCTATCAACTGATGAGGTGAAGTGATTATCCGTTGACAGACTGTGATCAACGGATGCTTCGTTATGAACTTCAACGGATGATGCACTTTGTCTTTCAACGGATGCTGCATTGCTTCTTTCAACGGAAGCTGAATTTTGACTTTCAACGGATGCAGCATTCTGTGCATTATCCAAAGACAGACTCTGGTTTCTTCTTGAGATGTCTTCTTCATCATTCTCATCTTCACTATCATCACAATATATCTCAATATTGTCAAATTTGATTCCTTCATGATGTCTCTCATCTGTTAGTCCATCAATCTTTTTATCATTAAACACAACATGTACAGATTCCATGACAATGTTGGTTCTTAGATTGTAGACCCTATATGATTTTCCAGCAGAATAACCAACAAATATTCCTTCATCAGCCTTTGCATCAAACTTTCCTTTGTGATCAGATTGATTCCTTAAGATGTAACATTTGCAACCAAATACATGTAGAAAGTTTAAAGTTGGTTTTCTTCTCTTGAATAATTGATAGGGAGTCATGCATTTTGCTTGATTGATTAGAGAAATATTCTGAGTGTAACATGCACAGTTAACAGCCTCAGCCCAAAAATAAGTTGGGAGCTTTGACTCCTCAAGCATTGTCCTTGCAGCTTCAATTAGTGATCCGTTCTTCCTTTCCACCACACCATTTTGTTGTGGAGTTCTTGGAGCTAAGAACTCATGCATGATCCCATTTACTCCACAGAACATCTTCATGGTTGAATTCTTGAACTCAGTTCCATTGTCACTCCTAATATTCCTTACTTTGAAATCAGGATGATTGTTGACTTGCTTGATATGATTGATGATGATTTCACTAGCTTCATCCTTTGATCCAAGAAAATAAACCCATGAAAACTTTGAGAAATCATCTACAATCACTAGGCAGTATCTTTTCCTTGAAATTGACAATACATTGACTGGTCCAAAGAGATCCATGTGTAGAAGTTGCAGTGGTTCATCAATTGCAGATTCAAGCTTCTTACTGAATGATACTTTCTTTTGCTTTCCTTTCTGACAAGCATCACACAGTCCATCCCTTGTGAATTCCACTAGAGGCATTCCTCTAACTAAGTCCTTTTTGACCAGATCATTCATTGTTTTGAAATTCAAATGGGACAGCTTCTTATGCCATAGCCAACTTTCAACTGGACTTGCTTTGCTGAGAAGACAAGTAATGGATTCTGCATCTGTAGAGTTGAAATCAGCTAAGTACACATTTCCTTTTCTAACTCCAGTTAGAACCACTTTATTGTCCTTTTTACTTGTGACAATACAGGCTTCAGAATTGAAGGAAACAGTATTCCCTCTGTCACATAATTGACTGATGCTCAATAAATTGTGTTTGAGACCATCAACCAATGCAACTTCATCAATGATGACATTTTCTTTTGAAATCAAGCCATATCCCATAGTGAATCCTTTGCTGTCATCTCCAAAGGTTATGTTAGGGCCAGCTCTCTCCTTAAATTCTGTGAGCAAGGTGAAATCTCCTGTCATGTGTCTTGAACAACCACTGTCCAAGTACCATAGATTCCTTCTTTGTCCCTGCACACAACAAAATCAATCAATTTGATTTTGGTACCCAAGTTTCCTTGGGTCTAGCCTTGTTAGTCTTTTTCCTAGACTTCATTCCTCCTACATCTTTTGACTTAGGTAACTTTGGGTCAACCTTGGTCTTAGATGTGGTTGGTTGAAGTGTAGGGTTAGTCACTGAATCATTTAACACATTTGATTGAATTTGATAAGGCATAGGTTGTGCAAACATGTTATTCCATATAGGCATATTGTATGGCATTTGAGGCATACTAAATGCAGTAAAGTAGGGATTGTTAATGTATGGCATGTTTGCAAAATGTGCATGAGGATTCTGGTGAGACATAACAGGCATAGCATGCAGAGGTGACATAGACATGTTAGGCATGGAGGGATTTGAAGGCATGGGAGCATTTTTAACAGATTTGCAATTATCAGATTGGTGATTAACACTTTTACAATGGACACAGCTTTTTCTAGGAGCATACCTATCAGGTGTGTAATTGTTATGTTTATTAATCCCTACCTTCCCATTTCTTTTAGATTTTCTTTTAGTTTCCTTCTTATCCTCAACCAACTTAAGCCTATCTTTCAACTGATCTAAAGTCATGTGACCTATATTCACCTTACTGACATCTCTGGATGTGCTAGCTCCTTCTCTGACAAAGTTCTTGAGAGTTGAATCATTCTTTTTATTTTTAAAAGAACTTGCCTGTTTTAATTGATGAGCCTTCAACGGATGCTCCTTTTCTTCCTTCAACGGATAACTTTCATCATCCGTTGATTCCACATCCGTTGACAATCCATCAATTAATTCTAACTTCTTTTTGTTTTTCGTCCAGGCATCCTCACAGAATGATTCAATTCCCTGAACCTTGGCAATTTGAACACCAACATCCCTAGATGTTTTCCAGGCCTTGATTACCTCTTGCTCACTTTCTAACTGTTTAGAAAGAATTTCTACTTTCTTAACAGCTTCTTCTAGTTCACTTTCGACAGTCAAGCATTTAAGTTTAATCTTTTCAAGCTCAATTACCTGACTCTCTAACACAACATTCCTATCACTTAAAAACACATTATTTTCTTTGATCCTAGTGTTTTCTTTAGCTAGTGATTTAAGAGAAACACGCAAATGATATAATTCATTGGACATATCATTTATGGCTTCATTGCATTCATGTTTAGAAAGATGAGAGAGATCAGTAGTAATTACCTGGTTGCTTGATGAACTAGTTTCATTTTCATCAGAATTAGCCATCAGGGCTAGGTTGACATATTCCACATCATCATCTTCATTTACCCCATCTGCTGCCCAATCATCTTGAGTGAGAAAAGCTCTTTCCTTTAGTTTGAGCAAATCAAAATACTTCCTTTTGTAATCAACTTGCTCAAATTTCTTTTTCTCAGAATTTGGCTTCCTACACTCACTTGCAAAGTGTCCACTAATGCCACAGTTGTAACATTTGAACTTTGATTTGTCCACCATGTTTTTGTTTGGCTTAGTGAACTTTGTGTTTTTCCTGAACTTCATCTTTGCAAACCTCCTGGACAGAAAGGCCAGATGTTCATCAATATCATCAGATTCATCCTGATTGGAATTGTCTTCATCCTCGGCAACTTGCTCTTTACCCTTGCTTGATTCTGATTTACTTGTGCCAATTTTGAGACTTGGCATTGTCTTTTCCTCATTTCTGGCTTCAACTTTTTCAATGTCAGCTACAAGTGCAACTAATCCTCCTTTTCTCTTTCCCTTTTCCAACAGCTCATCTTGCTCCATCTCAAGTTCATAAGTCTTCAAAATTCCATATAATCTTTCAAGTGTGAAGTCCTTATAATCTTGAGAATTTCTTAGAGAAACAGTCATAGGCTTCCATTCCTTTGGTAGAGACCTTAGAAATTTTAGATTGGAGTCCTTGACTTGGTACATTCTCCCATACAGCTTTAATCCATTCAATAGTTTTTGAAATCTGTTGAATGTATCATTCAATGATTCTCCTTCTTCAAAGTGGAAATATTCATATTGTTGAATGAGAAGCTGCATTTTATTTTCTCTAACTTGCTCCGTGCCTTCACAGATAAGCTGCACAGTATCCCAAATTTCCTTAGCAGTTTGGTTATTGATGACATTGTCAAACATATCTTGATCCAGGCCATTAAACAAAATGTTCATGGCTTTCTTGCCCTTGTGAACCTCTTCAATATCTTCAACAGTCCATTCTGCCTTTGGCTTGGGAATAGACTGTCTAACAGCAACTGTAGCAGTAGCAGCTGTGGCCACCTTGTGTGGGATGTGAGGATCATTCTCAATGCAGTTGATGTAGCTTTCATCTTGAGAGAGAAGATGTAAATGCATCTTCACCTTCCAGTGATGATAGTTATCTCTTTCCAGGATTGGAATCTTTATACCAATATCCTTCTTACTCATGATGTTAGCAGAATAGATCTTTAAACTCTCTGTATGTTAAGAGCTTGCTCTGATACCAATTGTTATTCCCAGTGGACTAACAATGAGACTTACAGAAGGGGGGTTGAATGTAAATCTCAAAACTTTTTCAAGTTTTGAGCAGTTTGTAAGACTAAGTGTTTGAGTGATCAAATGTGTGTGAATTGCTTGGAGCTGATGCAGAAAGATATATATTCAAACACAAATGTAATGAACACAAGGAACTTAAAAACTTTTCTGGTGGATTTGTTGTTCCACCAGAGATGTGTTATTTCAGAAAATCTGTGATTCAAAATTAAATCACAGCTGCTTCCTAGTACAAACTAGATGATTTTCTCTCTTGATATTTCTAAACAGCTCAGGGATAATTCATATCTAATTACTAGCTACTACCTGGTTTATATATCACCAAGTTTACAAGTGAAGACAAAGATAAAGTACAATAAGACAATAGTTTTCCACTTGTTTCTGTTCCATTTTTATCCAGTGTAATATGGAATTATCTGTTGACTTTCCATTTTGAACCAGACTAAAAACGGCTGCTTTTTCTGCTGTTCCTAAAATAGGCTACCACATCTCTGTCAATCCATGTGCCTCTGTCAACTTTGTTAACTGTCACTATCAACTGCTATGAGACTGAGCATCCGTTGAAGCTTTCATCCGTTGATGGCTTTATCCGTTGATGCTCTAGCAGTTAATCCGTTGAAGCTTTCATCCGTTGATGGCTTTATCCGTTGATGCTCTAGCAGTTGAAGCTTTATCCGTTGAAGCACTTATCCGTTAATGGATATTATCCGTTGAAGCATTAGAGGCATCCGTTGAAGCTTAGTTTCTCATCCGTTGAAGGTCTTCAATATCCGTTGACACTTCTTCACTTATACAAAATTACAAGGCATGAAATATTTACAATTAGCCCTCCTATTTGTACATCCATTAGTAGTCAACATGACTGATTATCTCCTAACAACATCTAAGAATTACAGCTTGAAATCAGAGAGTGAGATGTGCTACAATACCAAACTTATTGCTAAGTAAGGCTACTCCTTCAACGGATAGCCAAGATGGTCTTATCCGTTGAGGCTACAAACACTAGATTTCTACTTAAGTGTTTTGCTGAACTTATCATCAAACTAATACACATATTCCTAACATTTTCCTTATGTTGGCAATCTTGTTGAGAATCTCAGTCTTGGCAGTCCTAGTAAAGCCAGAATCCCTTTGTATGGCTGAGTAGACTCTAATCAAGGTAGAGTAGCCTTCATTCAGAATTCTGTGAAGAGGCCATGTTCTTTCCCCAGCTCCTTTGTATTTGAACACTAGTCTTCTGGTAGCTGTCTGTAGGCAGCTATTCCCCTTACTTCCTCCAGCTCATCCAGATAGAGTTCAATGTTTGAAAATTCTTTTATGTCACAGATGTGAACATAATCATCTTTAGAGGTTTGAGGTTTAGGCTTAGGCTTCTGTGTGAATTTGATTGAGGCTTTAGAGGGTGTTGATTTGATTCTTCTTTTCTGCTTCTTTGATGGTGGAGAAGAGGTTAGGAAGGTGGGCAATTTGATGGTGTCCCAATCAATTGGTTCCTCCTTGGGAATGATTGTTTCACCATGAATGTTCATGAAGGGGTCAGGTATAATTGGTTCAGGAATAGAGGGTAGTGGTTTGGATATTGATTGGGTTTCTTCAGTCTTATCTACTTCTTTCTCTTTGCATTGACCTTCTTTCTTTTCCCTTTCTGCCATTCTTCCTTACTTCTTTCCTCCATCTCAGTACCAACCATGTCCCCCATAGCTTCATCTTCACCTTTGTCTTCAATTTCTTTTTGTTCTTCAGCCTGACTTGACTTTAGCTGTTTTTCAAGCTTTGCTTGTGCTCTTTTGTCAGCCTTTAGCTGTTTGGCTTCTTCCTTCAACCTTTTGGTTTCTTCCCTCTTGGCTATTGAGAATTTGGGATGTCCTTGCATCACACATATGCTCTTTCCCTCTCTGAAGATAATAGCCATGTTTCTCCTTACAGCCTCATCCATGGTGTCTTTGAGATATGCAATACTTCTACCTAAAAGCTTGTCCTCATCAGCTTTTGGAAGAGGAAAATCCACCTCTTTTAGAGGATTCTTTGTAGAGTCCTTATTGGATCTGTTGTTGGGCTTGAGAACCATAGGTTGCAGATCTTTGGAAGAAGTTTCTCCATCCTTATGCCTCCCTACTGGCTTGAGTTCCATAATAATTGATTCCACTTTTGTGCTATGCTTCACAGATTGTGATTGAGAAGTTGTAGAACCAAATATTAGTTGCATCTTTTCATCAATCTTCTTCCTTTGCTCTTTGACTTGCAATTCAGCTGCTGCTATATGGATTAGATCAATTCCATCTAGCTTTCCTTTGACTTGAATATATGGAGAAGTTGTGATGACAGGAACTAGCACTTGAGAAATCTGAACTGTTGTAGATGGCTCTCCTTCCCCTTCCCGTTTATTCTCCCCCTTTTTGTTATCATCAAGGGTAGGGGTCAAGCCTTGTGCTTGTGCCAGCTGCATGAGTAGATTTTTTTGAGTTTGTTGATTCTGAAGGATGGTGACCATAGAGTCTTCAATGATTTGAACCCTATCTTCCAATCTGGCTAGCCTCTTGTCAGCATCAGATGCTTTCCTCAGTCTCCCCAACAAATCTTGCATAGTACCATAGGGTATAAGTGAATCCAATTTCTCAGCATTGTAGGATTTCAGATCAGCAATGTCCAGCTTGAGCTCATCCACACTTAGATTTTGCTGGTAGTGCTGCAACTGCAAGAGATGCAGAGATTCCAGATGAGCTTGAAGAATTGCCTTGGTACCAGCATCCTGAGTCTCCTGAAGGGCCTGCTGAATTGTCATGACTTGTCTGACCAAAGTGACACCAAACTCTCCTGGTGTTGATAGTTTTGCCCATGCCCATGTAGGATGATCAGGAATAGAACTTGGGCCTACTACTCCCCCTATATTGAGAGAATGGGGCTGTGATTCCACATTTGCTGGAAGCACATCAAGCTGAATTTGAGAAGGCACAGATACTGGTGGATGTATCTGTGCTGTGTGTGTCCCTTGTGTGGAAACTAGGGTTTTGGCCTTCTTCTTCCTTGAAAAGGCTTTAAATGGTGAATGTGTGGCTTCAGTGTCCCTCCCTCTTTTGTTCCGTATCCCTGGTTGGGGACTATTTTCAATAGTTACATCCTTTTGGGAGGATGCAACTAGGGATGTGCTGGACTCCTTTTGAACCACCACAGTCTTTTGAGAGACTGTGGCTTGGCTGGTTTGGGTACCACTCACCTCTCCCACCTTATCCTGAGGGGCTTTTTGATGTTCACCCCTCCCCTCACCACTCACACCCTGTTCACTCCCTTCAGGGTTTATGGTAGTTGTTACAACTGTTGTCTTTTGAGAAACAACAGAGGTAGGTTTCTTTGACTTGACTTTGGAAACTTTAGATTTGGTGGCTTTGGTAGGAGCCTGTTTGGACAAAGACACAGGTTCCATAGCCACACTAGAAGGCAAAGAAACATTGGGGTTGGAAATAGTAGGAGTTATAGAAATATTTACCTCACTTACATGTGGTGCATTCATGATTGGCAAGTATACCAATGGCACCTGGCTGTTGAGGTTCATTCTCAAAAGGTCTGCAAGGACCCTTTTCTCTTGTGCCTAGCATTTGAGTTTATTATTCTCATTGGATATAACCAAACCTTCAGCAACATGGTTAGCCAATAACATAAAGAATCTAGCATAGTAGATGTTATGTGGTCTATTAGCTTTGCTACCTAATCTGGAACCTAATTCTAGCATAACACAGTTGCTAAAATTAAAGTACCTATCAGAAACTAGCATATAGAGCATATTAACAAGAGATGAAGTGATAGCATCAAAATTGCTAATCTTCCCAGAGAAAACCTTAATAAAGGCATCTCCAAGAAAACTCCATTCTTTCCTAAGGCCTTTCCTTCTAATACTACCTAAACTAGCAGAATCAAAAGCATAGCCTATGGAATCTAGCATAGCAGAGACATCTTTATCAGTGTGTGGTGTCATGGCATTATTCTCAGGCAACTTAAAGCAAGATTGTACATCATCACAATTAATGCAATAGTCCTTACCTTTGAGAGAGAAAGCAATAGTCATATCTGTGGGGTTGAACTCTACAGTTGTCCAAATCTCCTCAATCACCTCACAGTAGATGGTTGGGGCTTTCAGTATTGTATATCTTAGTTTGCAATTTTTGATGAAGTCCATCATCTTGTGATAATCAGAATGGGCTTCATTCTTTTCAACCAAGGCTATGAAATTATTCTTTTCATAAACAAATCCTGTTTGAGACATAAGTTTGACTACTGGTGCCATTGTTGTGAGTAGAGGTTGCATAGAAAAACTTGAGAATTTAGAGAGAAAGAGAATAAGAATTGCAAGAAAGCGTAAAGTGAGAATAAGAGTTCAATTGGGCTTTTATACTTTCTTGAATTAAAACGTAAATAAAATGATTGAATGATAATTTTAAGTAAGTTACAGCCGTTCGAGAATAAATAAACCTGTAGAAATTCTGAAAACTACCTTAAATACAATTACATACAACACTGTATATCTGTATCAACGGTTGAGTAAAAGAATCAATGGCTGAGACTCACTTATAGTAACTGACGTGACACTTCAACGGATAAGGGAAATAGTTATCCGTTGATGAACAACACCATTTTATCCATTGAAGGATAAAATTACCAAAAATGTATTTGTCTTTCAATGGATAATGAACATCCGTTGATAAAACAATTTTGGCTTTCAACGGATAGGGAATATCCGTTGATAGGATAAGTCATAATTAAAGCCAACCTTGTTCTTACAGCAAATTTCATTTCAGGCTACAAGACAGATTATATAGATGACATAGATTATGAATAATTAAGCATACCTAACTCACTTACTAATCTTGTGAATGTTGATTCATCAAGTGGCTTGGTAAATATGTTTGCATTCTGTTTTTCACTTGGAACAAAATGAAGTTCCACTGTACCTTTCATCACATGTTCCCTAATGAAGTGGTACTTGATATCAATCTGCTTGGTTCTTGAGTGCTACACTGGATTTTCAGTAATGGCAATGGCACTTGTGTTGTCACAGAATATTGGAATTTTGTCAACAGTCAGATTATAGTCAAATAGTTGATTCCTCATCCATAGTATCTGTGCACAGCAACTACCAGCAGCAATGTACTCAGCTTCAGCTGTTGATGTGGAAACAGAATTCTGCTTTTTGCTGAACCATGATACAAGCTTGTTCCCTAGAAGTTGACAGGTGCCTGTTGTGCTTTTCCTGTCTATTTTGCAACCTGCATAATCTGTATCTGAGTAGCCAATTAGATCAAAACCAGACTCTCTAGGGTACCAAATTCCTAGATTTGGAGTCCCCTTGAGATATCTGAAAATTCTTTTAATAGCCACTAAGTGAGATTCTTTAGGGTCAGCTTGAAATCTAGCACAGAGACATGTAGAAAACATTATATCAGGTCTACTAGCAGTTAAATATAAAAGTGAGGCAACCATGCCTCTATAACTTGTAATATCCACAGACATTTCAGCCTTGTTTAATTCAAGCTTAGTAGCAGTGGCCATGGGAGTTTTTGCAGGTGAACAATCCATTAAGTCAAACTTCTTTAAAAGATCATAAATATATTTAGTTTGACTAATGAAAATTCCACCACTAATTTGTTTAACTTGTAAACCAAGAAAGTAAGTTAGCTCTCCCATCATGCTCATTTCATATTTACTTTGCATTAATTTAGCAAACTTTTTACAAAGCTTATCATCTGTAGATCCAAATATAATATCATCTACATAAATTTGTACAAGTATCTTAGAGCCATTAACATTTCTAAAGAAGAGAGTTTTGTCAACAGTACCTCTTGTGAAGTGATTATCTAGAAGGAACTTTGACAAAGTCTCATACCAGGCTCTAGGTGCTTGCTTTAGTCCATAGAGTGCTTTCAACAGATAATACACATAGTCTGGAAAATTTGGATCTTCAAAACCTGGAGGTTGGCTTACATAAACTTCTTCCTCCAATTCCCCATTTAGAAATGCACTCTTGACATCCATTTGATAGACTTTGAAATTGGCATTAGCTGCATAGGCTAGAAAGATTCTGATGGCATCAAGTCTGGCAACTGGAGCAAATGTTTCATCAAAATCTATTCCCTCTTGTTGAGAATAGCCTTTAGCAACCAATCTGGCTTTATTCCTTATGACAATGCCATTTTCATCCATCTTGTTTCTGAATACCCATTTTGTGTCAATAGAACTCTTGTTCTTTGGATTGGGTACCAGCTTCCATACTTTGTTCCTTTCAAATTGGTTTAGCTCCTCTTGCATTGCTAAAATCCAATCTGGATCCAATAGAGCTTCTTCCACTCTCTTAGGTTCCTCCTGTGATAGAAAGCTACTATACAGACATTCATCTTAAGTAGCCCTTCTAGTTTGTACTTTTGATGTAGCATCACCAATGATCAGTTCAAAAGGGTGATTCTTGGTCCATTTCCTTTGAGGTGGTAGATTAGCCCTAGATGAGGTTGCCTCAGTATTGTCATGATGTGAGATAGAATGTTGATTTGTTGAAACTCCCCCTGAGTTGCTGATTCTTTGAAAGGAATTGGGAGCTCTATCAACTGATGAAGTGAATTGATTATCCGTTGACAGACTGTGATCAACGGATGCTTCATTATGAACTTCAACGGATGATGCACTTTGTCTTTAAACGGATGATGCATCCTGTGCATTATCCAAAGGCAGATTCTGAATTCTTCTTGAGATGCCTTCTTCATCATTCTCTTCTTCACTATCATCACAGTATATCTCAATGTTGTCAAATTTAACTCCTTCATGATGTCCCTCATCTGTTAGTCCATCAATCTTTTTATCATCAAACACAACATGTACAGATTCCATGACAATGTTGGTTCTTAGATTGTAGACCCTATATGATTTTCCAGCAGAATAACCAACAAATATTCCTTCATCAGCCTTTGCATCAAACTTCCCTTTGTGATCAGATTGATTCCTTAAGATGTAGCATTTGCAACCAAAGACATGTAGAAAGTTTAAAGTTGGTTTTCTTCTCTTGAATAATTGATAGGGAGTCATGCATTTTGCCTGATTGATTAGAGAAATATTCTGAGTGTAACATGCACAGTTAACAACCTCAGCCCAAAAATAAGTTGGGAGTTTTGACTCTTCAAGCATTGTCCTTGCAGCTTCAATTAGTGATCTGTTCTTCCTTTCCACCACACCATTTTGTTGTGGAGTTCTTGGAGCTGAGAACTCATGCATGATCCCATTTACTCCATAGAACATCTTCATGGTTGAATTCTTGAACTCAGTTCCATTGTCACTCCTAATATTCCTTACTTTGAAATCAGGATGATTGTTGACTTGCTTGATATGATTGATGATGATTTCACTAGCTTCATCCTTTGATCCAAGAAAATAAACCCATGAAAACTTTGAGAAATCATCTACAATCACTAGGCAGTATCTTTTCCTTGAAATTGACAATACATTGACTGGTCCAAAAAGATCCATGTGTAGAAGTTGTAGTGGTTCATCAATTGCAGATTCAAGCTTCTTACTGAATGATACTTTCTTTTGCTTTCCTTTCTGACAGGCATCACACAGTCCATCCCTTGTGAATTCCACTAGAGGCATTCCTCTAACTAAGTCCTTTTTGACTAGATCATTCATTATCTTGAAATTCAAATGGGACAGCTTCTTGTGCCATAACCAACTTTCAACTGGACTTGCTTTGCTGAGAAGACAAGTTATGGATTCTGCATCTGTAGAGTTGAAATCAGCTAAGTACACATTCCCTTTTCTAACTCCAGTTAGAACCACTTTATTGTCCTTTTTACTTGTGACAATACAGGCTTCAGAATTGAAGGAAACAGTATTCCCTCTGTCACATAGTTGACTGATGCTCAATAAATTGTGTTTGAGACCATCAACCAATGCAACTTCATCAATGATGAAATTTTTTTTTGAAATCAAGCCATATCCCATAGTGAATCCTTTGCTATCATCTCCAAAGGTTATGCTAGGGCCAGATCTCTCCTTCAACTCTGTGAGCAGGGTGAAATCTCCTGTCATGTGTCTTGAACAACCACTGTCCAAGTACCATAGATTCCTTCTTTGTCCCTGCACACAACAAATCAATCAAGTTGATTTTGGTACCCAAGTTTCCTTGGGTCCAGCCTTGTTAGTCTTTTTCCTAGACTTCATTCATCCTGCATCTTTTGACTTAGGTAACTTTGGGTCAACCTTGGTCTCAGATGTGGTTGGTTGAAGTGTAGGGTTAGTCACAGAATCATTTAACACATTTGATTGAATTTGATAAGGCATAGGTTGTGCAAACATGTTATTCCACATAGGCATATTGTATGGCATTTGAGGCATACTAAATGCAGTAAAATAAGGATTATTAATATATGGCATGTTTGCAAAATGTGCATGGGGATTCTGGTGAGACATAACAGGCATAGCATGCAGAGATGACATAGACATGTTAGGCATGGAGGGATTTGAAGGCATGGGAGCATTTTTAACAGATTTGCAATTATCAGATAGGTGATTAACACTTTTACAATGCACACAGCTTTTTCTAGGAGCATACCTATCAGGTGTGTAATTGTTATGTTTATTAATCCCTACCTTCCAATTTCTTTTAGATTTTCTTTAAGTTTCCTTCTTATCCTCAACCAACTTAAGCCTATCTTTTAGCTGATCTAAAGTCATGTGTCCTATATTCTCCTTACTGACATCTCTGGATGTGCTAGCTCTTTCTTTGACAAAGTTCTTGAGAGTTGAATCATTCTTTTTATTGAGAATTTTATTTTTAAAAGAACTTGCCTGTTTTAATTGATGAGCCTTCAACGGATGCTCCTTTTCTTCCTTCAACGGATAACTTTCATCATCCGTTGATTCCACATCCGTTGACAATCCATCAATTAATTCTAACTCCTTTTTGTTTTTCTTCCAGGCATCCTCACAGAATGATTCAATTCCCTGAACCTTTGCAATCTGAACACTAACATCCCTAGATGTTTTCCAGGCCTTGATTACCTCTGGCTCACTTTCTAACTGTGTAGAAAGAATTTCTACTTTCTTAACAGCTTCTGCTAGTTCACTCTCAACAGTCAAGCATTTAGGTTTTACCTTTTCAAGCTCAATTACCTGATCCTCTAACACAACATTCCTATCACTTAAAAACACATTATTCTCCTTGATCCTAGTGTTTTCTTTTGCTAGTGATTTAAGGGAAACACGCAAATGATATAATTCATTGGTCATATCATTTATGGCTTCATTGAATTCATGTTTAGAAAGCTGAGAGAGATCAGTAGTAATTACCTGGTTGCTTGATGAACTAGTTTCATTTTCATCAGAATTAGCCATCAGGGCTAGGTTGACATATTCCACATCATCATCTTCATTTACCCCATCTGCTGCCCAATCATCTTGAGTGAGAAAAGATCTTTCCTTTTGTTTGAGCAAATCAAAATACTTCTTTTTGTAATCAACTTGCTCAAATTTCTTTTTCTCAGAATTTGGCTTCCTACACTCACTTGCAAAGTGTCCACTAATGCCACAGTTGTAACATTTGAACTTTGATTTGTCCACCATATTTTTGTTTGGCTTAGTGAACTTTGTGTTTTTCCTGAACTTCATTTTTGCAAACCTCCTGGACAGAAAGGCCAAATGTTCTTCAATATCATCAGATTCATCCTAACCGGAATTGTCTTCATCCTTAGCAACTTGCTCTTTACCCTTGCTTGATTCTGATTTGCTTGTGCCAATTTTGAGACTTGGCATTGTCTTCTCCTCGTTCCTGGCTTCCATCTTCTCACTGTCAGCTACAAGAGCAACTGTTCCTCCTTTTCTCTTTCCCTTTTCCAACAGCTCATCCTGCTCCATTTCAAGTTCATAAGTCTTCAGAATTCCATATAGTCTTTCAAGTGTGAAGTTCTTATAATCTTGAGAATTTCTCAAAGAGACAGTCATGGGCTTCCATTCCTTTGGCAGAGACCTAAGAAATTTTAAGTTGGAATCCTTGACTTGGTACACTCTACCATACAGCTTCAATCCATTCAACAGTTTCTGAAACCTGTTGAAGGTATCATTTAATGATTCACCTTCTTCAAAGTGAAAATATTTATACTGTTGAATAAGAAGCTGCATCTTGTTCTCTCTGACCTGCTCAGTACCTTCACAGATGATTTGTACAGTATCCCAAACTTCCTTTGCAGTTTGGCTATTGATGATATTGTCAAACATATCTTGATCTAAGCCATTAAACAAAATGTTCATAGCTCTCTTATCCTTGCGGATTTCTTCCATGTCTTCAATAGTCCATTTTGCTTTTGGCTTGGGAATGGACTGTCCAACTGCAATTGTTGCAGTAGCAGCTGTGGCTACTTTGTGAGGGATGTGAGGACCATTTTCAATACAGTTGATGTAGCTTTCATCTTGAGAAAGAAGATGTAAATGCATCTTCACTTTCCAGTGATGATAATTATCTTTTTCCAGGACTGGAATCTTTACACCAATATCCTTCCTACTCATGATGGTAGCAGGAGGATTCTTCTGTGCACTCATGATGTTAGCAGAATAGATCTTTAAACTCTTTGTATGTTAAGAGCTTGCTCTGATACCAATTGTTATTCCCAGTGGACTAACAATGAGATTTACAGAAGGGGGGTTCAATGTAAATCTCAAAACTTTTTCAAGTTTTGAGCAGTTTCTAAGGCTAAGTGTTTGAGTGATAAAATGTGTGTGAATTGCTTGAAGCTGATGCAGACAAATATATATTCAAACACAAATGAAATGAGCACAAAGAACTTAAAAACTTTTCCGGTGGATTTGTTGTTCCACCAGAGATGTGTTATTTCAGAAAATCTGTGATTCAAAGAATTAAATCACAGCTGC
Organism: Apium graveolens; assembly: GCF_009905375.1. Taxonomy (NCBI): domain Eukaryota; kingdom Viridiplantae; phylum Streptophyta; class Magnoliopsida; order Apiales; family Apiaceae; genus Apium; species Apium graveolens. The sequence goes on from NC_133652.1 coordinate 224,022,271, forward strand.
TTCCTAGTACAAACTAGATGATTTTCTCTTTTGATATTTCTAAACAGCTCAGGAAAATTCATATCTAATTACTAGCTGCTACTTGGTTTATATATCACCATGTTTACAAGTGAAGACAAACTGTAAAATACAATTGAAAAGATTCTTCACATGTTTCTTCTTCATTTCTCTATCCAATGCAATCTAGGATAATCTGTAAATCTTTGAATACTTCCTTGTTTGCATCAGAATGGAAATGCTGCATTTTCTTGATTCCTCCTAGAGGCTTTCACATTCCAGTATGTCTCTGTCAACCCATGTGCCTCTGTTAGCTTGTGAATTGTCACTATCAACTGCTAATGAACTAAGCATCCGTTGAAGCTTTCATCCGTTAATGCCTTATCCGTTGAGGCTTTATCCGTTGAAGCTTTATCCGTTGATGCATTATCAGTTGAAGTCTTTATCCGTTGAAGCACTTATCCGTTGATGGATATTATCCGTTGAAGCAATAGAGACATTCGTTGAAGCTTTGTTTCTTATCCGTTGAAGGTCTTTAATATCCGTTGACACTTCTTCACTTATACAAAATTACAAGGCATGAAATATTTACAATTAGCCCTCCTATTTGTACATCCATTAGCAGTCAACATGACTGATTATTTCCTAACAACATCTAAGAATTACAGCTTGAAACTAGAGAGTGAAATGTGCTACAATACTAAACTTATTGCTAAGTAAAGCTACTCCTTCAATGGATAGCCAAGATGGTCTTATCCGTTGAGGCTACAAACACTAGATTTCTACTTAAGTGTTTTGCTTAACTTATCATCAAACTAATACACATATTCCTAACAGCTTCTCAGTGTAAATGAGTTACAACTGTCATCAGAATTTATGCTGTTATCAGAATATTTCTCCAGTAATCAGAGAATCTAAAAAGTCACTTAGAAAAATTATTGCTTTTCTAATGCATATAACTTAATACCAGCAATGCATTTGGATCTTCCCTTTCACATATTTACTCTAGATCTCAAAGGAGTACCTGATTTCAATTTTTTCTTTTCTTTTATTTTCTGCAGATAGGTGAGGCTTATCAAGCATGTAGTTCATCCTTAAGATTTGCTGACATCAGAATTTGACAGAGAAGAAGCAATAATCTAGTTTATGACTTAGTAATAAGATACATGAAGTAAACTTGACTAAGATCAAAATCAAAATTTGCTTGTGTTATTGATTTCCACATAAATAACTAATTCAAACATGGGATACATAGTTTGTTCAAGACTACTAAGTCAGCATCTAATAAGATAATCCTCATTGGATTGAATAGTCACAGAACATTCAAAATTCTTTCAAAGTTTATAGAATCACATCAGATAATAAACAGTGTTTAATATGTTACAATTAAGGCACATATTATATTGAGATAAGAAAATTTGTAAATACTGATCATAAAGTCTGATGTATGAGAACAAAAACTAAACAGATTTTGAGAAAGAACCTGAGACCATTCCAAGTTCATTTACCAGTCTTGTAAAAGTAGCTTCACATAATGGTTTTGTGAAGACATCTTCTAGTTGTTGATCTGTTGGAACAAAATGCAATTCCAATGTACCTTCCATCACATGTTTCCTTATGAAATGGTACCTAATGCTGATATGCTTTGTCATTGAGTGTTGTACTGGATTTCCTGTCATAGCAATAGCACTTTGATTTTATCATAGTAAATAGGTATTTTAGAAAACTCTAACCCATAGTCCAGTAACTGATTCTTCATCCAAAGAATCTATGCACAACAGCTTCTTGCAGCAATATATTCTGCTTCTACAGTTGATGTGGAAATTGATTTTTGTTTCTTGCTAAACCAAGAAACCAATCTGCCTCCAAGAAATTGGCACCTTCCACTCGTGCTTTTCCTGTCTATTTTGCATCCTGCAAAATCTGCATCTGAGTAACCTATTCGCTTAAAATCTGATTCCCAAGGATACCACAATCCTAGATCAGCTATACCCTTGAGGTACTTGAAAATTCTTTTCACGACTATTAGATGAGGTTCTCTTGGATCAGCCTAAAATCTTGCACAAAGATAGGTAACATACATGATATCTGGTCTACTTGCAGTTAAATAGAGTAAAGAGCCAATCATACCTCTGTAGTTAGTAATATCTACTGATGCGCAAGTATCTTTATCTAAATTGGTGGCAGTGGCCATTGAAGTTGATGCAGTTGAATCGTCTTGCATTCCAAATTTCTTGAGTAGACTTCTGGTGTACTTGGATTGACTGATAAAAGTACCTTCTTCAGTTTGTTTGACTTGAAGTCCCAGAAAATAACTCAACTCTCCCATCATACTCATTTGATATCTTGACTGCATTAATTTTGAAAATCTTTCATAAAGTTTTGTATTTGTAGAGCCAAAGATTATATCATCAACATATATCTGTACCAAAAGTAAGTCCTTTCCATGGTTGAGGTAGAATAAAGTTTTGTCAACTATGCCTCTATGAAATCCACTTTCCAGAAGGAATTGAGTTAAAGTCTCATGCCATGCTCTTGGAGCTTGCTTAAGGCCATAAAGTGCTTTGTCAAGCCTGTAGACATGATTTGGAAATTTTGGATCTACAAAGCCTGGAGGTTGTTCAACATATACCTCTTCTTCCAATTCTCCATTGAGAAAAGTACTTTTCATATCCATTTGAAAGACTTTAAACTTCTTGTGAGCAGCATAAGCCAAAAAGATTCTTATGGCTTCGAATCTAGCAACTGGAGCAAATGTTTCATCATAGTCAATACCCTCCTATTGAGAGTAACTTTTAGCAACCAGCCTTGCTTTGTTTCTTGTAATTATGTCGTCACTGTCAGTTTTGAATCTGAACACCCATTTTGTGCCAACAATGGATCTGTTCTTTGGTCTTGGTACTAGGGTCCAGACTTTATTTCTTTCAAATTCATTTAACTCTTCCTGCATTGCTTGCACCCAATCAGCATCTTGAAGAGCTTCTTCCACTTTCTTTGGTTCAGTATGAGATAGAAAGGAATGATAGAGACATTCATTTATTGTTGTTGTTCTAGTTATAACACATGCTTCAGGATCTCCAATTATTAAGTCAGGTGTGTGTGATTTAGTCCACTTCCTTACAGATGGAAGTTGATCTCTAGAACTTGATCCTCCCTCATGATTCATGTTGTCTCCATCAGTATTTTCTGATGCTTCCCCTGAAGTTATGCTATCTGAGATTCCAGAATTTGAGTTGGATCCTTCGGGAATTGAAGAATTAGAGTTTCTAGAATTGTCAGAATTTGGCTCATCAGAACTTGATGAATCAGAACTTGAAGAGCCAGTGACTGGTTCTGATGCTTCTTAAGAATCTTGAGGTGTGGTATGATCATCAGCTTGCTCCCCCTAAACAGGTGCATTTTCCTTTGGAGCAGTTACCACATTTTCAATGACATCAGAATTTAACCCGTCAGAACTTACAGAATCAGGATTTAGGTCATCAGAATTTACAGAATCAGAATTTACATCTTCATTTTCAAATCTCAGCTGATCATGATCATTGAAATCTTCAAGTCCAGTAATCTTTTTATCATCAAAAGATACATTGATAGATTCCATGAAAACCCTTGTTCTTAAATTGTAGACTCTGAAGGCTTTTGTGGAAAGTGGATATCCAACAAAAATTCCTTCATCAGGTTTTAGATCAAATTTTGACAGCTGTTCAGGATGAGTCTTAAGAACAAAACATTTGCATCCAAATACATGAAAGTATTTCAGACTTGGCTTCTTTTTCTTCACCATTTCATATGGTATTTTTCCATGCTTGTTTATGAGTGTGGCATTCTGTGTAAAACAAGCAGTCTACATAGCTTCAGCCCGAACAACTTCAGCCCGAAAATAGGTTGGTAGTTTTGTTTCATCAAGCATAGTTCGTACCGCTTCAATAAGAGTACTGTTCTTTCTTTCTACAACTCCATTCTGCTGTGGAGTTCCAGGTGCAGAAAATTCCTTCTTTATTCCTTGCTCTTTGCATAACTCTTCCATGATTGAATTCTTGAACTCAGTGCCATTATCACTTTTTATTATTTTAACATAATCTTTGACTAACTTATCCAGATGTCTGACATGATCAGTTAGAGTAGATGCAGTTTCATTTTTCTTGTGCAAGAAATACACCCAAGTGTATCTTATGTAATATCCCGTATTTTTAGAATTATTATAATTATTATTTGAATATATATATGTGCTTTTATGATTTAGAAGGAATAAAATGGTGGATATTTTATTCCAGTTTGACAAGTTGGTGTTATTATATGGTTATGTGCTAATTGTTAAGTGTTATATCGATCCTTGTTAATTCTTAAAAATATTTACTTAAATGTATTATTTTCAAAAGTTTATTTGAAAACCGATCATTTTATTGATATCGGTAAATTGAGTTCGTTTTGTAATATTATGGATTGAGTGGATATTTTGTCAGCTATGTGTTGTATGTAATATTAATTGTGTGGGACTCAGTTGTGATTGAGGATTATTTGTATTATTAATTACTGAGTCCTATCGTTTTGTTTTTGTCTTTAAAAGGGATTTTTATTGAAAATTTAATTTTATAAATATTTAGATTATCTTTAAAAAAAATTATGACTTTATAAGTACAATAATTATTTTTGGGATTTTATAAAATTTAGAAATCAATATTTCATCAATTATTTAGCCCTGTATGATTTTCTGATTTCATTTATTTGTAAAACCCGTATTTAATTCCAAAATTCTTCAAAAATTATGAAACTCATATTTATATAAGTTTGGAATATTCCGAGAATTTTAAAATTATTTTGGAAATTTTTAGGATTAATTTTACCCGCGCGTTGAATCGTTTAATTGTTAAAAGCGCGTATAAATTATGTTTCAAAAATTGTTTTAAAATTTTGAAATTTATGTTTTTATAAACTTCCGAATATTTGTAACATTTTAAGACTATTTTCGTGATTTTCTGAATTTGTTTCAAGTGCAGCTCGATTCGTTAATTGTAAAATGCGGGTATAGCGAGCAAGTCAAAAATACTTTAAAAATTATGAAAATTTTATTTTTATTACTTTTAATTATTCCAAGAATTTTAGAATTATTTTGATGATTTTCGGGTTAGTTTTAACCGTAAATTGGTTCGATAAAATGCAAATACGGGACAGAACTGGGCTGTGAAGGGAGTACATGTCCAAAATTCAATACGTGGCAATCTTTCCAGAACTAAATTGAAACGTGGTTGTATTGCTGTTACTATACTCTGTTTAAAAGAAAAAAAAACATAAAACACCCCAGTAGTCCAAACCCCCCCCCCCCCGCCGCGCACCACCCCACCTCTCACCCCCAATTTCCCCCCTCTGCTCCCGTGTTAACCCCCTGCCCTTTCCTTTATTTATTTCTCTGCCTCTCCCTTCTCTCTGTCTCTCTTTCTCTCGTATTATTTATTTACTTTTAACTTTCAAAAATTTATATCTTCTCAACCGTATATCCAAATTTTAATTATTAAATATATATAAACGATCAGCGCTTCGATACCTACGCATAGGTATATATATTACGAGGTTTTGAGGAGATAATTTGCGGGGCATATTTTCGTTATACTTCCATTTTAATTTATTTTCGGGACATTAAAAAGGAGTATGACGGTGTTGATTACTCCACATGGCATCTCAATGTGTATATGTCTATGGCTATTAATTTCGGATTTTTCTGGAGATATTTTCCGGACATCAAATATTCTCCTCGAGGTGACCAGAATTTATTTTGGGTAAGGATTTCGAGATTCTGCTTTTATATTTTGGGTATATTATAGCATGTTAGTGTTTATATATTTATTTCGTAATTTTTAGAAGTGGTTGTAGAAGTCATTTTTTTGACCGTGTTATTCATTTCTGGAGTGTTTATACGCGTAAATATAAATTATTGTGTTGATTGTTGTTGGTTGTGTCGATATGATATCGACTGGAAGTCCGAGAAATAGAGGAGGTGCTGTCCGAATTCCAAGAAAATATTATTTTTAGTTCTGAAGATTATTATTTTTATTATTATTCTTCGAAAATAAATCCAAATTATTTAGTTACTGAATTTTAATTGATTATTTAATTAGAGTTAATTATTTCTTATGATTCAAAATTTCCGAAAAATAGTTTCGAGCTTTAATAATATTTTAAACCTCGATAAATATTATTAAATGATTTATTCTTATTTTATTCGTAGAAAATAAACCGTTCGTCCGTTTATTACGAAACGAACGCGTACAGACTCAGAAAAATATTCCGCTTTCATTAAAAATACTTTCGAAACTCAAATCCTTTTGTTTCGAAAGGTTGCTTCTTTTACAAGTCATTCTGAGTCAATTATTGATCGATAAATCATATTTTTGACCTGATTTCAGTTTTAAACGTACCGAGTCGAACCTCTTGACAAACCGAGTCATGTGTGATATGAATTATGTGATACGTGAGTTATGTATTTACATGCTATGTATATTACGTGTATACGTGGGTCATAGGTCTTGTATTTGGCTGTTATCTTTATGTGTGGGCTATCGTATGGGTAGACGATAGGATTTTGACGCGCAGTTCCTTGAGTAATTATTGTTTAGACGATTAAAATGTTATTTTCTTTAATTATAGATACGAGTCTTTCAAGACGATCAAGACCAGATGAAGTGGATAAAGGCTAGAGTTGAATAGTATGGAATATTAGGTTGCAGCACTGCATGAACAGCAGGCCAAAGGATTAGTAGAATAAAGGCGGTGATGCTTTGAGACAAAATGCGAGAATGAGATAATTGCGTTTATACGAGTGTGACTAACTGCTAAAAACCCAAAGGCAATTACCCCTGACTTTACTTATCGTTCAAGTGACGTTTATTTTGAATTATATTATGCAAGTATCCATATCATCACTTATTGTGCAAGTGATATTTATTTTAAATCTTATCATGCAAGTATTGCTTTCCCTATTCTCGGTTCAAATTAGATAAATATTTTATATATCGCTGAATTAAATAATTCTGTTTATGCAAGTTTTCATCTTCTATTCTATGTTCAGAATAGCTAAGTGATTTTACTTATCAAATTACCGGATTTATAAATATTTTGGATTTTGAGAAAGATAATTTTATTGCGAGAATTCCTGCCCAAGTGATTGGGGGAATAAAAATTATTTAGGATGTCGAAGGATTCGGCTCGTTTTTCAATAAAAAGGTTTTTAAGATTGGAATGGTTACTGGTTACTGGTTATTGGTTACAGTGTAGGTGATCAAGATATCGGTCCAGTGGTAATATCTTTTAAGGCTAGTTATGCCTTTTCTGGCGCCCTATAGGTAATGTATGCCTTCGGGATACGGGTAGTACCTATATTTACGGTATGGCTGCGGGATACCGGTGTTGTTTCGCGACTGATCATTGGGAACATCATGAAATGTTATTGGTTCCAATCTAAATAGATATCTAAATTTCTTTATTGTTTTGATAATCATAGAATAAATGATTTATCAACTATTTCTGTTTTGGAATAATGGTAAAATGCAGTTTTGATTTAGATTCTGATTTATGCTGATACTTACGTTGTTGTTAAATATCAAAGGTGGTATTAGTATAGATGATTGATGTTAACTTCAGTATGGAATATTGTGAGCATCAAAGTTCGTATTGATATCTAATTTGATATGACAACAAAATAAGTATTAATTTCAAGAGTTCGGTTTTGAGTAAAGTTTATGATTCAATCCATAATCATTGCTTCTTGTTATTGATGTTTACGATATTTCCGTAAACACTGTTTTACGAGCCTTGCTCTCGTCAAGATTCAAAGTATTGCTCAAGTATTTCGCTCAAAAATATCAACTAAAATTTTCTGATTCATCAATTATGATTTTAAAATGTTCTGCTCTAATGCAGATGTTGGTTTTATATCAAAACAACTATATATATATATTATAATGAACTTGCTGAGCATTTCTTTCGCTCATACTTGCCTATTTTTAAATCTAACCTCCAGTGAGGATTAGCTTGCGCTGTTTAGCTGCGTAATTCGAGAAAGCAAGGAAGAAGCTTTTGGAAAGTGGATGGTCCAGGGTTTGCGGACTAGTGTAAGTTTTATTGTATAAAGTTGTTTATACTATATTATATTATAGTTGTATATTTTATTTGGGCCTAGTATACTTCATTTCAAAGTTATACTAGTGGGTTTAGTTTGAATTGGAATTTATTGAAAAGAGTTTTAGAAGAAAGTGAAAATTTTATTTGTGGAATTTGGAATTCTTGTTTCTAGAACTGTAACCTTAAAAGATCTTGGATTAGTTTGGGGTCATTTAAGCTAAATATCTTCCGCAAGCATTTATTTATTGATTAAACAGGTTAATTTAGATTGAGGTTTCATAGTGACGACCAAATCCTCGGACCCCGGATTTGGGGGCGTTACAGGTTGGTATCAGAGCTGAGGTTATAGTAAACTAGAAACGAGAGTGTGTAGGAGTGTGTATAGCTATGTGAGGACGTTTGAGCTCATATCGAGTTCGTATTGGACTATCGGATATAGTACCAACGAGTAAGTTAAGATAAGGCGTATTCATTTGAGATGGTTGTGTTGAGCTGGATGGAACTCCTGGTAGTTGCAAAACTTCTATTATGGAACCTTTCGAGGTTACTACGATTTGACGACGATGAAGAATATATATATCCCTGGAATATGAAGAAGTATCGAGAATCGGATGACGAGTCAACAGAAGAGTTCAAATAGAAAATAAGTATTAAGACTTTGGCAATACCTTCCCTTTCTTTAACTTCTTTTGTCATCTATCAAAAAGAGGTATCTTTTATAGGATATTCCTTAACACTCTTTTAGTCATTTTATGCCAGAATTTTTGTTCTCTGGACTTCATTTCCTTTAGAAATATCAGCTTTGAAATCTTTCCAGTTTTATTCATTTGATTTTGGATTCCTTTGATATTCTTTTATTCTAACTGAGATGAACAACCCTAATTATAGGGGACACAAGCTATACCTGTCTGTGTGATAGGAGTTGGATGGGACGCCATCACTTATGTGTATTGTGAATACATGAAGGTTAACAACCTTTAGTAGTGTCTTAATTTGGACACGCAATACCAAGTTCATTTGATCATATTGATCTCTCAGTTATTTTTTCATTTCAACAATACTTTTTCTCAAATTCAGATTCTATCCTGTTATGATATGAAATTCTATTCTCTTTGAAATTCTATGATTTTATCATCTCAAATATTCAAAGGTATGCCAATCAAGTTAAGCTCATTTATCTTGGTCGAGTCAATGTAAGGCTATGTGATGGGATTACCAACAACAATAGTGGATTGCAATGTGATTAAAATATAAGTGGCGTATACCGAAGTCGGTCTGTTTCTTTACTTCTCTCTCTATTTATCTCTCTCTCTTTCTTTTTCTTTCTCTCTATCTTTCTTCTTTCTCTTGATCAGTAAAAGTGATTCTATTGAGAAATTGGTCAAATGACATATGGAAGGAACAATTGTGCGGAGTGAAGCCTCCGTAATCATTATGTTATACCAGGAATTCAAGTTCATCTAAAAGTTTAAGAAAGGTTGCGTATGCAAGAGTGGGAAGTTGGTTAGAAGAACCTTAGTGCGTTCTTCTGCTGATTCCGAGGACGGAATCCTTATAAGGAGGGTAGATTGTAATATCCCGTATTTTTAGAATTATTATAATTATTATTTGAATATATATATATATATGTGCTTTTATGATTTAGAAGGAATAAAATGGTGGATATTTTATTCCAGTTTGACAAGTTGGTGTTATTAAATGGTAATGTGCTAATTGTTAAGTGTTATATCGATCCTTGTTAATTCTTAAAATATTTACTTAAATGTATAATTTTCAAAAGTTTATTTGAAAACCGATCATTTTATTGATATCGGTAAATTGAGTTCATTTTGTAATATTATGGATTGAGTGGATATTTTGTCAGCTATGTGTTGTATGTAATATTAATTGTGTGGGACTCAGTTGTAATTGAGGATTATATGTATTATTAATTACTGAGTCGTATCGTTTTGTTTTTGTCTTTAAAAGGGATTTTTATTGAAAATTTAATTTTATAATTATTTAGATTATCTTTAAAAAAAATTTATGACTTTATAATTACAATAATTATTTTTAGGATTTTATAAAATTTAGAAATCAATATTTCATCAATTATTTAGCCCTGTATGATTTTCTGATTTCATTTATTTGTAAAACCCGTATTTAATTCCAAAATTCTTCAATAATTATGAAACTCATATTTATATAAGTTTGGAATATTCCGAGAATTTTAAAATTATTTTGGAAATTTTTAGGATTAATTTTACCCGCGCGTTGAATTGTTTAATTGTTAAAAGCGGGTATAAATTATGTTTCAAAAATTGGTTTAAAATTTCAAAATTTATGTTTTTATAAACTTCGGGATATTTGTAACATTTTAAGACTATTTTCGTGAGTTTTTGAATTTGTTTTAAGTGCAGCTCGATTCGTTAATTGTAAAATGCGGATATAGCGAGCAAGTCAAAAATACTTTAAAAATTATGAAAATTTTATTTTTATTACTTTTAATTATTCCAAGAATTTTAGAATTATTTTGATGATTTTCGGGTTAGTTTTAACCGTAAATTGGTTCGATAAAATGCAAATACGGGACGGAACTGGGCTGTGAGGGGAGTACATGTCCAGAATTCAATACGTGGCAATCTTTCCAGAACTAAATTGAAACGTGTTTGTGTTGCTATTGTTATGCTCTGTTTAAAAGAAAAAAAAATACAAAACACCCCAGTAGTCCAAACCCCCCACCCCGCCGCGCACCACCCCACCCCTCACCCCCAATTTCCCCCCTCTGCTCCCGTGTTAACCCCCTGCCCTTTCCTTTATTTATTTCTCTCCCTCTCCCTTCTCTCTGTCTCTCTTTCTCTCGTATTATTTATTTACTTTTAACTTTCAAAAATTCATATTTTCTCAACCGTATATCCAAATTTTAATTATTATATATATAAACGATCAGCGCTTCGATACCTACGCATAGGTATATATATTGCGAGGTTTTGAGGAGATAATTTGCGGGGCATATTTCGGTTATACTTCCGTTTTAATTTATTTTCGTGACATTAAAAAAGAGTATGACGGTGTTGATTACTCCACATGGCATCTCAACGTGTATATGTCTATGGCTATTAATTTCGGATTTTTCTGGAGATATTTTCCGGACATCAGATATTCTCCTCGAGGTGACCATAATTTATTTTGGGTAAGGATTTTGAGATTCTGCTTTTATATTTTGGGTATATTATAGCATGTTAGTGTTTATATATTTATTTCGTAATTTTTAGAAGTGGTTGTAGAAGTCATTTTTTTGACCGTGTTATTCATTTCTGAAGTGTTTATACGCGTAAATATAAATTATTGTGTTGATTGTTGTTGGTTGTGTCGATATGATATCGATTGGCAGTCCGAGAAATAGAGGAGGTGCTGTCCGAATTCCAAGAAAATATTATTTTTAGTTCTGAAGATTATTATTTTTATTATTATTCTTCAAAAATAAATCCAAATTATATAGTTAATAAATTTTAATTGATTATTTAATTAGAGTAAATTATTTCTTATGATTCAAAATTTCCGAAAAATAGTTTCGAGCTTTAATAATATTTTAAACCTCGATCAATATTATTAAATGATTTATTCTTATTTTATTCGTAGAAAATAAACCGTTCTTCCGTTTAATACGAAACGAACGCGTACAGACTCAGAAAAATATTCCGCTTTCATTAAAAATACTTTCAAGACTCAAATCCTTTTGTTTCGAAAGGTTGCTTGTTTTACAAGTCATTCCGAGTCAATTATTGATCGATAAATCATATTTTTGACCTGATTTCAGTTTTAAACGTATCGAGTCGAACCTCTTGACAAACCGAGTCATGTGTGATATGAATTATGTGATACGTGAGTTATGTGTTTACATGTTATGTATATTACGTGTATACGTGGGTCATAGGTCTTGTATTTGGCTGTTATCTTTATGTGTGGGCTATCGTATGGGTAGACGATAGGATTTTGACGCGCAGTTCCTCGAGTAATTATTGTTTAGACGATTAAAATGTTATTTTCTTTAATTATAGATACGAGTCTTTCAAGACGATCAGGACCAGATGAAGTGGATAAAGGCTAGAGTTGAATAATATGGAATATTAGGTTGCAGCACTGCATGAACAGCAGGCCAAAGGATTGGTAGAATAAAGGCGGTGATGCTTTGAGATAGAATGTCAGAATGAGATAATTACGTTTATACGAGTGTGACTAACTGCTAAAAACCCAAAGGCAAGTACCCCTGACTTCACTTATCGTTCAAGTGATGTTTATTTTGAATTATATTATGCAAGTATCCCTATCATCACTTATTGTTCAAGTGATATTTATTTTAAATCTTATCATGCAAGTATTGCTTTCCCTATTCTCGGTTCAGATTAGATAAATGTTTTATATATCGATGAATTAAATAATTCTGTTTATGCAAGTTTTCATCTGCTATTCTATGTTCAGAATAGCTAAGTGATTTTACTTATCAAATTACCGGATTTATAAATATTTTGGATTTTGAGAAAGATAATTTTGTTGCGAGAATTCCTGCCCAAGTGATTGGGGGAATAAAAATTATTTAGGATGTCGAAGGATTCGGCTCCTTTTTCAATAAAAAGGTTTTTAAGATTGGAATGGTTACTGGTTACTGGGTATTGGTTATAGCGTAGGTGATCGAGATATCGGTCCAGCTGTAATATCTTTTAAGGCTAGTTATGCCTTTTCTGGCGCCCTATAGGTACCGTATGTCTTCGGGATACGGGTAGTACCTATATTTCCGGTATGGCTGCAGGATACCGGTGTTGTTTCGCGACTGATCATCGGGAACAACATGAAATGTTATTGGTTCCAATATAAATAGATATCTAAATTTCTTTATTGTTTTGATAATCATAGAATAAATGATTTATCAACTATTTCTGTTTTGGAATAATGGTAAAATGCAGTTTTGATTTAGATTCTGATTTATGCTGATACTTACGTTGTTGTTAAATATCAAAGGTAGTATTAGTATAGATGATTGATGTTGACTTCAGTATGGAATGTTGTGAGCATCAAAGTTCGTATTGATATCTAATTTGATATGACAGCAAAATAAGTATTAATTTCAAGAGTTCGGTTTTGAGTAAAGTTTATGACTCAATCCATAATCATTGCTTCTTGTTATTGATGTTTACGATATTTCCGTAAACACTGTTTTACGAGCCTTGGTCTCGTCAAGATTCAAAGTATTGTTGAAGTATTTCGCTCAAAAATATCAACTAAAATTTTATGATTCAGCAATTATGATTTTAAAATGTTCTGCTCTAATGCAGATGTCGGTTTTACATCAAAACAACTATATATATATTATAATGAACTTGCTGAGCATTTCTTTCGCTCATACTTGCCTGTTTTTAAATCTAACCTCCAGTGAGGATTAGCTTGCGCTGTTTAGCTGCGTAATTCGAGGAAGCAAGGAAGAAGCTTTTGGAAGGTGGATGGTCCAGGGTTTGCGGACTAGTGTAAGTTTTATTGTATAAAGTTGTTTATACTATATTATATTATAGTTGTATATTTTATTTGGGCCTAGTATACTTCATTTCAAAGTTATACTAGTGGGTTTAGTTTGAATTGGAATTTATTGAAAATAGTTTTAACAGAAAGAGAAAATTTTATTTGTGGAATTTGGAATTCTTGTTTCTAGAACTGTAACCTTAAAAGATCTTGGATTAGTTTGGGGTCATTTATGCTAAATATCTTCCGCCGACATTTATTTATTGATTAAACAGGTTGATTTAGATTGAGGTTTCATAGTGACGACCAAATCCTCTGACCCCGGATTTGGGGGCGTTACATCTTATGAACTCATCCACTATAACCATAGCATATTTCTTCTTTGCAATAGACATGAAATTGACTGGACCAAATAGATCAACATGCAGTAAATGATAAGGCTCAAGAATTGAGGATTCAGTTTTGCTCTTGAAGGAAGATTTACTTTGTTTTACCTTTTCACATGAGTCACAAAGAGCATCAGGAGCAAATATTGATTTTGGCAGTCCTCTCACAAGATCTTTCTTTACTAGCTCATTTATATTATTGAAATTTAAATGAGAGAGTCTCTTGTGCCAATTCTATCTTTTTTCAATTAATGCTCTTCTTAACAGACAGATTGCAGAACCATCAAAATTTGTTGAAAGTCTGGCTTCATATATGTGACCATGTCTGTAACCTTTCAGAACCACTTTGCATGTAGAATTACTTATGTTGGATATATTTGAGATTTCATGTCTAATATGTTTCATGTTTAGTTTTCAGATCTTAACAAACAGGAAATATCAGTTCTTACTAGAAGCAGTACTTACTGGAAGTCAGGACTTAATGTCATATCAGGACTTAAGGTCATATCAGAACTTAAGTACGGGAGAACTTACAGTTAAGGAAGGAAGCTGATTAACAGTAGAAGATCGAGACTAATACAGAAGAAGATATGCAAGGAAAGAGTTAGAGGACTAGAAGAATTATATAAAATATCTGATTGATATATTTTAGGAGACAGAATTATATTCCATATCAATTAGAAGTTATCTTGTAACTATGTACTACATAAACACAGACATATGTTTACACTATATGTGTTATCATTATCGAGAAGATCATACATTATAACCTAGAAGCCCTCGTTATATTTGTTCATCACTGAGAGAGAACAATTCCATTGTAAGATAGTTTATTATATCGAATACATCTGTTTTCTGTTACTTGTGTTCTAAATCGATTTGATTGTATTAAACACTGTATTCAACCCCCTTCTACAGTGTTGTGTGACCTAACAAGTGGTATCAGAGCCTATCTGTTAACACACATACAGTAAATATAAAAAATAATCATGTCCGAAGAAGCAGAAAATCCAACCAAGACCGCCAAAACTGAAGAAACTCCAAAGACTCAAACCCATAGTCGATATGAAACTATTAGGGTTCCCATGCTGAGACCTTCTAAGTATCCCATATGGAAAGTGAAGATGGTTATGATTCTGGAAGCTACAGATCTAGAATACCTTGACAGAATTAATGAAGGACCACATAAGCCAACCAAGCTCTCTGTTATAGTTGCAGATCAGCCAGCAAAGACCGTACAAAAGGAGAAAAGTGAGTATACAGCTGAAAATATCTTATCTATTGCCAAGGATGCAAAGGTAAGGCATTTGCTGTATAGTGTCATTGATAATGTCCTGTCAAACAGGGTAATTCACTACAAGACTGCAAAGGAGATATGAGATGCCTTGGAGATAAGATGATAGGGAACTGATGCAATAAAGAAGAACAGGAGAACTATACTCACTCAAGAGTATGAGCACTTTGACTCAAAACCTGATGACTCATTAACTGGTTTATATGACAGATTTGTCAAACTCTTGAATGATCTGTCACTGGTGGATAAGGAATATGATCTTGAAGATTCAAATCTTAAATTCCTTTTAGCTCTTCCTGAAAGTTGGGATTTGAAGTCAACTACCATAAGAGACAACTATGCTCTTGATGAAACTACTCTTGATGAAATTTATGGTATGCTCAAGACTCATGAACTTGAGATGGATCAAAGAAGCAAGAGACATGGGAGAAAGTCAAGGACAGTTGCTCTTAAGGCTGAGGAGGAATCCCCCAAAGTGGATATCTCAAAGAAAGGCAAAGGAAATGCTCTCATCATAAAGTCTGATTCAGAATCATCAAGTACTGATGATAATGATTCAGAAACTAAAAGTCTACCTGAAGTAGATGCTGATGAAGAGATGATGAAATTGTGTGCTCTTATGGTGAAGGGTATCACAAAGATAGCCTACAGGAAATTTAGAAGGGGAAAGAAGTTTTCCAGGAAAAGTGGAAGTTCTGATAAGAAGGGATTCAGAAAATCTGAAGGCAGAGTAGGAAAGTCTGACATAGGAGATTACTCGAATGTCAAATGCTACAACTGTAGTGAAAAAGGCCACATATCTCCTGACTGCAAGAAAGGAAAGAGTGACAAAGGCAAGGCTCTTGTCACAAGGAAGAAAAGCTAGACATACACTTCAGGTTCTGAAGATGAGGAGAACTATGCCTTGATGGCAAATATTGATAGCAGTTCTGATGCTGTTGAATTAAAGGTACCTCAAACAACTTATGCTTTTTATACTGATGATATTACCAAGTTGAGATTATATCTTAGAACCATGTTTATTAGCTATAGAGATCAAACTTTAACATATGAAAGATTAACTTCTGAAAATATTGCTTTTAAAAAGAGGAATGATTATTTAGAAAAAGAGTTAGTCATGTTCCATCAAACTCAGAAAGAAAGAGATGATGCCTTTTATGTTAGAGATGAAGTGATAAAAATGAATAAATCTCTAAAAACTGAGTTAGAAAAAGAAAGAGAGATTATCAGGACTTGGACTAACTCTGGCAGAACAACTTAGAATTTGCTAAGTAGTGGAAACTGGAAATAGGGCTTAGGTTATGGAAATGACAAAAGTGAAAAAGGAACTGAACAAATTGAGCCAATTGTTGTTAAACAAACTTTTAGCCAAAGGTAAATCCTGTTAAGTTTGTAGCTAAAACCCGTAAACTCTGATTCTGAAAAGATGAAAGGTATTGAGATAGAAGTTGACACAGAGTCCACTTATGACAAACTAAAACAGGATAAACCAGCTGAAGTTAACATAGGCTTAATGACAAAGTAGCAGCTTAAAAATAAGCTGAAAGAGATTAGCAGTGTGAACAAGATAAAAGCAGCTAGAAAAAATAGGAATGGAAAGGAAGGTGTAAATACAAGTAATAATTATATGCCTGTTCCTAATGCTCCTAGAAAGAAATGTTATAATTGTGGAAACTCTAACCATCTCGCTTCTTTTTGCAGGAAAAATAAGAATATAAACTCTTTACCTCCTAAGTCAGGAGTTAAGAGTCAGTCTGTTAGGTTTAAGCCACAAAATCCTTGTTTTCATTATGGTAGTATATGGAATTCCATTTATACTTGTAAGGGATATCATAGTTTATACTATGATTATTATTAGATAAAACCTTCTTTGAAGAAAGTTACTTTAATTCCTTCTAGTGTAAAGTATGATGCAAAGTTTGATACTGTAAAATCTGATAAGAAAAATGTTAGCATAAACTCTGATGTTAAATCCGCTGCAAATGCTAACAATCTTAATAAGGCCAAAGGATCCAAGCAAGTCTGGGTCCTTAAAACTAACCATTAGTGGTCTTTGTGATTGCAGGGCAACAGGAAGAACATCCTAGTTCTGGACAGTGGATGTTCCGGACATATGACTGGAGATAAAGCCCTGCTATTAGACTTTGTGGAGAAAGCTGGCCCAGGAGTATCTTATGGAGATGGCAACATGGGAAAAACTCTGGGATATGGAAAGATTAATCTTGGGAATGTCATCATTGAATCCGTAGCTCTTGTCTCAGGACTTAAAACACAATCTTTTGAGTATAAGTCAAATCTGTGACAGAGGTTATCATGTAGATTTCTTTGAAGAATACTGTGAAGTTATAAGCAATTCTACAGGCAAAGTGGTTCTGAAAGGTTACAGGCATGGTAACATTTATGAAGCCAGACTTTCAACAAGTACTGATGGTTCTGCAATCTGTCTGTTGAGTAGAGCATCAATTGAAGAAAGCTGGAATTGGCACAAGAAACTCTCTCATTTAAATTTCAACAATATAAATGAGCTTGTAAAGAAAGATCTTGTGAGAGGACTTCCAAAGTCAGTTTTTGCTCCTGATGGCCTTTGTGATTCATGTCAAAAGGCAAAACAAAGAAAATCTTCTTTCAAGAGCTAAACTGAGTCATCAATTCTTGAGCCTTATCACCTACTACATGTTGATCTATTTGGTCCAGTCAATGTCAGGTCTATTGCAAAGAAGAAATATGCTATGGTTATAGTGGATGAGTTCACAAGGTACACTTAGGTGTACTTCTTGCACAAGAAGAATGAAACTGCATTTACTCTAACTAATCATGTCAGACAGCTGGATAAATTGATCAAAGATTCTATTAAAATAATAAGGAGTGATAATGGCACTGAGTTCAAAAATTCGATTATATAAGAGTTCTTCAAAGAGAATGCAATCAAACAGGAATTTTCTATACCTTGAACTCCACAGCAAAATGGAGTTGTAGAAAGAAAGAACAGGACTCTCATTGAAGCTGCATCAACTATGCTTGATGAAGCAAAGCTGCCAACCTATTTTTGGGCTGAAGCTGTGCAGACTGCTTATTTTACACAGAATGCTACACTCATAAACAAGCATGGAAAACACCATATGAGATGGTGAAGAAAAAAAAAGCCAAATCTAATATACTTTCATGTATTTGGATGCAAGTGTTTTGTTCCTGAGCAGCTGTCAAAATTTGATCTAAAAGCTGATGAAGGAATTTTTGTTGGATATCCACTTTCCACAAAAGCCTTCAGAGTCTACAATTTAAGAACAAGGATTGTCATGGAATCTATCAATGTCTCTTTTGATGATAAGAAGATTACTGGACTTGAAGATTTCAATGATCGTGATCAGCTGAGATTTGAGAATGAAGATTTAAATTCTGATTCTGTAAATTCTGATGACTTAAATCCTGATCTTGTAAGTTTTGACGGTTTAAGTTCTAATGTCATTGAAACTGTGGTAACAACTCCAACGGAAGATGCACCTGTCCAGGGGGAGCAAGCTGAAGATCCTACCACATCTCAAGACTCTCGAGAAGTATCATAACCTGTCACTGGCTCTTCAAGTTCTGATTCATCTAGTTCTGATGAGCCAAATTCTGACAATTTTGGAAGCTCTGATTCTTCAACTCTTGAAAAATCAAACTCATATTCTGAAGTCTCAGAGAGCATAACTACAGGGGGAGCATCAGAAAATGCTGATGGAGATAGCATGGATCATGGGGGAGGATCTAGTTCTAGAGATCAACTTCCATCTACAAGGAAGTGGACTAAATCACACACACATGATTTAATCATTGGAGATCCTGAAGCAGGTGTCAGAACTAGAACTGCAACTTCAAATGAATGTCTCTATCATTCCTTTGTATCTCAATCTGAACCAAAGAAAGTCGAAGAAGCTCTTCAAGATGCTGATTGGGTGCAAGCAATGCAAGAAAAGTTAAATGAATTTGAAAGAAATAAAGTCTGGACCTTAGTGCCAAGACCAAAGAACAGATCTGTTGTGGGCACAAAATGGGTGTTCAGAAATAAAACTGACAGTGATGGCATAACTACAAGGAATAAAGCAAGGCTGGTTGCTAAAGGCTACTCTCAACAGGAGGGTATTGATTATGATGAAACATTTGCACCAGTTGCTAGATTAGAAGCCATAAGGATCTTTTTGGATTATGCTGCTCACAAAAAGTTCAAAGTCTTTCAAATGGATGTGAAAAGTACTTTTTTCAATGGAGAATTAGAAGAGGAGGTATTTGTTGAACCTCCAGGCTTTGTAGATACTAAATTTCCCAATCATGTCTACAGGCTTGACAAAGCACTTTATGGCCTTAAGCAAACTCCAAGAGCATGGTATGAGACTTTAGCTCAATTCCTTCTAGAAAGTGAATTTCACAGAGGCACAATTGACAAGACTTTATTCTACCTCAACCATGGAAAGGACTTACTTTTGGCACATATATATGTTGATGATATAATCTTTGGCTCTACAAATACAAAACTTTATGAAAGATTTTCCAAATTAATACAGTCAAGATATCAAATGAGTATGATGGGAGAGTTGAGTTATTTTCTGGGACTTCAAGTCAAACAAACTGAAGAAGGTACTTTTATCTGTCAATCCAAGTACACCAGAAATTTACTGAAGAAATTTGGAATGCAAGATTTTTCAACTGCATCCACTCCCATGGCCACTGCAACCAAGTTAGATAAGGATACTGGTAAATCAGTAGATATTACTAATTATAGAGGTATGATTGGCTCTTTACTCTATTTAACTGTAAGTAGACCTGATATCATATATGTTACCTGTCTTTGTGCAAGATTTCAGGCTGATCCAAGAGAAACCCGCTTAATAGTTGTGAAAAGAATTTTTAAGTACCTCAAGGGTACAGCTGATTTAGGATTGTGGTATCCTAGGGAATCAGATTTTAAGCTAATTGGTTACTCATATGCAGATTTTGTAGGATGCAAAATAGATAGGAAAAGAACTAGTGGAAGCTGCCAATTTCTTGGAGGCAGATTGGTTTCTTGGTTTAGCAAGAAACAAAAGTCAATTTTCACATCAACTGCAGAAGCTGAATATATTGCTGCAGGAAGCTGTTGTGCACAGATTCTTTGGATGAAGAATCAGTTACTAGATTATTGGTTAGAATTTTCTAAAATCCCTATTTACTGTGATAATCAAAGTGTTATTGCTATGACAGGTAATCCAGTTCAACACTCAATGACATAGCACATCAGCATAAGGTACCATTTCATAAGGGAACATGTGGATGAAGGTACAATGGAATTGCATTTTGTTTCAACAGATCAACAGCTAGCAGATATCTTCACAAAACCACTATATGAAGATACTTTCATAAGATTGGTAATTGAACTTGGAATGGTTTCAGGTTCTTTCTCTAATTCTGCTTAGTTTTTGTTCTCATGCATCAGACTTTATGCTCAGTATTTACAGATTGTATTATCTCTATGTAATCTGTGCTTAATTTGAAAATTCATTAAATGCTGATTGTTATCTGATGTGGATCTATATACTCTGATAAATGTTTTGAATGTTCTGTGACTATTTAATCCAATGAGGATAATTGTGCTAGATGCTGACCTAGTAGTCTTTAACATACTAGAAATCCCATGTTTGAATTAGTTGTTCATGTGGAAACTCATTAACACAAGCAAATTATGATATTGAGCTTAGTCAAGTTTACTTTGTGTATCTTATTACTAAGTCACAAACTAGAATCTTGTTTCTTATCTGTCAAACTCTGATTTCAGTAAATCTTAAGGATGAACTACATGCTGATAAGCCTCACATATCAAAAGAAAAGAAAAGAAAAGAAAAGAAAAGAATAAAAGTCAGGTACTCCTTTGAGATCTAGAGTAAATATGTGGAAGGGAAGACCCAAGTGCATTGCTGGTATTAACTAATATGCATTAGAAAAGAAAATAAATTTTCTTGGTGACTTTTCACATTCTCTGATTAGTGGAGAAATACTCTGACAACAGCATAAATTCTGATAAGTAGTCGTGACTCACTTACACTGAGAAGCCACTGTAAAAAGGAATTTCAAAAGATGCATAAAATGATCACAAACAATTGAGGTGGACTCATGCATAAATTTGTTATATAGTAGACTTCATGATTGATGACATATTTTAAGCATTTTTCTCAGTTAAGCCTTATTTCTAAGATGTACTGAAGTTTATCAGACTTTAATCTTTATCTGATATTCTCCTGAATGCACACACTTTCACTCCATATGAATGAAGAAAATTACTGTGGTGATTAAGTTGTTTTTGACGAACAGTTAAGTGTCATTTGCATTAAATTCTGAGGACAAGTTCTGATGGAATTTCTGATGATTAAACTTCAAGGAAAATAAGTCAGTCTTTGTACGGAGAATTACAGAAACAAACATTCACTTATTGAGTACATAAGCCAAATTCTGATGACTGTTAAAATATGATATAAGTTAAGTTCTGATATTAAATTCTGATGGAATCTTTGATGCTTATGTGGCATTATTCTTTACTTGACTTAGTTGTGGTAAAATCTGAAACAATCATATTTAAATCAGAATATATTTGGGTAAAATAAAAACAGTCATAATCATTATGGGTTAGTGGTAAACGTGTTGGTCTTGAAAAACTGCATGTGCACAATAATTGTTAATTATTTCCCGTGCCCATTAACTCCTGCTTTAACTTTTTACTGACTGTTATTATTACACATCGGTCTAGGGAGTCGAGGCATCATTATTTTTACTTGTAATTGTTAAACAGTCCTCGCGTCCCTTGGTATTCCATTGGCTATTTAAATGCCTGATCAATCATCAGTAAAATCACATCTTTTCATTTCTCTCAAACAATGGCACATTTTAGTTAGTTTTACTGCTATGGCACAGACACTGTGCCCATTTTTCGAAATGGAATTCCGACTTCATTTCCTATCAACAAAATTCCATTCGACATCTGGATTTAACTTCCAGACAACATCAAAAATGAACTGTTATCTTTCCAAAGAGAAGTTCATCTTCGTATTCTTAAACAGTTGGAGAAAATCATTCATCTTACTATACTCTTTGTTGAAAGAAGGAAGAAGAATTAAATGTCATCCATCCGTTTCTCTTCACCATCAGCTTTGTCAGGCTTCTTAGACTAGGACTAAGGCTGTTGATGTTAAGAATCTTAGAATAGGACTATCTTGTAATTTTTGCATGTAATTGATAAATTTCATGAAATGCACTCATCTGATATATTAATGAAATTTCCTTTAATTACAAGATTTAGTCTCTGTTTCTCAAATTATGTGAATGTGCATGTTTTAATTGTAATTTGTTAATCTTTACTTCATCTATTTTTTAATTTTACCTGTGATAAATGTTTTGATTACAATTATGGTCAATAATAAATTTTGTTGATTTGAGGATGAAATAATTGAAGCACAGGTTCCTGTATCAGAACCTGTGATAAATGAAGCTGAGAATGTTACTTCTCAGAAAGAAACAGCAGCTCAAAGTTCTGATACTTTGACAAGGAAATTTGTAAATTCTGATGCTGCAACAACAACTCCTTCTTTGGCAAGGAGAGTGAAGAAAATGAAGGCTAGGAGGTATTTGGCTAAATCTTCATCAGAAGATAATGAAGAAGCTGAGGAAGGGGATCAGGAATCTCTCATCTCACAAGAACCAATCATTATTGAAGCTCGGATTTCTTCAGCTCAAGCCACAGACACTGCTACTGATACAGTGGTTAACCCTCTTGACTCTCCAATAAAAGCTACAGATGATGCTAAAGAACAAACTGACAACTCTGAGATTGATATTCAAATTTGAATATACCTCAAGTTCTTTATCTGAAAGCTCCAACTACTGAAGCGCAACCATCTATAGTCAAATCTCCAATCTTAGATGCTGAGATACCATCTACATCAAAGAGACCATCTCTGGAGATAAATTCTGATGATCAGAATTTAGATGATGTTATTCTTGAATCTCCAGTTGCATCACACACTCTTGTACTGTCAGAAAATGATGAAACTTCCTCATGTTCTGGAGACAGTATTTTTGTTGAAACTCCAGTTCCTATTCCGGGAAAGGAAGCTTTGGTGAAGAATTTTTTTAGACAGGATACTCCTGTACCTTGGGAAGAAACTCACAGGGGAGTTGAGTGGACCAAGAAGTGGAACAAATCAGATTTTATTCCATGCACCAAAATTCTGACAGAGCATGTATCAAAAGCTGATGTGTTATTGTCAAATTCTGATTTTAAGATTCAACTCAAAGTTACAGCTATGAGTACAAGAAGTCTTCATGGTCTATATTCTATTACTCATGCTAAGGTTGATACACTCAAGGAACAAGCTGAAAAGCTAGATCTACAGCCCAAGCTTGACAAGAATAGGTATGTCAGACCTATTCTTGAGAAAATTGAAGCCATTGAGAAGGTTCAAGAGGAGCAACATGCCCGAATTGCTGAGGTTCTGGTTAATTAAGCTTCTCAGAAAGCTCAATTGGATGAAATCCAATCTTCAGTTGAACTTCTTCTCTCTCTCTCTCTCTTACTTCCTGATGATGCCAAAAAGGGGGAGAAGGTAGTTAAGTCCAAATGCTCACCTACTCAAGTACTGAAGAAGAAGGACAATAAAGGTGATGACCAGGGAAACTCTGAAAAGAGCAGAGGTCAGAGAAAAGTTTAAGGAAAATCTTCTATACAGAACAAGTCAAGTTCTGATGCTTGGAATGCTCAAAATCTGAAGTCAAGTGTTGATAAACAAAGTCTGATGTCAAGTTCTGATATTCTGATTCAGTCAGGATTAAAAGACTCTCAGAAGTCTATGCAAACTCTGAAGCTAAAAGGGAAGCAGACTACTGTTTGTTACAAAGATCCTAAAATCGAGACACTTGATGAGGAGATAGCAAGAAGATTATTTCTGAAACACAATCCAGGAATGGATTTAGAAGCTCTCAAGGAGGAAGAAGATAGATTTGCAACTGAGAAGACAAATCTTAAGTCTAAAACTTCTGATGCAAAGAAACCTCCAAGGCCTAAGGAAAAAGGCATTGTGATCAAGGAAAAGTCAAATTCTAAAATTTCAAAGTTCAAGAGTAGATCACAGACTGAGAGTGATCCAAAAGATAAAGGGAAAGGAAAAGTTGATGAACCAACCAAGTCACTAGAGATGAAAATTCCTCAAGTTATGATGAAACCAGTATGCAAAATGGTTCAAGTAACTGATGATAATCTTATTGAAGATGAACCTGTTCAAATTCTGAAAAGAAGAAAGATATTTGAAGAATCTAAAACAACCTCTGACACTGCTCAAGTTGTTCAGAATAAAGGACAACAAGCTACAGAAGAAACATCAAATTCTGATCAAGTTGATTTGAATAAAATGACAATTGCTGATAAGAAGAAGCTGTTATGGAAGAAAGCTACTCCAGTTGAACCAAAATCCAATCTTGTGATTAATCAACTCACAAGATTAGGTTCTGACGAAGAGAAGATTCAAACAGGAGTAGAAGTTACTCTAAGAGATCCTTTCATGTTGACAGACAAACCATATGAACAAATCAAACAAAAGCACCTTGACAAAGTGTTGTCTGCTCAAGTTGTGATAGATGCTCATGATAAGGAGAATCTAAAAGAGAAATTTATCTTATTTCTCAATGATGGAAGGACTTATAGACTAGCTGATACTGATGTACTAAAGAAGTCTGTTAGAGAGCTTCATCATATTCACTATTTTCTGGAAGTAAAATATGATGTTACAAGATTATGGTCAGAATACATTTTGAAGGCTATAAAAGATCTACTCAGAATCTCTGGTACAAAGACTTCTCATTATAGTCCAATGATTACTGAAGATGATGAAAGAGAAATTCCTATGCTGAAGAATTCTGCTAAGGTGGAAGTAATTCTGAAAGGAAAATGCTTATGTTATAATGAAAACTCTTCACATCCTAAAGTTATCAGACTTGGTGATGGACTTGAAAGAACATCCATTCAAGCTCTCAGAACAGCCATTTATCAGATTGGTGATAGTAAAGAAGAAGAACTGATGCAGGTCAAAGCACAGTTAGTTGAAGTTCTGAGGAAAGCTGAAGACAAGCTGGTGAAAGATTTTGTTAAGAATCATTATGGATTCAAATTGATCCAGTGATGTTGGTAAAACTGGATGTTTTGTAAGTTGTAATTGATAGTCTTATTAAACTCTTATTGCATTTGAACTTCAATATTTTTGACATCATCAATTCTATTAACCTGTACATTCTTGCATAATTTACAAGTTGGGGGAGATTGTTGGATATATTTGAGATGTCATGTCTAATATGTTTCATATTTAGTTTTTAGATCTTAACAAACATGAAATATCAGTTCTTACTGAAATCAGTACTTACTGGAAGTCAGGACTTAATGTGATATCAAGACTTAAGGTCATATCAGAACTTAAGTACGGGAGGACTTACAGTTAAGGAAAGAAGCTGATTAACAGTAGAAGATCGAGACTAATACAGAAGAAGATATGCAAGGAAAGAGTTAGAGGACTAGAAGAATTATATAAGATATCTGATTGATATATTTTAGGAGACAGAATTATATTCCATATCAATTAGAAGTTATCTTACTGTGTACTATATAAACACAGACATAGGTTTACACTATATGTGTTATCATTATCAAGAAGATCATACACTGTAACCTAGAAGCTCTCATGATATTTGTTCATCACTAAGAGAGAACAGTTCCATTGTAAAAGAGTTTATTATATCGAATACATCTGTTTTCTGTTACTTGTGTTCTAAATCGATTTGATTGTATTAAACACTGTATTCAACCCCCTTCTACAGTGTTGTGTCCTAAAAACTTACAACTTCACAGTGTTCTTCAAAGAAATCCACATGATAACCTCTGTCACAAATTTGACTCACACTTAGCAGATTGTGTTTAAATCCTGAGACAAGAGCTACTGTTTCAATTATGACATTCCCAAGATTGATATTGCCATATCCTAGAGTCTTTCCCATGTTGCCATCTCCATAAGAAACTCCTGGGCCAGCTTTCTCCACAAAGTCTGATAACAGGGCTTTATTTCTAGTCATATATCCTGAACATCCACTGTCCAGAACCAGGATATTTTTCCTGTTGCCCTGCAATCACAAAGACCACTATTGGTTAGTTTTAAGGACCTGTACTTGCTTGGATCCTTTGGCCTTGTTAAGTTTGTTAGCATTTGCAGCGGATTTAGTTTCATAGTTTATGCTAACATGCTTTTTATCAGACTTTATATCAGACTTTGCATCCGAATTTACACTAGAAGAAATTACACTAACTTTCTTTAAAGAAGGTTTTATTTCATAATAATCATAGTACAAACTATGATATTCCTTACAAGTATAAACATAATGCCATAAACTACCACAATGAAAACAAGAATTTTGTGGTTTAAACCTAACAGACTGACTCTTAACTCCTGATTTAGGAGATTAAGAGTTTACATCTTTATTCTTCCTACAAAAAGAAGCAAGATGGTTAGATTTTCCATAATTATAACATTTCTTTCTAGGAGCATTAGGAACAGGCATATAATTATTACTTTTATTCACACCTTCCTTTCCATTCCTATTTTTCCTAGCTTTCTTTACCTTGTTCACATTTTAATCTCTTTCAGCTTATACTTAAGCTACTTCTTTGTCATTAAGCCAATGTTCACCAAAGCTGGTTTATCCTGTTTTGATTTGTCAGAAGTTGACTTTTCTTTGACTTCTGTTTTAGAGTCTTTTATCTCTTTAGAATCAGACACAACAGTTTTTGCAACAAATTTAACAGGATTTACCTTTGGCTTTATAATCTGTTTGATAGTAATTGGCTTAGTTGGCAAAGTCCCTTTCTCACTTTTACCATCTTTGTAACCTAACCCCTCTTTCCAGTTTCCACTACTTCGAATATTCTGAGTTGATCTTCCTGAGTTAGTCCAAGTCCTGATGACTTCTCTTTCTTTTTCTAATTCAGTTTTTAGATAATCATTCTGTTTAAGCAATTCATTCTTAACATACACAGAATTATCTCTCTCTGTCTGAATAGTGTTCATCTTGACTAACTCTTCTTCAAGATAGCTATAACTATTTTTATACTTTAGATTTTCATATTTTAATCTTTCATTCTCTAAAGTCTAATCTCTATAGGTAATATAAATGTTTTTCAGAAATAATCTCAACTCAGTAATATCATCTGTATCAAAAGCAAGAGTTGATAGAGGTACCTTTAGTTCAGGAGCATCAGAACTGCTATCAGCATTTGTCATTAAGGCATAATTCACCTCTTCTTCAGATTCTGAAGTTTCTGCCCAGTTTTTCTTCTTTGTGACAAGTGCCTGGCCTTTATCACCTTTTTCTTTCTTGCAATCAGGAGAGATGTGGCATCTTTCACCACAATTGTAGCATTTGACATTTGAGTTGTCTCCTCTGTCAGACTTTCCTCCTTTACCTTCAGACTTTCTGAACCCTTTCTTGTCAGGACTTCCACCTTTCCTGGAAAAATTCTTACCCTTTCTGAATTTCTTGTAGGCTATCTTTGTGATACCCTTCACCATAAGAGCACACAGTTGCATCATCTCTGCATCAACATCCACTTCAGATAAATTTTCAGGTTCTGAATCAGACTGTATGATGAGAGCCTTTCCTTTTGCCTTCCTAGAGACAATTGGCTTTTCTTCAGCCTTTAAAGTAACTGTCTTAGACTTTCCTCCATGCCTCTTCTTTCTTTGCTCCATCTCAAGTTCATGAGTCTTGAGCATCCCATAGATTTCATCAAGAGACATATCAGCAAGTTCATAGTTGTCTCTTATTGTAGTAGCTTTCAAATCCCACTTTTTAGGAAGAGCTAATAGGAATTTCAGATTTGAATCCTTTATATCATATTCCTTATCCACTAGTGACAGATCATTCAACAGCTTTGTGAATCTGTCATATGTATCAGTTAGTGACTCATCAGATTTTAAGTCAAAGTGCTCATACTCCTGTGTGATTATTATCTTCCTATTCTTTTTGATGGCATTGGTTCCTTGACATCTCACTTCCAATGCATCCCAGATTTCATTTGCAGTCTTCTATGCAATCACCCTATTTAACATGACATTGTCAAGTGCACTATGAAGCAAGTGTCTTACTTTTACATCCTTGCCTAGTGAAGAGATGTCTTCAGTGGTGTATTCTCTCTATTCTTTGGGAATCATCCTTTGTGGCTCATTCCCAACTGCAACAGAAAGCTGTGGGCTTGTATGGACCAGCATGAATTCTGTCTAAATATTCTAGATATGTAGCTTCCAGAAACATGACCATCTTCACACTCCATACAGGGTACTCAGACACCCTGAGCAAAGGAACCCTGATGGTTTCATATCTACTGGTGTTTTGAATGGGTTGAACCTTTGCAGGTTCTTGAGGGTCTGGTATTTTTGCTTGATCAGGCATAATTGATTGTTTGTTTGGATCTTAACTATTTGTAAGCTTAACAGATTGGCTCTGATACCACTTGTTAGGCCTCAATGATACTATCGAAGGGGGTTGAATATAGTATCTACAATCAATTCGATTATAAACACAAGTATGTAACAGAAAAAAAAATTATTCAGTATATCAAACTCTGTTACAGTAGGTTTAATCTACTCTCTCAGTGATGTATGATATCACTAAGAGCTGTTAGGGTTACAATAAATAATATTCTCGATAATGATAACACATATAGTGTAAACCCTAAGCTGTGTTTATATAGTACACAGTTACAAGATATCTTCTAATCGATATGAAATATATCTCTTCCTAAAATATATCAATCAGATATTATCTACTGCAGTCCTATAGCTGTCCAATTCTTCATGCATATCTTTACTTTTTTAATCCAGATCCTCTCTTGTAAATCAGCCGCTTTTCATCCCTGAAGTGTATCCACACTTAAGTCCTGATATAAGTTCTGACACCTTAAGTTCTGATAACTTCCTGTCTTCGGTAAGTTCTGATTTCCAGTTAAGTTCTGATATTCTGATAATAAGTTCTGAAACTAAACAAATCATATTAGACATGATATCACAAATATATCTAATAGAATCATTTATGATAAGGAAAGTACTTCTGAACCTTTCTTCAAGATATATTGCAAATATTTTCGAACTTTCTCATAATATGTTGCTATTATTCAAAATAACTCTTGTTTTATATTGCAAGCGCTTTAAACTATTCAACCTTGAACCCTGATTCTCATTGATCTTGAGCCATAAGCCTTATTCTTCATAAACCATTGATTGTTGAATTCTCATACGAGCCAAAGATATACGATACTACTCCACAAATACATATCTACCACATACTGATTTCTGGTATTGAATTGCTTGATATACCAACCCTTATTCCTTGTTTAATAGAAGACTAATCCTTGTAACCCTTGAACCTTTGGTATTCTACTTTCTGATTCTTTCCTTGATTGAAAGCCAATCTTTTCTTGAATTCACCTATGTTTCAAGATAAATGTTGTTTATGATTCAGCTTATTGAATTATATTCGTTATCATATTGAATTATTTTAGAATTGGATGGTTTAATAAATGTGGACCAGATTCGTGGTCGGACCAGATTCGTGGTCATAATAGGCCAATGCGTGCCTTGGATCTAGTATATAGAGCAAAGCTGGGAGCCTTGCTCGGGGTTAGTGTGTGACTGATCAACAGCCTAACCTTGGTTTTTAAAATGAAAAGTGAATGTCCAATTCTAATCATTGCTTATTCAGAAACTTGATTCTTCTGAATTATTTCAATTGTTTATTGTTTAACCTCCGTTATTGTTATTATGACTTGCTGAGCTAGTTAGCTCACCCTTGCAAATTTTTATGTTTTCAACAGTTGAAAAGGAAATTGTTGGTAATGAGGATTCCCAGTCCAGTGTGCGAGCTAGGATTCCAGGTTAAGTTGGATCGAGCTAGCAGGAGCTTTATATTGTAGATGAGTTATGCAAGATTGTAAGAATGATATCATTATCAGTTGTAAGTTGAACTAGCTGGGATTTGGTACAATGTAATAAAAGTTAAGGTTGTGCCTTGTTTTCATACTTTAACCTGTTGCGATCCGTGGTTGTGTAAAGAAGGGTCAATGCATATAATATTTTATACACAGGTTTAAATATGGTGTTTGTGTGATGGACCCCAAACTTCTGACCTGGGTTTGGAGGGCGTCACAGGTTGGTATCAGAGCTACAGGTTATAAGTCACTGAAACAAGCCTAGATTTTCGGAAATGGATAGAGGGTTAGGATTAGAATTAGGAAATAGAAAGATAGAACGTCGAGAGGTTGAGTGTGACTGTACAATAGGTTTTGGTATGATTCGTGATGAGATTTGAGATTCTTATCTGGCGACGCAATTTTCAGATAGCAGCGATGGTATATTCTTTTATTCCGGTATCGTCTGATCATTCGGAGCATTCAGTTAAAGGACCATCATCTGATTCACGTCCTGCTCATCCACCGGTGTTAGCCATGTCACATCCTGTTGCGGCAATTGCACCTTTTCACGTTATTATCCCATCCCCTAATGCGAAGCTACCTATTCGAGAATCCCCCACATGCTGATTCTGGTTCTACCGGATGTTCGGCTGTGAGTGCATTTTTTCTGTCTACCCTCAACCTTGTTCTATACCATCAGTTTAAATCCTGTCTTAGGAAGTAATAGCACCTATGAGGATGGATTCGAGAGCTACAACATATGGTAAGTACATAAGTGATAAGTGGCATTTTATACCACTTAGAACGTCTTAAAATGGCTTAAATTGGTGTCTTGAAATCAAGTATTTTGTGTATTTGATGCGTTTTTCTAGTGTTTATGCATTTCAGGGTATTAGTTGCATTTCGGGGGAGGAATCATCAAGAATAAGCCTTGGCATGTGTTCACCATTGCGAGAGGAAAGGAACGGGCAGATTACGGCGAAGAAACGGAGCAAACTTGGATTTTTTCCAGTGGAGGCTTGCGCGCCCGCGCAGCTATGCTGAGCGGCCGCGCAGGGTCGGGAATTTTGCTGAATTATTTTAGACTTCTACTTCTGTTTGGCTTCCAACTTCTATATAATCTGAGTTTTATGAGACTATTATATAAGTAGATTTGAGACGTTTTCATAGAGAGGATTAAGAAGAAGAAGATTGTGTTTTACGCAAGAAGCGAAGGAGATAAGGAAGAAGACCGATTTAGCACACCGCAACGAAGAGGAAGCATATTTTCTTGTGATTCTTGTTTCGTTGTAACGTTGGATGCTAGTTTTCTTGCTTTGACTTATTTACTCTTGTGACGTACTCTATTTTAATATAATTAGTTTAGTTATTATTTTCTTGTGTTTGTTTATCATGATTTCATATGAACCCATGATGGCGATAAGTTCTATTATGGGCTAATCGTGATCATGGGGTTGCAACGGATTTATTATGGAATTCTTTAGTTAATTGTTTAATACTTTAGTGTGTGATGATTGCTTGATATCTAGTATTGGTTGTGCGTATTCGTCTTATGTGCGTCGCGAACATATAAGATAGGGTTTTAATGTCTTGTGAAGCGACGGTGGATCTTGAGATTTAGAACTTGCCATGCTAGCATAGGTTCATGTACGTTGTGCATGATTAGTGGGTAACTCTAACAGTTTTATTTGCCCTATGTAATCAAAAAGGAATAACTTGTGCTTAAATCGTTGTGTTGTCAATTTCTGTAGACATATAGGAACTCAACATAATTGATGACTATTCGACTTCTATCTTAATTGTGGATGCTTGGTAGAATGGTATTAGTACAATGAAAGTTGGCTTTTATCAGTTTCGTGTTATTCGATTAATATCATCACTGTCACATGCTAAAGGTAATAACAATGGCTATAGAAGGAAGTAATAATGAAGTTGTGATCTCATGAGTGTTTATTATTGATAAATTGAAGTGTTAGTTAAGTGTTTAATTAAGTAGTTAATTATAGTTAATATTTAATCAACAATTTTAAGTGTTATTATCTTAACATTGAGAAGTAATCATACATTGGTGAGTGAGTTTAATTAGACAATAATTTAGTCTGAGTCTCTGAGGGAACGAACTAGAAAATATTCTATATTACTTGCGAATGCGTATACTTGCGTGAATATTAGCGCGTGTTTTCGCCCTAACAAGTTTTTGGCGCCGCTGCCGGGGACTCGGCGTATTTGTTTAGTTTATGTACTTACCATCATTGGTCATTAGGACTCAGTGATTAGGACGTAGTAGTTACTTATTTTTTCTGGTTGTGTTTCAGGTACTTTAGCAAGCGTTTATGCAAACTCGTTCTCGTGCTCGCAAGAGGACTTTAGATACAGCTGAGGAGACAGACGAAGTTCTTGATATTCCGGAGAAGTTAGATTTTGAGGATTCGGATTCAGGAACTGAGCAGAAAGAACCAGTAAACATGGGAGATCGGATTCGGATTCGGATTCGGATTCAAGTTGAGGCTTTTCCCATTCTCACTAAGGGACAAGGCTAAAGACTGGTTACATTCTGAACCTGCTGGGTCCATCACTACGTGGCAAGATCTTGCGCAAAAGTTTCTGGTGAAGTTTTATCCGATGGCAAAGACTGCTGCTATGAGGAGTGCTCTTACTCAGTTTGCGCAGCAACCTACAGAATCTATGTGCGAGGCTTGGGAATGCTACAAGGAAATGTTGAGAAAATGTCCACATCATGGAATGCCGGATTGGATGGTGATCACTGGTTTCTATAATGGTTTGGGGGCCCAATCTCGGCCCATGCTCGATGCAGCAGCTGGAGGCGCCTTATGGGCAAAAAGCTATACTGAGGCGTATAATCTTATCGAGACGATGGCTGCAAATGAGCATCAAAACCCAACTCAGAGGATGACGTCAGGCAAGGTAGCAGGTATTCTGGAAGTTGATGCAGCCACCGCTATTGCAGCCCAGCTCCAAGCGCTATCAATGAAGGTTGATTCTCTGGCTACGTATGGAGTTAATCAAATAGCTATGGTTTGTGAGCTTTGTGCAGGTTCTCATGCTACGGATCAGTGTTCTCTTGTAAACGAATCTGTTCAGTATGTGAATAATTATCAGCGACAACCGCAGCCTGTGCCAGTGACCTATCATCCTAACAACAGAAATCATCCAAATTTCAGCTGGGGGAATAATCAGAATGCTATTCAGCCACTATATCAGCAAGGAGTGAGTAAACAGTTTAACCCACCTGGATTCCAGCAACCACAGCAGTATGCTACAAGGCAATCATATCCTCAACAGGGAAGTGCAGCTGCACCTACTAGTGCTAATTTTGAGGAACTTAAGCTGTTGTGCAAGAGTCAGGCGGTTTCTATCAAGACCTTGGAAAATCAAATTGGTCAATTTGCCAATGCAGTGCTCAATCGTCAACCTGGCACTCTTCCCAGTGACACGGAAGTACCAGGCAGAAAGGAAGCTAAAGAGCAAGTCAAGGCTATTACCTTAAGGTCTGGAAAAGTAGCTGATGCTGAAAAGGCAAAAGAAGTAGAAGCTGAAATTAGAGGTGAAGAATCTAAGCAAAAGGAGAAAGTGGCGGAACCAAGGAAGACTACTGTTGAACACACTCTACCTGAGGCTAATACAGGGGAGAAACAGCTCTATCCTCCACCACCTTTTCCTAAGAGATTGCAGCAACAAAAGCTGGATAGACAGTTCGGGAAGTTTCTGGAGGTGTTCAAGAAACTTCATAATAATATACCTTTCGCTGAGGCTCTGGAACAAATGCCTAGTTATGCGAAGTTTATGAAGACTATTCTTTCAAGGAAGGTGAAACTGGATGACCTTGAAACCGTTGCTCTCATGGAAGAATGCAGCGCTGTTCTGCAACAAAAGTTACCACCAAAACTGAAGGATCCAGGAAGCTTCACCATTCCTTGCACAATTGGAAATCTGACGTTTGACAAGTGCCTTTGTGATTTGGGAGCAAGCATTAATCTGATGCCGTTGTCGATCTTTACAAAACTGGATCTGCCTGATCCAAAACCCACGTATATGTCACTACAATTGGCTGACCGTTCCATTACTTACCCAAGGGGCATAGTTGAGGATGTGCTCGTCAAAGTGGATAAGCTCTTCTTTCCAGCAGATTTTGTTATTCTGGATTTTGAGGAAGATAAGAAGATTCCCATAATCTTGGGGAGGCCTTTCTTGGCTACTGGCCGTACCTTGATAGATGTGCAAAAAGGTGAACTTACTATGCGGGTCCAAGATCAGGATGTGACCTTCAACGTATTCAAGGCAATAAAATTCCCTACAGAAGATGAGGAGTGCTTAAAAGTGGATGTGATTGATTCTGCGGTTACTTCGGAACTCGATCACATGCTAATGTCTGATGCATTGGAAAAGGCCTTAGTGGGGGATTTTGACAGCGATGATGAAGATAGCAACGAGCAATTACAATATCTGAACGCTTCTCCCTGGAAGCGAAAGCTGGACATACCATTTGAATCTCTTGATACTTCTGACCTCAAGAACGCTGAAGGGAAGCTCAAACCATCAATAGAGGAAGCACCTACCTTGGAGCTCAAGCCATTACCTGAACACTTGAGGTATGCTTTTTTAGGTGATTCATCTACGTTACCTGTTATTATTTCATCTGACCTTTCAGGCAGTGAGGAAGACAAGCTCTTAAGGATTTTGAGAGAATTCAAATCGGCTATAGGATGGACCATAGCAGACATCAAGGGGATAAGTCCTTCATATTGTATGCATAAAATTCTGCTAGAGGAAGGTAGTAAGCCAACTGTGGAACAGCAGCGAAGACTGAATCCCATCTTGAAGGAGGTGGTGAAGAAAGAAATTCTGAAATGGCTAGATGCAGGCAGCATTTATCCTATTTCTGACAGCTCGTGGGTGAGCCTCGTACAATGTGTACCTAAGAAGGGAGGTATCACTGTGGTCGCAAATGAAAAGGATGAGCTCATCCCTACTCGAACAGTTACAGGATGGAGAGTATGCATGGATTATAGAAAATTGAACAAAGCCACAAGGAAGGATCACTTCCCTCTTCCATTTATTGATCAGATGCTTGACAGATTGGCGGGACATGAGTATTTTTGTCTTCTGGATGGTTATTTCGGGTATAATCAGATTTGTATTGCACCAGAAGATCAGGAAAAGACTACCTTCACTTGTCCATTTGGCACATTTGCTTTTCGCAGAGTTTCGTTTGGGTTATGTGGCGCACCGGCCACCTTTCAGAGATGTATGATGGCTATATTCTCTGACATGATTGGAAATAACGTCGAAGTGTTCATGGATGACTTCTCCGTCTTTGGACACTCATATGATGAATGTTTGAATAATCTGCGCGCCGTACTCAAAAGATGTGTGGAAACTAATTTGGTGCTTAATTGGGAGAAATGTCATTTTATGGTGCGTGAAGGCATTATCCTTGGGCATAAGGTCTCTAGCAAGGGTCTGGAGGTGGACAAGGCCAAGGTGGGAGTCATTGAAAATCTTCCCCCACCTAATTCTGTGAAAGGAATCCGTAGTTTTCTTGGTCATGCGGGTTTTTATCGGCGATTCATCAAGGACTTTTCAAAGATATCTAAGCCGTTGTGCAATTTACTTGAGAAAGATGTGCCTTTCAAATTTGATGATGAATGTTTGGCAGCATTCGAGACTCTCAAGGAGAGTTTGATCACAGCACCAGTCATTACAGCACCAGATTGGACAGAACCATTTGAGATGATGTGTGATGCGAGTGATTATGCGGTAGGTGCAGTTCTGGGACAGTGCAAGAAAAATCTCTTCCATGTGGTCTACTATGCGAGTAAGACTTTAAATGGTGCCCAATTGAACTACACCGCTACTGAGAAGGAGCTTTTGGCTATAGTCTTTGGCTTTGAGAAATTTCGATCTTATCTGCTTGGTATGAAAGTAACAGTATTCACTGATCATGCAGCTATTCGCTATCTGGTTTCTAGGAAGGATTCAAAGTCGAGACTCATTCGTTGGGTGCTTTTACTTCAGGAATTTGAGTTAGAGATCAAAGATAGAAAAGGTACTGAGAATCAAGTAGCTGACCATATCTCTAGGTTGGAGAATCCCGATTCTACTTCACAAGATAGGACGTTAATCAATGAATCTTTTCCGGATGAGCAGTTGTTTGCAATTCAGGAGGAAGAACCATGGTTTGCAGATATTGTAAACTATCTCGTCAGCAATATAATGCCTCTTAATTTGACATCCGCTCAAAAGAAGAAGTTTCTGCATGAGGTGAAGTGGTATATGTGGGATGAACCATATTTGTTTAGACAGGGAGCTGACCAGATCATCAAGAGATGTATCCCGTTCTGTGAGACGGAGGGGATATTACGAGACTGCCATTCCACGGTTTATGGGGGACACTATGGAGGTGAGAAGACGGCAGCTCGTATTCTGCAAGCAGGTTTTTTCTGGCCTACTTTGTTCAAGGATGCTCATCAGTTTATTTTAAGGTGTGATCGTTGCCAAAGAGTGGGAAATTTGTCAAGGAAGGATGAAATGCCATTAAATGTGATGCTTGAAGTCGAGGTCTTTGATGTATGGGGAATTGATTTCATGGGGCCTTTTATCTCATCTTGCAATAATCAGTACATCTTGCTGGCAGTCGATTATGTCTCAAAATGGGTCGAAGTTAAAGCTTTACCGACAAATGATGCAAAGGCAGTACTAAATTTTCTTCATAAGCAAATTTTCACAAGGTTTGGAACACCTCGGGTAATCATAAGTGATGAAGGATCGCATTTTTGCAACCGTAAGTTCACTTCTATGATGCAGCGTTATAATGTGAATCATCGAGTAGCTACTGCCTATCATCCGCAAACAAATGGTCAAGCGAAAGTGTCTAACAGAGAGATAAAGCGCATTCTAGAGAAGGTTGTTTGTCCGTCAAGGAAGGATTGGTCTTTAAAGCTCGATGAAGCTGTTTGGGCTTACAGAACAGCATACAAAACTCCACTTGGGATGTCACCGTTCCAGTTGGTGTACGGTAAGGGATGTCATCTACCTGCGGAGCTTGAGCATAAGGCCTACTGGGCATTGAAGAAGTTGAACCTGGATTTAGATGCAGCTGGTAAGAAAAGAATGCTTCAGCTTAATGAACTGGATGAATTTCGACTTCAAGGGTACGAAAATAACAAAATGTATAAGGAAAAGGTGAAGAGGTGGCACGATAGGAAGCTACATCCAAAGTTATTTGTTCCAGGGCAACAAGTTCTCTTATTCAACTCTCGGCTCCGACTTTTTCCTGGGAAGTTGAAATCAAGGTGGTCTGGACCTTTTATTGTCAAAACTGTGTTTCCACATGGAGCGGTGGAAATTTTTGAGAATGATCTGGACCAAGCATTCAAGGTTAACGGTCAGCGGTTGAAGCACTACTATGGGGACATGGCAAACCGAGAAGTGGTTAGTGCCATTTTGTTGACTACTTGAGCAGGGTACGAAACGTCAAGCTAATGACGAAAAAGAAGCGCTGCGTGGAAGGCAACCCATGAATTATTGTTACAGGAACCCGTAGAAGTTAATAACCTATCCAAAAACACAAAAAAATCAGAAAACAGGGGCTGAAAAAAAAAATTTCCAGTGACCCCCTGCGCGCCCGCGCAGCTAAGCTGAGCGGCCGCGCAGGGGTCGAGGACCAGAAATTTTTTTTACAGTTCAGAAAAAAAAAAAAAACCAAACAAAAACAAACACAAAAACAGTTTTAGCCCATAAACCCACGATTTGTTCCCACTACCCCATCATTTTATCCCTTAATTCCCAAACCCTAATCTAATCCACACCCTATATATACATACACCTATCCTACATATCTCCCACAAAACTTCCCACACTTAAACCCTTTCACAAACATCAAATATCAGTTCTTACACGCTTTTATTCACGAATCAATGGCACCCAAGAGAGCACGCACTATTGACAGCAGCAGCACAGTTCCTACTGCTGATTCATCGAGGGGTACTGCTGCAAGGCCTCGGTTAACTGACAAAGCCGCGGAGGAGGAGTACACTAGGCTGTTGGGTAAGCCGATTCTGAAGGAGAGGGGGTTTTTACCATCGGGGAGGGATGGTGAGTTGTTGCCCATGATTGCAGAGAAGGGGTGGATAGCTTTTTGTGAGTCACCCGAAGCAGTACCGATGAGCGTTGTTCGCGAGTTCTACGCGAACGCGAAGGCTGAAAAGAATGGGTTTTCTGTGGTCCGTGGGCTGACGGTTGATTATCATCCTGCGGCGATTCGCCGTGTGATTGGATAGCGAGAGAGGAAGCCCGAGGAGGAGAACTGGAATGAAAAGACTGCTGAGGATTTTGACTTGGATTTGATTTGTGCGACTCTCTGTCGACCGGGCACAGTTTGGACCCGCAGTACGGGCAATAATGAGTATCGTCACTTTCCGGCGATCGCCATGAACAGGTATGCCCGTGCATGGAATGCATTTATTTGTGCTAATATTTTGCCTTCTTCGCATGCACACGAGGTCACAGTTGAGAGAGCACAGCTGTTGTGGGGAATTCTGAATGAGGAGTACTATGTGGACTTTGGTGAGTTTATCTACCAAGGAATTCTGAAGTTTTTGAGGGGAGCAAAGCATATGAACATCCCTTATACATCTACGGTTACGAAGCTATGCCGAGCAGTGGGAGTGAACTGGCCGGCTCATGAGCAGTTGCAGTTGCCAGCCGCTCCGATTGATTCTGGCACTCTGAATGGGATGCAGGAGTGGACCGGTGGTGAGCTTGAGGAGCATGGGCTGGGTTATCGTCTTCCAGGAGGGCGTCCAGCATGAGGTGCTACTATGGCTAGGCCAGGGCGTGATGAGGCTGGTTCTTCGAGAGCTTAGGAGGGTGCTGGGATGGTTGATGTCCAGTATAGGAGGCTTTCACGGCGGATGGATGCCATGTATGAGACACAGAGCAGGTTTGTTCAGGAACTCACCCTTGCGTTAGGGACTGCTTTTCGAGGCCTTGGAGCTGATATCCAGTGGCCAGTTTTTGGTGAGGACTCTACATACCCGCCGCCTGATACTCCAACCACTGAGGGTGATGATGATGATGACTCCGAGTAGGTATACCCTGTGTTCCTTTCTACTACTTTCACTGAGGACAGTGAAGATTTTTAGTTTGGGGGTGGTAGTTAAGGAATTTTGTGTGTGTGTCATTTAGTTGCATATTCATGATAGTTTAGTTCATATAGTTGCATAATTTATGCCATATAGTTTTTTTATGATTGTCATGTAGCTCATGCATTTACCATGATCCCTTTTGCAATGATTTATCGACTGAATTGTGATATTGATGTGAGTGTAGTGATAGCATTAAAGTGATATTAAGTTGTGTAGGTTGATATGCATGCTAGAAACAATTGTAAGTCCACTAAGTCTTAGAGAATGCGGAAGGGCTAGATTGTGTTATGATTTGGTTGTTTTCAAGGTCAATCTACTTATTATGCTTAGAATTCGATTATAGGTTCTTAGTGATAAAGACATGAAAAAGAAAAATTTTGGAGAAAAAAATATGGA
Organism: Apium graveolens; assembly: GCF_009905375.1. Lineage (NCBI taxonomy): Eukaryota > Viridiplantae > Streptophyta > Magnoliopsida > Apiales > Apiaceae > Apium > Apium graveolens. Next base: position 224,062,117 of record NC_133652.1, read on the forward strand.
AGTTGTTGCTAGTTGTGGCTAGGCGTCAAATGGCTAGTAGCCGGCTCGCGTATGTTGCGAGTAGTCTAGGGTTGAGCAAGATGGAGTGAAACGCACTTGCTCAGAAATTAAAAAAAAAAAAATTGGCATAATTGATCAAGAGTGGGCTCTTTGGTATTCGAGTTATTAAGTTCTTAGGGGACTTTGTGTAATAACCCCAATTTTTGGGAAATTTTGAAACCCTGATGAATAGTGTTTTTGCTGAATGAGAAAACTTTTCATGCCACACTATGTAGGGGTTCTGTTATTGATCTTCTGGGATATTATTAGTACTCTATGTGGTATATAAGTGTATGTAAAGATCGTCAGAATCCAATTTCCGAACACTTTGATTTTCCCGGAAATACACTAGATACGGAGAGAATTGAGTATAAGGTAACAAGATAAAAAGGATTTAAATTAAAGGATTATAATAGAGGATCATAAAAAGGAATATAATGTATTGAGAAAGGTTAAGGGAACCTAAGTAATAAGATCCCGGGTATGATCCTTCAAATGATAAATGAGAACGAAAGTTAAGCGAACCGTATAACAGATCAGCGGTCATTAGGCAAACAATTAGGAAGTTAATCAAAGGGATTAGAGAGAGTGATGTCACCCAACCAATGAGAAGAGGACAAGGAGGGAAGGATGACATCACCACATGACATAGGCATGACATGGGAAGGAAGGAGGTGTGGTTGAATGAGAACCACACAAATTCAAGGGCAACAAGGTAATTGACTAAATCAAACACAAAAACAAATCAACCAAGCCAAGCAAAATCATTTTTTCATCAAAATCAAAAAGAACCAAGGCTTGTTCTTGAAGAGCTCTCGGCTTTTTACTATTCAAAAGAGCAAGAAATTCAAAATCAAAGATCCAAGCTTCCTAAATTGGTGAGTTAATTCCCTAATCATCTTCATGCTTAGTTAGGGCTATATCATGAGTTTCAGCCATCAATTCCTTCTCCATCTTCTTCATTTAATCAAAGAAGAAGACTATGAATAGTGTTTTCAAGTTTTTAACTTGAAGTTTTTCTTGAAGATCTAAGCATTCCTAAGACTTCTCAAAGCTTCTTAAGGCTTCCTAGCTCCCCCCACCACTTCAAGGAAGGTATATCATCTCCAAACCCTAGATTCCTATGTATTATAAGATGATTTTGATTAGTAGGGTGATATTGTAGCTTGATGTTTGTGACTTAGAGTTTGGGAGTGAAATGGTAGAAATGGAATGGCAAATGTTGTTGTTTTGATTAAAAGAACTTAAGTATGGTTAAAGTTAAGCTTAGGCATAAGCATGAATGTTAAAATTGAATTGGTTGGGGTTGTTATGATGTGATAAGGATGGATGTTGGTTGTATGTTGGATTTGAGGTTGAATTGGGTTGGCTTTGAATGGTTTTAAATTTGGAAATCGCGTAAACATAGCCATCGTAACGTCCGATTTTCTTTAGACTGTTTTTGTGCATAACATTAGGACCCGAGAACCCCCTGCTAGATTATGACCACTGCCATGTTTAGATAGCTCGTGTTATGAGCTTCGTTTTGATATGTAGTTCGTTCGATTCCGATGCACGGTTTAGGAGAAACGACCGTTTCAAGTAACGGCGTTTCGCGACGAAAATTTTTCCCTCGCCTTACTTTGAAACATAGGTTAAAGACCAAAAAGGGTTAATTAATGCATGAAACATTTAAGATAAGTGTGTTAGGCAGTTGGTAAGATACTCGCGAAGGAATCGCCTTAAAACTCGTAAAGGTTAAATTATTAAAAATGGTGGAGCCGAGGGTACTCGAGTGACTTAAGAGAACCAGCGAGCGCAAAACAAGCGTTAGAGTCTAAGTTAGTTAAAGTATAGATTTACAAGTGACTTTGGTTTAATTCCAACTTACTTGTTGCTTATAGGTTACCAGACTCGTCCAGAGCCATTCGTAACCCCCAAGTCGCTCAGGCAAGTTTTCTACCCGTTATACTGTTGTTGTGATGTATATATATATATGCATTATCTTGTGATAGATGCATGTTGGTTAATTAGCAAATTTTGCGATATATTGAAGCATGCTGATATGGTATATATATGCATGCCTGTTTCGTATTCTTGCCATATATATCTGTTGGTTCAGTTGATAATACCTATGCTAGAGAATAGCGGTAATTTGCATATACCCTTAGTATAGGGACCCAAAGGTGAAAACATTTTCTAAACCCGGGAGTCGAGGATCCCGAGTAGATTTTATATATATATATATTTATATATATATATATATATGGTTATAGTTTTCAAAACTATTAATCGAATAAGGTTTATTCGATAACTTTATTTAATTAATGAATATTATCTTGAATATTCATTCGAGGACTTATGACTCCTTTATATTATTTATTGAATATTACTTGGATATTCATTTGAGGATGTATGACTCCTTTATTTTATTTAATGAATATTATTTATAATATTCATTCGAGGTATTATGACCCAGCTTATTATTTAATGAATATTATTTCGAATATTCATTCGAGGGCTTATGACTCAGCTTATTTATTTATTGAATATTATTTCGAATATTCATTCGAGGGCTTATGACTCAGCTTATTTTATTTATTGAATATTATTTGAATATTCATTTGAGGATCTATGACTCCGATTATTTTCTGAGATATATTCTTTATTTTATTAAAGAATAAGGTGTCGATAATCAAACTCACTTTTGATTATTCAAATAAAGATAGTACTTTCGTATAGGTATATCTTTGGATATTTAATATTCATTTCAAGTATAAGTTTCAAAACTTCTACTTCAATTATTTTTATAAATATTATTCTTTATGGAAATATTATTTAAATAATAATATTCAGATATTTTCTAATATATTGGGACTGATTTATTTTGTTAAATCAGCATCACTCCAAACATTCTTAAAAATGTTTTGCGAGTCTTCAAAATGATTTTTAAAAAGTTAGAGCGGATCCCAAAACTCATTTTTATATTTAAGATCCTTCTTTCGAAGGGGATTTAAATACTCGCTCAAAACCTGAGGGATCCGGCTCTGTGGTGTGTTTTATATTCGCAACAAGGTTGCTGTTTTGTTAAATGAATCGATTACTTACCCAACACTCGGGAAGTAAAATTCTTGGAACAAGTTAATCCATTAACAGGCATCGCTTGGGAAATATCGGTGAGTTCTCATTTCCAACTAGATACGACTTCTTGGTGGAGCCGTATCAACAAGTTTCTACTTGGGGAAAGGGGGAACGAGCTTTACGTTTCAGAGTCATGGATTTCATTTGAACTAGGAGTGGCGTAAGTGGTCGAGTGGCGCCGGCCCAGCCTTATTATATTGGCCCAAATGGCCTGGAAGTAAATCCGACAGGTTCTCCTCTACATGTAGAAAATGGTGGGGTTGCACTACTACGACTGATTATCGTAAGTGGTCTTCCTGGCGCGGCAAACTCCCGTAATGAGTTCATCATCCAATTGGATATTTCTGCAACACTACCCAGAGCACTTCGATAGAAAGGCTACGGTTGGCCGATTGTTGAGTGTTGGCAGGGTCAAGTTTTCAAAATGATGTTTGCATCAAATGAAGTATCTCATAACTTCATTTTATTTTGATGATATTTTAAAGGTTGAATCTATTCAAGTATTATCTTGTAGTCTCATCTATGTGATGAACTTTTAATCTAATTATAACTTGAACGGTGGTAGTTCAAGTAGTATTTGGAAAAGATATAAGTATATTGGAGTATCTTGTAACTTCATCTTTTAAACTTATATCTAGTAAATGATTATCTTATGTATGACAAAGATTTTCTGAAAAACGTTGAGACAAGGTTAGATATATGAGATCACCTTGCAACGGTATTTTTATACAATTATACACTGGAACTCTGTGTGTATTATGCATGAAAGAGGACTTCCAATATTTTGAAAAGTATATATATATATACTGAATATTTTACGACTTCATCGCATTAAGATATCAACTTGGTTCATTTCTTTTGACCAAGACTTTCATGAGTACTATGAGAAGGCTCATATATTGTTAATCATTATACATATTATTTTGGTGGGCTTGCTGCTCACCCTTGCTTTCTTCTTTCATCACACAACATCAGATAGACAAGATGAACAGGACCAAGCTCCCAATTCGCGAGCGGATAGGAAGCATTCCGCAGTTTCCTATAGGTGTTGAAGTCACTATAGCTGAGGTAGGGAAATACCAATAGACTAGGCTTCAACTGTTGATGTACCAGATTTATGTATATTTATGAATTGTAATAATGGCAAAGAAATGTAAATTTATTCAGAAAACCTTTTAAGGTGTATTGGAAGATAATTGTGGAATAAAATGACTTGTGATTATTTTTGGATGTTCATCTCTGAGACTATAACGTGTGGTGTGTGTGTTTATTGTGGGGTCACAGTACAGAGTAGTTGATTAATTATTAAGGTTGGGTGTTACTAAGGGAAATGGAACTCGTGACAACCCGGATCCCCGACCCCGGATCTGGGGGTGTTACACTTTGTGCCTAGCGACCTAAGGCTTTTAGAGTCTGGGATCCGCTAACCTAACGCTCGTTACATGGATATCATTGTATAAGTCTTTTGTGGACCTCACTCATTGCACGGTCAAATAAGCATTTGAGTTGTAAATAAAAAGCACGATTCCGTAGTAAGCTGCAGAGTTCTTGTAGTGTTGTATATCACTTTGTGCCTGGAATTTTTATTCTTTGTATAATCGTAGGATTGCCTTGAGGATAGTCTAGTCATAGTAATTGGTCTAGTTCCGAAGCATATATGTTAAGCATTTGCACACACCACGTTTCTGGCTGTATGTCCGTTTGCATGAGTTTATTGATCTTTAGTTGTCTAACTGCATTCGTTGAGATGTGGCAATTTGGTTGATTAATTGTAGTAAGGGGGATCGCTGCATTTTCATATAGATTGTATTCATGCATATTTTTATTTGTTTTTGAGTCTGTGACGCTTGAGGGCAAGCATCGATTTAAGTTTGGGGGTGTGATAAGTGGCATTTTATACCACTTAGAACGTCTTAAAATGGCTTAAATTGGTGTCTTGAAATCAAGTATTTTGTGTATTTGATGCGTTTTTCTAGTGTTTATGCATTTCAGGGTATTAGTTGCATTTCGGGGGAGGAATAATCAAGAATAAGCCTTGGCATGTGTTCACCATTGCGAGAGGAAAGGAACGGGCAGATTACGGCGAAGAAACAGAGCAAACTTGGATTTTTTCCAGTGGAGGCCTGCGCGCCCGCGCAGCTATGCTGAGCGGCCACGCAGGGTCGGGAATTTTGCTGAATTATTTTAGACTTCTACTTCTGTTTGGCTTCCAACTTCTATATAATCTGAGTTTTATAGGACTATTATATAAGTAGATTTGAGACGTTTTCACAGAGAGGATTAAGAAGAAGAAGATTATGTTTTACGCAAGAAGCGAAGGAGATAAGGAAGAAGACCGATTTAGCATACCGCAACGAAGAGGAAGCATATTTTCTTGTGATTCTTGTTTCGTTGTAACGTTGGATGCTAGTTTTCTTGCTTTGACTTATTTACTCTTGTGACGTACTCTGTTTTAATATAATTAGTTTAGTTATTATTTTCTTGTGTTTGTTTATCATGATTTCATATGAACCCATGATGGTAATAAGTTCTATTATGGGCTAATCGTGATCATGTGGTTGCAACGGATTTATTATGGAATTCTTTAGTTAATTATTTAATACTTTAGTGTGTGATGATTGCTTGATATCTAGTATTGGTTGTGCGTATTCGTCTTATGTGCGTCGCGAACATATAAGATATGGTGTTAATCTCTTGTGAAGCGACGGTGGATCTTGAGATTTAGAACTTGCCATGCTAGCATAGGTTCATGTACGTTATGCATGATTAGTGGGTAACTCTAACAGTTTTATTTGCCCTATGTAATCAAAAAGGAATAACTTGTGCTTAAATCGTTGTGTTGTCAATTTCTGTAGACATATAGGAACTCAACATAATTGATGACTATTCGACTTCTATCTTAATTGTGGATGCTTGGTAGAATGGTATTAGTACAATAAAAGTTGGCTTTTATCAGTTTCGTGTTATTCGATTAATATCATCACTGTCACATGCTAAAGGTAATAACAATGGCTATAGAAGGAAGTAATAATGAAGTTGTGATCTCATGAGTGTTTATTATTGATAAATTGAAGTGTTAGTTAAGTGGTTAATTAAGTAGTTAATTATAGTTAATATTTAATCAACAATTTTAAGTATTATTATCTTAACATTGAGAAGTAATCATACATTGGTGAGTGAGTTTAATTAGACAATAATTTAGTCCGAGTCTCTGAGGGAACGAACTAGAAAATATTCTATATTACTTGCGAACGCGTATACTTGCGTGAATATTAGCACGTGTTTTCGCCCTAACAATAAGATATTAAGAAGGGTGAGAAGAAACCTAAAGAGAGAATTCGTGTGTTCAAGAGAATAGTTTCTACCAGATTGTATGGAGTTACTAGTAAGTATGCCATCTATGATTATCTTGTGGAGTGAGCTAGATGGATTTCAAAGGAGTTTGAGAAGATTGGAAATCGAGTGTTTTTTTGGAATTAGATGATGATGTTATGACCAAACATGATGCGTATAGTAGTAATGTGATGTGATATTAGCCGATTTTGTTTTATAAAATAGGTTTGATAGACCTATTATACTTAGTAATCGTAAGAAGTGATGATGGGAGTATTACCAGTATAAAAGATTTGAATAGAAGCTATGAATAAGATAATATGCAACGGTAACTGAAATTTTTGTCGACCAATGAAGGTAAAATGGACCCAACGAGGGATAGAGGATATACATAAATGAATGAGCTTTTATCTGATTGTGTTCCCAATTTGATACTTTGTAGTGGTTGAAAAGAACGACAACCAACTCATATAGTAATGACGACCAGGTGTATGATTTTCAAAATTTTAAACCAGTTTTCAAAAGAGATTTTCTTAAAAGATTTTTTTTTCCTAAAAATCCTTTGAACAAAACAAGTTTTAAAAATTTTGTTCAATTATACTGGAGTTTCTCGATTGTTATAAGATTTAGATTACCTAGAAGAATACTTATTCTAGAAGTTAGTATGGGTAATTTAGAATTCAAATAGACCCGTTATTATAGAGAAGGTTTGATTGTTCCTAACAGAAGAGTGCAAATCTTGTTTGATAAGTTTAACGACAGAATCAATGTACGGAGAAACTGTTCATCCAATTTCTGAGACGATTAGAGTTCGAAGAATACGTCGATTCACAAGAAGCCGAGTATGAGCAAAGAAGATTGAGGAAATCTCTAGACTTTCTAAAAGTAGAACGTTATTAGTAAAAGAGGCAATATGTTAAACGATTAGTAACATAAGTGAAATTTGAAGTTATGAGGGTAAATCTCATAAAACTGCAAATAAAGTCAAATTATAAACATGGAAGCGCAACGCGAAAGATATAAGACCAAGTACAGGGGAATTTATTCTAATGATCGATTTAAGAAAGCATTTCAGAGAACTTTCTCAAGTTAATATATGACTCGGAGTGGGATCTATTGATCGGACAAGCGTTGAAGCTGTAAACAGATGAAATATGGATGGCGACCAATGGTATCATTCTTTCCTATAATCCTATATATTCTTATGAATCTCGAGTAAAGTATGAACTTCTTTCATGATCAACTCTATAAGGTGACAAGAAAATTGTTGAATCTTTTTCAAATTATTCCTCCTTCAAAATATTGCTTTCTGATTGAGATAAATAGTGTTATGGTGTGACGCTTTGTCGAAATAACAAAGAGTCTGGTGGGACGCCACCTAATCATGTGTTGTATGCCTTATAGTATGAAAGACTGGCTATCTGGAATACAAATATGGTTGTCTCACTCATATCTAAATCATCATTCATTCTTTCTCTTCAATTATGATTTCTTGATTCATCTTTCCGATTGTTTCCTTGTACTCTTATTCCTTACAAAAGGTTTCCAATCAGAATCATATACATAAATTCCCTTCTTGTGTAAGGTATATCCTTTGAATGCTTTAAAAAGGAAGTGAAATGAACCCGTGTAACAGATGAAGTTATATGACGAGTATGGATAATTGCAAGCCAATAAATGGTGGACATTTACATGCAGAGAAGAACCACTATACCGATAACGGGATTGTTGCGAGGACATCACATCAGAGGTGGAAATCTGTATACACGATACGTTGCAAGTATGAGATTTTGGCATGAATTGGAGTAGTTAGCGAACCGTATGAAGTAAATTAACTAGATGAATAAGAAAGTAAAGCTGCGTATATCAGATAAGGCAAATGATTGATTGGACAACAGAAGAAAATGAAGAAATTCTTAATAATAACCAGATACTCGATTAATACGTTGTGAAGATGAAACATACCTTGATCATGTGGGAGATATTTGTCATAAAGATTCAAGATCGAAGAAATGCTAGTTACGAATAAACTTTGAGTATGTTCATCAAGGGATGGTTGGGCTTTCCCACTCAAGTAAGTGAGTTATGGTAAATTTGATGCTTCTAACTGGGTCAGCAAAGAAGATTCAGTATGGAAAAACATAAGGGGAGATGAAAGTATGATGGTTTGACTACAACAATTTTTTTTAAGAAGTGATGCTTTAAAACCAAATGAATTCTTTCACAAGATTATAATACTGTTGGTTAAGACCACGTGCTGGTTATCAGAAGTTGAACAAGTTGACTAATAAGAATAAGCGTATGTTTTGAAGGATGGAAAAATTGTTAATTAAAGAGCTTGAATTGAAACACAAACTAGAAGAATTCTAGAATAATTTATAATTATACTCAATAGTGATATTCTGTTATAATGATAAGATATGAGAAAGGACATGGTATAATCAGAATTGTTCGTTAAAATCTTAAATTGAACTAAAGATATGAGTTATATTGATTAGTATTATGTATGGTGGTGAAATGGTGAGTTTAGAAGGCGGAAGTTGATTGGTCTACTTATGGGTTAATTGTTGGTTGTGTGATTGATTGTTGGTGTCGGCTTGAGTTCGACTGGTAGTCAATAATATAAAGGAGATGTTGCCCAAATTTTCAAAGAATACCCTACTATTGAAGATAGAAAGTATACTTCCGTTTGTTATTGATATTCTTGTTGAACTCCAAATAATTATGATCTCAGTTCTTGAAAGAGGTTGTTACATCCAATCCGACTATATTATATAATTGGTCTTTGATTTCATTTACCTAGTCATCATTTGGTGCAATTGATCAATTAAGTGAGTTAATTGGGTAATTTTACCAATTAATGGTCAGTTAGATGGAAATCAATTCCAATTAGATTAAGTCAAATTTTGATGTGACTTTCAAATCCGAAATCAAAGTAATGAGGAATTTGGAGAAGGTAAAGACACTAGTAGAATTCAGAATTTGATGCAAATGTGTGAGTTTTTACTTGGATGAATATGCCCTTTATAACGAACAAGAGAAATACAAAGTTATTTTTATGGACAAGTGAGAAGAATGTTTTCAAGAGCTAAAGAGTTAAGATAAAGCGACGAGAAGGAAGGAAGGAAAGGAAGAAGGGAACTACACCAATATGGATTTTATTAGACAATCAAAGAGATGTTATCATCTTCAATAAAGTTTATTAAAGGATTTCGTGTTTCTAAATTATTTTGATAATCATACAATAAATGATTTACCAAGTATTTCTGTTTTGGATAAAGTGTGAGATACAGTTTTAATTTAGTTTTTGATTGAATTTAATACTTAAGTTGTTGTTAAATATCGAAAGTGGTATTAATATAGATGATTGATGTTTACTTTTGAATGGGAGGTTGTGAGCATCAAAGTTCGTACTGATATCTAATTTGATATGACATCAAAATGAATATTAATGTCAAGAGTTCGGTTTTGAATGAGCTACGAGAATGAAGAACGAAAATAGGAAAGGAAGTGGAATCAAAAGGATGATGAAGAAATTTATAAGATGCCAGGATATAGGTAAGATGTGGGTATTATGTGGGACTAGAGTAAAGTGAAGAGTTTGAGGAAAAATTTGTAAATTGAGATATGGAATACATCTCAGAAATATGATTGAGTACCGAGGGCTGAAAGAAAATATCTAGTGACCAGACATGAAGAGAAAATGGGAGAAACATGTAAGTAAATGTTATACCTACCCAAGAATTAGGACGGAGCATCAAAGGCTAGATGGATTATTATAACTGTTGACTTTCAAAAAATAATTGATATATTTCGACAAGAGATGTCGTAGCAAAATCACCTGAGAAGCAAGGGTGAGGAAAGCGTAAATTAAATTATTATTGATAGGTTATCCAAACCCAGTCTTGCTCTTTTATTTGCACGCAGTTCGTCCAATAAGTGGGTGAGTTGCTGCTTGAAGAAATGGTGGTATGTCATCAGATTTAAAAATTGATTATAAATGATCAATATTGTTTGATTTGAGATTTGACAAGAGTATTCAGTGTCGAACCAGAATAGTATATACCACTCCTAGATGATTGGGCATTAAGTAAGGCGAAATTAAAAGATAGGAATTTGGTTACGATAACTCAAGGGAATCAAGCTACTCTGAGAACATGATACGAGATATAGGTGTCAAAGAAGACTTTCTGATAGTATGGCACAAAAAAAGGATAAACGTTATATGTGACTAGACGTCAAGGAAAGAATTGCAGTCAGTTTCGTATGAGAACTTCTTAGAACAAAAAAATGATAATATAGGATATAATATGATGGTAATGCCTCCAGGTTAATGCATTTTCTTCAAAACAGTACGAAAGTTCCGCTCAGCAAATATACTCGATTGTGATTCAAGGAAAATAAGATATGGTGATAAGATTGTGCGGCAATCATATCCAGTCAAGATTTTCTCGTTAATTCTTAATCCTGGTATAATTTTGAGAACGTTAGAAAATTGAATACTGTTACGACCGGCATTTTATGTAATATTATTTATGGATTGGGTATAATATTAAAGTTAAATGAAAATATATTCAATGATTGTACGCTAGTGTGAGTGAAAGTTTCTGCATTATAAATTTGCTTTGTGTAGTATATGGTTTTTCAAAGCAAGAGTTTATTTAATTTCTTTATTTTTGATTTATAAGAAATATTCTAAGCTTTGGAAAAATTTTCTTTTAAAAGGTATTTTGTTCACAAATTTTGAAAATGATTTTATAAAGTCTCTAAAAATCCAAGTTATTTTATGATATAAATTTTATAATTTTTGAACTTGTATTTTATTTTATAAAAATAAATCATTATAAATTTTAGTTGTCATATTTATCAAATTACATAAGAGACCATGCATGCAAATCACCCTTCTATTCTCTCAAAGGGCAAACAAGACTTTTCCAACCCCACTAACTCATTTGATTATTACCAAATTACTACCTTAGCCTTGCATGCAAAATGGCCTAACTTTAACCAAGGGACATTTTTGTAAGTTCTCACTTCCACTCATCATTTGTAAACTAAATAGCATAAAACAAAGAAATCCAAGTGGGAGAAGTCATTCTCATTCCACACTCCAATACCCCACAAATTTTCTCTCCTCCTCCTCCCACATTGCTCTCGGCCGAAGGCCAATTCCCCACCCCCCTTCCATTTTTCAATTCATTCTTCATCTTCCCAAGTGTAAATCTTTTACCTACATTCATCTTATATACTTTTCAAGTACTTTGTGACTTGGAAGTTGAAGTTCCATGGATGCATGTGTAGTTCTTATGTGATCTCCAAAGAGAAACTCTTGATTCTTGTGAATTCAAGAGCTCTCTATGAGATATATCATGTATATATGCTAACTAAGTGTTTTATGGAGATATCATGCTTTAAAATCCTTTGCATGCTACTGAAATTTCATTATATATTTATATTTAGCCATGCATGTTAGTTTTAAGACATTAAAATGATGATCAACCATGTTTTGCATGCTACTTTTTTCGAAATCATGTAGTTATGTTTAAAAATCTATAAATTCGAAATATGTGTGCTTAAAATAGATTGTTTTCATGATAAATTTCTTATTAATACTTAAAAGAAGTTATATTTCATGATTATTAAGGATGAATATTAGGTGCAAGTCGATTTTGTAAGCATTTACAACTTTATGCCTAGCCGAAATCTTGTTATGTGCTTTCCATGAGTTGCATGTTATATATTTAGTTGCATGTTGTTGTTTTTGGGCATGAATGATCTCACCCAAGTTTATTTTGAGAATAAGGGAGTTAGTTCAGTAGATTACCATGTATAAGTCTTGGTTTAAGTATTGAGTTGTTGTTAGTTGAGTTTATCAAGTCAAAACCTTGGAAAATGAGAGTTATAGTTTCTGCAGAAAAATCAGTATAGCACCCTGAGGTTTAGAGTGAGTTTTGACCATGTCATTGGTGTGCACTTTGAGGCCCAAGCTACCAGAAGTTAGTATTGGGAGTATATAATAGTTTTTAGGAGTTGGTTGGAGGTTTGCATGTCATTTGGTTAGGTGCACAAGTAGAATCACAAAATCTGTCCAGCAGGGGACAGTATTGTTGCAACTTAAAAATAGGGAGATTTGACCATGTCATGGGTAGGCCCTCATTAGGCCCAATTGGGCCTTAGTTAGAGGGAATGTCAGAGAAGTTTTTCCAACCATATTTCATAGGATATGAGCTAGACCCATGTGTCGCAAGTTAATTCAAGTCAGGGCATTTTCTGCCCAGAAAAACAGGGGAACCTTGGACTTTTAGCTTAGGCCCAAGAAGGCCCAAGCCAGGCCCTTGAGCCACATCAAGCTTGTGAGATGCCCTTAGGTCAGGAGAGTCTTGTGTAAAAGTTTTGAAGGAAAACTTGTAGTTTAAGAGTGTCTAATGTACTCAAGAAATCATAGTTGTCATTCTGAAATTTGCACCAGTGAGCACTATCACTTATCACATCCTTTTAGAACACTTAGAAGTGAGTATTAGGTCGACCACCATAGTTGTAAGATAGTATAAGGTCAGTAGAGCAAAAGGCACAAGTGAGGGTCAATAGGTTTTGGATAATTTAGGAAAGGCACATCGAGTTAGGAAGCCAAAATTAGAAGACCTTGTCTAGTTTAGCGACCAAGTGACTTAAGTTGTGAGTCGAGATCATCCAAGCCTAGTGTTGCATTATGGTATATATGGTGTTATTTGGTGTTAATATATGATATGTGAATATGTGGCTATGTGTGTGCAATTATAATTTAAAGGAGAATATAAATTAAGTTCATATAGGCCTAAGTGCCATCCGTATTTAATTTCGAGTTGTAAATAGGTTAAGTTGGTGAGAATATTTTATAATGAGGATTATTATTATTTATGTAGGATCTCGAGACGAGGGGAAACTTGCCATAAAAGTCGAGTGAAGCTCCAGTTGTTGCTCCTACCAGCCAGACCAGACCAGCCTATCTCAAGGCAAGTGATTCAACTTGACCTTCGTATTTACTACAAATAGTTCTTATATATTGATGCAATTATCCTGAGTCATTTTGATATATTTAAATCAAGCGTATCTTTTGTTTATCTTTGAGTTACATAGAGATGCCATGAACCCTCGAGTACGTATTGCAAGTAGTTCAAAAGTCTTTCATGATAGTTTAATGCCATGATAAAATGAAGAGTTGATATATTACTTGATTGATCCTCTTGATTAATATGTTGATGTTTCCTATGTATTGATATCTCATCCTGATACTTGAATCCCTATAGAACCTTACTTTGAACCCTGCAAGTCAGAAACTTATCAACATGAACCCTCATTGATTGATACCCTCTTTCTTATCCTAAAGCTTGAAAATTCTGATATGTCCTGAGTTAAAGATCATTCTTCATACCTTAACACCCTTAGTATTCATGAAGCTTACCTTTTTGATGATCCAGCACTTGAACCTTGATGAGAAACCATTGCTTTGAGCCCAAATTGGCATTACCCTTCATATTATCCATTAGCCTCACTAAATCCTCTTGTCCAATCATTGATATATGAAAACCATTCAATTACTTGAATAGAGAATAGTTTTGTGAATCATGGCTCTGATATTCAGTACCTTGTTTCCCGTGTTTCGAGTTGATCTATAATCCCTTGATAAAAATGTTTACAGTCAAAAGAGATTTTGTCATAAATCGGCATCAGTTTTTAAAATGATTAAAATGTGGATTTCTCAGTCCCAAAGGGGGATAAATGTTTTTTAATGGTGGATCTGGACTGAGACGCGAGTCCTTTCCACACTTATATTAGGCTTAAAAGTTGCCTAGGGATTCCCAATAATGTTATAGAACCCAGCGAGGTTCGGGATTACTTCGCGGCTGATCACCGGCTGTAATACGTAGCGTCATAAAATGATTTTGATTAAGACATGATTTTAAAATTGTTTTGATGCAAGCAAAATGATGCCATCTTACATAGTTTTTATATCTCTCGTTACCTTTGGTTATGACTTTCCATTGTCATTCTTAAAAGTATATCTCAATTTATGTTTTGTGTCGTACTATTAGCACTTGTTGAGCATTTGACTCACTTCTTGCTTTACCCTGATATTACAGCTAGCAGCTATGGTTAGATTCAAGCAGACTACCCGTAAGACCTGTGATGTTGATGCTTATGTTCGAGCGCAGGTAGAATAAGTAATAATAGTTGTGTGAGGACTCAGTATTTGTAATCAGATGTAATAGTTAGTAGTGTTGGGCTGTTCCAAACCCTAAACTGTAAGATCTTGGATTTGGTTGTGTATTCTTCATTAAAATGATGTAATAGCTATATTTATTTTGCTATTTAAGTTGGGGGTGTGACAAATACGCCATAGGTTCAGTATATCATTCGCAGATGGACGAGAAGATTAAGAGGACGAGTAAAAGGCCTCGAATGCGATTGGAAGCGATTGTAAACTAAGTTAATTGAATAGAGAACTAGTAACTATTGCAAACGTTCATGAGCATGAATTGCTAGAATTAGAAAGAACAGAGAATAAATAGGCATTATGCCGGTCCTTTTGAAATAGTAAATAGGCAAGATAAGTGTAAGTGGGTTGGCTTCACCGCCACATGTATAGGTGGTTCATAGAGTGTTTATGTCTGTATATTCAGGAAAAGTAATTAAGCTTTATTACATATATAAAATGGAGGCTTGAATTGAGTTATATGAGCAACTAATATAATTTGATATCAGCAAGAGGCTGTTAAGTTTTGAGTGATGCTACGAATAAAATTTATGAAAAGTTGTAAGGTTGAGGGACCAAATTGAGAAAATGAGAGTGAGATACTTGAATGTATCATTATCTGATCCTTAGTGTGATTCTGAGGACAGAATCCTTTTAAGGGGGAAGGATGTAATATCCGGGACATAGCGTGTAACTATTGTTATCGATAAATGATTATTATGTGATTATTATGTAATTTTTGGTGAATTATTTGATGATTGGTGTTGTTATGTGGATGTCAATATGTGGTAAAGTAAAAGTGTGTTAATTTTACTATGCCCAGAATAAAATATAGATAATTGTGATATTTTTCTGGTAATTTTTGGATTGTTATATGATTTTATATTGATTTATGAATTTATTAGTAATTTTCTGAATAATTACAAAACTATTTTATAAAGCCGGGAATCGTCCAACTTCAACCATTTTTACAACCCGAAACTCTTCCGAAAATGACTTCCTAACCTAATCTGGTAATTCTGGACATTTTCCGTGTTTTGACTTTTTCGATCCGGATTACAGTTTGACCCGTGCGCGTCCCGGCACAACATTTTCGATACGATAATCATTTCGGTGAATCAACAAAAACCCGTATTCTCGAAAGATGGGATATTATTACCTTATTTTTATATAAAGTGTTTTATAAGAAGCCCGGTTTGGATAATTATCCAATACGGGTATCAAATCGGATCGTTTTTGCAGTTACTTAACGGCTAAGTAACTAATTTATCGATCCAAAATGATCCAACACGAACCAATATTCCATAAATATATATAGCCCTTTTAATTATTTCATTTTATTCGTATAATCAAAATGAGTCAGTTAAAATCGATAAAATACAGAGAAAATGTCGAATTCACATCGCGTTCTTCATAATCAAACCCACGACGAAGACGTTATCGAACTCCGATTCGGGCGTGCAATATATCAAATCGAAACTCTCAAAAAGACCTTTATGAATCAACCATCATTTTTGGTGCAGAAATCAAGGTTAATTTCTTATTTATTTGTTTTATTTCGAATTTATTAAAGATTAAATTATAAAAAATTTTTGCTTGATGTTCTTGATAAGATTTAATGATTCCATCGTGTAGATAATCTTTTTCTGGTCATTTTGGTATATTATACTTCAAATTTGGAGTTCAATAATATATAAAAAAGGGTGTTTGATTCTCAGAAATGAAATTAGGGTTCTTGATATGAATGTTCTAAATTGAAAAATTGGGTTTTTCTAGGTTAGGGGTTATTGTTTAAAATTGATGTTACCATTTTGTAGATCGTCAAACAACGAACTAATTGGTATATACCAGATTAACAAACGATAGCAGAAAGGTGATGATCGGAAAAATGATCGAGGTGGCGGCGGAAAGTTTAAACGGATTTTCCGTTCGATTCATCAATTATTTGGCTGATTCGTTACTGTATATGTGTTTCTGGGATTGCATAGATCATACACCTATGTTTTGGTTAAATTCTGGACTAATTTCGGCTCGCCGGAAAAGCTCGGCGGTTGCCATTAATGGCGACCGGCCGACGAACGGGGGCGAAGATGACCAAAGTGCACTTTAGCCCCTGTGGTTTTCCTGATTTACAAATATAGTATTCCTGTTTTAAAATCTTATAAAAATGGGATTTCTGTCTTATTTATTTTCAAAATAGTATTTCCTTTTATTTTAATTTCATAAAATATTTATTTATTTATTTTAAATCCAGAAAATTGTTTTAATTATTTATTCATTCAAAAATAAATCTGATTTATTTTATTAATTAATTTTAATTAGTTTTTAATTATTATAAATAATCGATTAATTTATTATTAATTGATTAATTAATTTAATTAATCATTGATTAATTCTAATTGATTTAATAATTTGATTTAATTATCATTGATTTAATATCTTGCGTGCTATGTGCTACGTGCTATCTGATTGATGTGTTATATGCCTACATGGTTATTGTTTGACTGTTTTAGTCATAACTTTCAACCTGTAAATAAGATTTGGGTAAAACGAAGGGTAGATAAAAGTTTATGACATCTATGTGCCGATTAGAATGATATGAGATTGAGTATTGATAGATACTTTTGATTCCTAGCAGAGTAAGCGAGGCATTGAAAAAGAAAGTCAATGATCCATTAAAGAATCGAAGCATAGAAAGAGAAGGCAAGTGATTGATGAACAAAAGCAAGGCATAGAAAGAAAAGGAAAGTGATTGATGAGTAAAACGGTTAGATGAGTACAAGTAAATTTGGAATCATCTGTGATAAGGTAAGTACTTCTGAACCTTTCTTCAAGATATATTGCAAATATTTTCGAACATTCTCATAACATGTTGCTATTATTCAAAATAACTCTTATTTTATATTACAAGCCCTTTAAACTATTCAACCTTGAACCCTGATTCTTATTGATCTTGAGCCATTAGCCTAATTCTTCATAAACCATTGATTGTTGAATTCTCAGATACCAGCCAAATATATACGATACTACTCTACAAATACATATCTACCACATACTGATTTCTGATATTGAATTGCTTGACATACCAACCCTTATTCCTTGTTTAATAGAAGACCAATCCTTATAACCCTTGAACCCTTGGTCTTCTACTTTCTGATTCTTTCCTTGATTGAAAGCCAATCTTTTCTTTAATTCTTTGTTATACCTTCATGGTATTGTGAATCGCCCTATGTTTCAAGATAAATGTTATTTATGATTCAGCTTATTGAATTACATTCCTTATCATATTGAATTGTTTTAGAATTGGATGGTTTTATAAATGTGGACCAGATTCAAGGTCTGACCAGATTCGTGGTCATAATAGGCCAATGCGTGCCTTGGATCCAGTATATAAAGCAAAGTTGGGAGCCTTGCTCGGGGTTAGTGCGTGACTGATCAGCAGCCTAACCTTGGTTTTTAAAATGAAAAGTGAATGTCCAATTCTAATCATTGCTTATTTAGAAACTTGATTCTTCTGAATCATTTCAATTGGTTATCTTTTAGCCTCAGTTATTGCTATTATGACTTGCTGAGCTAGTTAGCTGACCCTTGCAAATTTTTATGTTTTCAACAGTTGAAAAGGAAATTGTTGGTAATGAGGAATCCCAGTCTAGTGTGCGAGCTAGGATTCCAGGTTAAGTTGGATCGAGCTAGCAGGAGCTTTATATTGTAGGTGAGTTATGCAAGATTGTAAGAACGATATCAATATCAGTTGTAAGTTGAACTAGCTGGGATTTGGTACGATGTAATAAAAGTTAAGATTGTGGCTTATTTTCATACTTTAACCTGTTGCAATCCGTGATTATATAAAGAAGGGTCAATGCATATAATATTTTATACACAGGTTTAAATATGGTGTGTGTGTGTGTGTGTGTGTTTTGGACCCCAAACTTCTGACCCGGGTTTGGAGGGCGTCATACATAATCCATTAGCTGATTTTTAATCCAAAGCACTTGAGCACAACAACTTCCTGCAGCTATATATTCAGCCTCAGCTGTAGAAGTTAATACAAATTGTTGTTTCTTGCTATACTAGGATACAAGTCTTTGTCCAAAAAATTGACAGCTTCCACTAGTAATCTTCCTGTCAACCCTGCATCCAGCAAAATCTGCATCTGTATAACCAACAGCTTCAAAAGTAGTTCCTTTAGGATACCATAATCCCAAGTTTGGAGTTCCCTTCAAATATCTGAAAATCCTCTTTACGACCATCAAATGTGATTCTTTTGGATTGGCCTGAAATTTTGCACAGAGACATGTTACAAACATGATGTCTGGTCTACTTGCTGTTAAATAAAGTAATGATCCAATCATCGCTCTATAGCTTGAGATATCTACAATCTTGCCCTTTTTATCCTCATCCAACTTTGTTACAGTAGACATAGGTGTAGATGCAGGTGAACAATCAACCATACCAATCTTTTTCAACAAATCCTTGACATGCTTAGTTTGGATGATGAAGATACCATCAATTCTTTGACTGAATTGAAGTCCAAGAAAGTAACTCAGTTTCCACATCATACTCATTTTATATTCATTTTGCATAAGCTTGGATAATCTTTGGCAAAGCTTCTCATTTGTAGAACCAAATATGATATCATCCACATAGATGTGAACTAGGATCATATCCTCACAATGTTTCTTGTAGAAAAGAGTCTTGTCTATAGTACCTCTATTAAAACCATGCTTCAGTAGAAATTCTGACAGTGTATCATACCAAGGTCTAGGTGCCTTCTTTAGTCCATATAGAGCCTTGAGTAACTTCTACACAAAGTTTGGAAATTCTGGATCTTCAAAGCCAAGTGGCTATTGCACATAAACTTCTTTTTCTAGCTCACCATTTAGGAAGGCACTCTTGACATCCATTTGATACACTTTAAAGTTAAAATGTGCAGCAAATGCTAGAAAAATCCTTATTGCTTCAAGCCATGCAACTGGAGCAAAAGTTTCATCATAGTCAATTCCTTCTTCTTGTGAGTAGCCTTTTACAACCAGCCTTGCTTTATTTCTGGTAACTACACCATTTTCATCCATCTTGTTCCAGAACACCCATTTTGTTCCAATAATGGTTCTATTCTTTGGTGCAGGAACTAACTTCCAAACTTTGTTCCTTTCAAGCTGATTAAGCTCTTCTTGCATAGCAGATATCCAACCAGGATCCATTAGAACTTCTTCAGTTTTCTTGGGTTCTATCTGAGAAAGAAAGCATGCATGTAGGCACTCATTAGCAGTTGAACTTCTAGTACTCACACCAGCAGTATGATCACCAATAATTGCTTCTCTAGTATGACTGCTATCCCATTTCCTTGTATGAGTTTGTTGACTTGTGCCTTCATCATTCTCTTCATTATTTGTATGACTGCTAGATCCTTCTTCTCTTTCTTCCCCTGAGTTTGTGCTATCAAATTCAGGTGTTTGAGATGAGCTTCCATTTCCGTGATTCTCTTGTTCAGTAGACTCTTCATGTGTCATCTTTTGTGCATCAACTTCATCTTTCCCATCAGAATCACTATCAATATTGAGGTTTTTAAATACAAGGGCTTCAGCTTCATTATCATCAAGGCATTCCAAGCCTGGATACTTGTCATCATCAAAAGTCACATCTGTATTTTCCATAATCTTCTTTTGATCAATCACATAAACTTTGTAGGATGTCCTTTCCAATGAATATCCCAGAAAAATTGCTTCAAAATCTTTTGAGTCAAATTTTCCCACATATTCAGAGTTGTCTTTTAGAATGTAACACTTGCTTTCAAATACATGAAGATGCTTTATAGTAGGCTTTCTCTTAGACATGATTTAGTAAGGTGATTTGCCACGTGCCTTCTTAATGAGATATATGTTCTGAGTGTAACACGCAGTGTTAACAGCCTCTTCCCAGAAACTTGTTGGCAACTTGGCATCTTGCAGCATTGTTCTAGAAGCTTCAACTAACGTTCTATTCTTCCTTTCAACTACTCCTTTTTGTTGAGGTGTTCTAGCTGCTTAGAATTCTTCAACAATCCCTTTATTTTTGCAGAATTCACTCAATGTTGCATTCCTGAATTCTGTTCCATTATCACTTCTCATTCTTTTCAGATAATTTTGATCTTCAACCTATTTTTCTATCTTCTTTATGTGCTCAATTATGATGTGTGGAGTTTCATCTTTAGAGTGCATGAACTCTACCCAAGTGTATCTTGAGAAATCATCCACCATCACAAGTGCATATTTTTTTCTTGAAACTGTTAAGACATTTACTGGCCCAAAACAAGTCCATGTGAATTAGTTGCAAAGGTGAACTTATAGAATTCACAGTTTTTGACTTGTGACTTGATCTTTTAATTTTTCCTTTCTGACAAGCTTCACACACTTCAACTTGAGCAAACTCCGGTTTAGGCATATCTCTTACTAACTCATTTTCGATCAAGGTGTTAATTGTCTTGAAATTCAAGTGAGACAATTTCTTATGCCACAACTTGCTTTGTTCTTCTGATGCCTTAGTGTAGAAGCAAAAAATTCCATCCTTATTTTTTGAGTCTAAGTCTGCAACAAACAAGATTCATTTCCTTGCTCCTTTCAGAGCAACTTCACCAGTTTTCTTGCTGATAAAAGTGCATTCTTCTTTATTGAATAAAACTTCAAAGCCTTTATCTGCAAATTGGCTAACACTGAGAAGATTCTCTTCAAGACCAGCTACCAGTGCTACATCATGAATGATAACATTTTCAGAAACAATCTTGTGATATCCCATTGTGAATCCTTTGCCGTTGTCTCCAAAGGTCACCAAAGGGCCAACTTTCTCCTCAAACTGTGATAACAGGGCTTTATCACCTGTCATATGCCTGGAACATCCACTATCTATGACCCATATGACTTTCTTCACTTTTCCCTGCATACAATGAGTTTTAAGTCTGTTTAGCAACCCAACCAGATTGGGTACTTTCTTCTTATTAACTGATTTAGCAGAAGTAAAATGAATAGTTTCAGATAAAATAGAGTTCATTGACTTTTGAGCATTTTCCCTTTCTGTTATTGACCCAATTTTTGTTTCTTTGAGGTCTACTCTTAGTTTGTGACAATGCAGTCAAACTTGTCACAGAAGGAGTAAGGGTCATTTGCATTTGCTTCATTGTATTTGCAGGCTCCTTCAGTTGGCTTGCTAACTGCCTTTTTACAAAGGTGAGTTAGGTGATTCACAGAGCCACATTTTTCACATTTCTTTCTTGGAGCACTGCAACATAAGCAAAATTGTTGCTTTTGTTTATCCCTATTTTCCCATTTCTATTTTTCTTTTTGTTTCTTGCAACTTCAGTTTTGGTTTCTTTAACAGGTGTCTTCGGACTTTGTTTGTCCATGAGCTTCTCTTCAGTATTGGAAGACTGAGTTGATTCTGCAGTTTTCTTCTCTTTGTCCTCATGAGCAATTTATTGCTTGATAATCAATTCTTCTTTACTGAAGTTGACTTCACATGCCTTGAACATAGGTGATGCAACCTTTTTCAGCATAGCTGGAACATTTTCATTAACTGTTAATTTTCCTTTGTCACATGTCTCTTTCTTCTTGTTGTTCAAGGCATCATAATCAAGACCAATAGAAATATTTGCACATGGTTTGTTTTTCTCATGATACTGTCCAATTAACTCAGATGCATTCTTGAAAGACTTCAAATTCACCTCATTCTTTTCCAGCTTCTCCCTTAGCACCGCTTCACTTTCATTTGCACATTTGAGCTTGTTCTTGAGATAAGCATTTTCTTGTTTTACAGCTTCAAGCTCCACCAACAATAATTCACTTTCTTGCTTCTCACTTTCAAGCTTCTCATTTATCTTTGTCAGTATGCTCAATTCTTCATTAGCAGCAACCATACTTGTATGTAACTGAAACATTTCTATGCTCATCTTCTCTGTAGTTTCCTTATATTGACTCACATTTAAATCAATGGTTGTAAGAGTTGGTACCTGTGATTTAGATGAGGATGACTCTCCTTTCTCCAAGGCCATGAGTGCATAATTTCCAAATTCTTCATCTTCATCATTATCAGAATCACCCCAACTTTTATCCACTGCAATATAAGCTTTGCTTTGCTGTTTCTTCAGAAGAGTTTCATACTTTGCTTCCAATTCAAGATAAGCTTTATCTTTCTTTGCTTTCTTGGGTTTCCTGCATTCTATAGCAAAATGGCCTAGTTCATCATAGTTGAAGCACCTTATCTTAGATCTGTCAACAAATCTAGTTTTGTAACCATTCTTACTGTCAGAAGTGTACCTCCCTTTTCCTTTCCAGCTGTTGTCTTTGTTGAAAGACAGTCCTTTACCCTTGAAAAATCTTGGCTTCTTTACTCTAATGTTAGATAATTTTCTAGCCAAATAAGCCAGTGACTGATCTAGCTCATCCAGTTCATCAAGAGTATAGAACTCATCTTCTTCCAATTCCAGAATAACTTGTTCCTGTGAATCATTTGTTTTTTGCTCACTTGTTGAGGCAACTGAAGTTTGAGATATCAATTGATGTTTGGCTTTCATTGACAATTGTAATAACCCCAAAATTTTGAATTTTTTTGTAACCCTTATGAATAGTGTTTTTGCTGATTATGCTGAATGAGAAAACTTTTCATGCCACACTATGTAGGGGTTCTTTTATTGATCTTTTGAGATCTTATTAGTACTTTATATGGGATATAAGTGTATGTAAAGATCGTCAGAATCCAAATCCGAACACTTTGATTTTTCCCGGAAATCCACTAGATACGGAAAGAATTGAGTATAAGGTAACAGGATAAAAAGGATTTAAAATAAAGGATTATAAGAGAGGATCATAAAAGGATTATAATGTATTGAGAAAGGTTAAGGAAACCCAGGTAATAAGATCCCGGGTATGATCCCTCAAACGAGAAACGAGAACGAAAGTTAAGCGAACCGTATATCAGATCAGCGGTCATTAGGCAAACAATTAGGAAGTTAATCAAGGAGGTTAGGGATGATGAAGTCATCCAACCAATAAAAAGAGGGCAAGTAAGGGATGATGACATCATAAGCATGACATAAGCATGATATAAGGGGAAGGAGATGTGGTTGATTTAAAACCACACAAAGTTCAAGGTTAGAAAGGTAATTAACCAAAAACAAAACAAAAACAACCAAGCTAAGCTAAACAAATCAAAAACACAAAATCATTTCATTTCTCCCACATTTGCTCTCGGCTTTTCTCCATTTCAAGAAGAAAAATTTTCAAAATTCAAGTTCCAAGCTTCCTTAATTGGTAAGTTAATTATCTAGTACTCCTTATGCATAGATATAGCTATCATATGAGTTTAAGCCTCCAAATCATTCACAATCTTCTCCAAGAAATCAATGAAGAAGATAATGAATAGTGATTTCAAGGTTTTTAACTTGATTTTTCTTGTTTTTCCTTTAAGATCCAAGCATCCCTAAGACATCTCAAGGCTTCTTAAGGCTTCCTAGCTACTCCAATCACTTCAAGGAAGGTATAACATCTCCAAACCCTAGTTTTACTTTGTATATTAGGATGATTTTGATAGTTATGGTAAAAGAGTAGCTTGATGCTTGTTGGTTTAGAGTTTAGGTTGGAATGGTAGTGAATTGAATGTTGAAATCTTATGGTTTGGTTAAAGGACTTAAGTATAGTTTAAATTCAAGTTTAAGAATAAGTATAAATTGTTAATATCTAGTTGATTGGGGCTATTATGATGTAGTGTGGATGGATGTTGGTTTTATGAATGAATTGGGATTGATTGGTGGTTGAATTGGAATGGTATAAAATTGGGAAATCGCGTAAACATAGCCGTCGTATTGTCCGATTTACTTTAGACTGCTTTTGTTTATAACATTAGGACCCGAGAACTCCCTTCTAGTTTTTGACCATTGCCATGTTTAGATAGTTCATATTACGAGCTTTGTTTTGATATGTGGTTCGTTTGATTCCGATGTACGGTTTAGGAGAAACGGCCATTTTAAGTAATGACGTTTCGCGAACGAATCATTACCCCTCGCCTTACTTTGAAACATAGGTTAAAGACCTAAAAAGGGATAATTAGAGTATGAAACATTTATTTAAAGTGTGTTAGGCAGTTGGTAAGACACTCGCGAAAGAATCTCCTTAAAACTCGTAATGGTTAATTTATTAAAAATGGTGGAGCCGAGGGTACTCGAGCGACTTAAGAGAATCATTAAGCGCAAAGCGAGCGTTAGAGTCTAAATTGGTTAAAGTATAGATTTACAAGTGACTTTGGTTTAATTCCAACTTATATGTTGTTTATAGGTTACCAGACTCGTCCCAAGCCATTTATAACCCCCAGTCACTCAGGCAAGTTTTCTACCCGTATAACTGTTGTTGTGATGTATATGTGTATATGCATGATCTTGCGATATATTGTAGCATGTGATATGGTATATATGCATGCCTGTTTCATATTCTTGATTTATATATCTGTTGGTTCAAATGCATATAGTTGCGTAATGCCTATGCTAGAGATAAGCGGTATTTGAGTTTACCCTTAGTATAGGGGATCAAAAGGTGAACATATTTCTAAACCGAGAGTCGATGTTCCCGAGTATATTATATATATATATAAGAATAGTTTTCAAAACTATTGATCGAATAAGGTTTATTCGATAACTTTATTTTATTTAATGAATATTATTTGAATATTCATTCGAGGACTTATGACTCTGTTTATTCTATTTAATGATTATTAATTGGATATTCATTTGAGGATGTATGACTCCGTTTATTTTATTTAATGAATATTATTTATAATATTCATTCGAGGTATTATGACTCCGCTTATATTTAATAATATTCTTTATTTTATTAAAGAATAATGTTTCGATAACCAAACTTATTTTCGATTATTCAGATATTTCTAATATATCGGGACTGATTTATTTTAATAAATCAGCAGTACTCCAAACATTCTTAAAAATGTTTTCGAGTCTTCAAAATGATTTTTAAAGTTCGAGTGCACCCCAAAACTCATTTTTATATTTAAGATCTTCCTTTCAAAGGGGATTTAAATACTCGCTCAAAACCTGGGGGATCCGGCTCTGTGGTGTATTTTACATTCGCAACGTGGTTGCTGTTTTGAGAAAACAATTTGATTACTTGCCCAACATTCGGGAAGTAAGTCCATCTAATTGAGTCGGCATAAGAGACAGGCCGGGGTACGGTCTATCAAAGTGTAAGTGGCTGGATGGCATTCCATCAACGCGTAAGAGGCCGGGTGGCGGTCCAGCACAAGGTCCTTATGTGGCCAGGGTGATGACCGGTGGGGGATTCATCCATCTACTAGTAGAAAAGGTTACTTATTGGTATCTTTGCCTGATCAGCAAGATATCGGGTTTATGCCAAAATTCTTTTCCTTTCCAAAATTCATTGGATGTTACAAACTCTGTTCATACTTTACATGACAGAGGTTTTCAGGAAATGTATGAGAGATATATATGGATATATATATCGTGACTTAATGAAGTATCTCGTAACTTCATTTCTTTCGAATGATATTATAAAGATTGAATCTATTCAAATCTTATCTTGTAGTCTCATCTATGTGATGAACTTTTGAAACTAATTATAACTTGAACGGTGGTAGTTCAAGTAGTATTTGGAAAAGATATAAGTATATTGGAGTATCTTGTAACTTCATCTTTTAAACATATATCTAGCAAATGATTATCTTATGCATGTCAAAGATTTTCAGAAAAACGTTGAGAGAAGGTTCGATATATGAGATCACCTTGCAACGATAGTTTTATACAGTTATAAACTGGAACTCTGTGTATATTATGCATGGAAGAGGACTTCCAAAATCTTGAAAAGTATATATGTATATATATATACTGAATATTTTACGACTTCATCGCATTAAGATATCAAACTTGGTCCATTTCTTTTGACCAAGACTTTTATGAGTACTATGAGAAGGCTCATATATTGTTAATCATTATACATATTATTTTGGTGGGCTTGCTGCTCACCCTTGCTTTCTTCTTTCATCATACAATAACAGATAGAAAAGATGAACAGGACCAATCTCCCAATTCACGAACGGATAGGAAACGTTCCGCAGTTTCCTATAGGCGTTGATGTCGCTGTAGCTGAGGTAGGAACTACCAATAGGCTAGGCTTTCAACTTTTGATGTACCAGACTGATGTATCTTTATCAATTGTAATAATGGCAAGGAAATGTAAATCTATTCAGAAACCCTTTAAAGGTGTAATGGCATATAATTTTGGAATAATATGACTCGTGTTACTTTTGGATATTCATCTCTGAGACTGTAACTTGTGGTGTGTGTGTTTATTGTGGGGACACTGTACAGAGTAGTTGATTGTTTATTAAGATTGGGTGTTATTAAGGGAAATGGAACTCGTGATAACCCGGATCGCCGACCCTGGATTTGGGGGTGTTACAGAAGTGGTATCAGAGCCAAGCATTATAAACCTCAGAGATGATGTGACGTTAAGATAATAAGTTCACTAAGATAATAAGAACTCTTGCCAAGTTCATAGTCGGGCTACCTAACGTAGTACTGACAGTTAAAACCCTTACGGGAACCCTTATAAATATCATGATGGTAACATAGTTCGTTCTCGTATAGGGCAGCGGGGCACCGAACCCTGAGGTTCAGGAGCATCAGCATGAGGATATTTTATTACAAGTTGGAGATCAAATTGTGAATCCGATAGAGTACCCTAATGAGGGACCGGATGAGATTCATATTGAGAATGTTGTGGTTGAGGATGTTATTCCGGAAAGGATTCTGGCTGACGAGGATCTCATGGAGGATCCTGATGAGAATGAAGAGAGGACCGCTGAGGAATTGATGACCGTAGTCAGGGCGATTACCAGAGCAAGAATGGCCGCGAGGGTGGCACTAGAGGATGAAGAGTTACCAAGGGCACAAAGGTTAATGAGGGCAAAAGGAGTGGGGCCTTCCACGACACCAATTATACCAGTATCAGACCCTCCTCCAGAGGTTCCTGTAGACATCCATGAGGTTCCACCAATTCCTGCTCCATCCCCGGTACAGAGCCCAGCACCTACTGAGGAAATGCCACCTTTATCTCCTGCACCATTGTCACCTGATACCGTGTTTGGTTATCCATTTGGATCTCCTGGGTCTGCGCCACCTGCACCCCATGGACTGCTAGATGCTACCACTCAGGCTTCTCTTATCGCCAATTATCATATGACGTTGGGTGGCCTGTCTAGGCCCGTAATGTTAGGAGTGATCTGTTGGATCGACTTACTGTACCAAGAATTGAGGGCGGGGTACTTCCGGCAGGATTAGCTCATAGCATGGACAGGATTGAGGCTACCACCCGTGTTACAGCTAGAGGCCATCTTGAGGGTCAGATTGATCCAGCTCTACTTGCAACTATCTTAGACCTCATCACCGCTATAATGGAGCAGGTTAGGGATGTTGTGCGTGCCCGTATTTCTTGATCCATAATAGTGTGCAGAGTCTGAGCAATCTGACAAGAATTTCATGCAGCACCGCTTTTGGAGGATTAGCCTAAGTTATGGATGATTAGTTTTAATAACTAGATGATTATCTATGGTAGTACTTTTGGGATAGAAGCGATCAGATCAAATGATGTAATTCTTTTTAATGTGTTCAGTTCTTGTACCCTCGAACAAATGGTTATGTATATATTCGTTAATTTCAGTTCAGATCAGTTTTTTTGTGATAAGATCACATTGTTAATTACACTATTAACACTTAAGAGAGTGTCATAAAGTTATCGAACTTGAGAATTCATAATTTGCAATCGTACAAGGACTGAATGAGGGAAAAACTTAAGCAAAGTAAGTAAGACAAATATCCAGAGATTCTCAAAAAAAAATTTCCAAGTAATATGCCCCCATAAGGAATAAGATTAGGGGCAAACCTTGAATGTGATAATCAGGGAGGTCGCAATTAAGATATAAGGAACCCAGAATATAATAAAGTGGAAAATGAGGATTTTAAATTAAAAGATGACCCCAATTATGGGGAGTAGGAAGAAATATTTACACTGAGAAAACAGAAGTCGAGCGAGATAAGGAGACCCGAGACGGTACTCCTATACGGAAATTCATGGACTTGTCTAAACAGAACTTATACTTTATTCCCAACCACCACCTTGAGGGAAACAATGTAGTGGGAAATTCTTTCAGGACCTCTAAGTCGCTAAGCTCTCAGAGTTCCAAGGAACAAGCTGGCCCAGCCGAGGCAAGAGCCTGGCTAAAGGAAATAGAGGAATCATTTGAGATTCTAAATGATTGACGAATCACAAAAGACTGTTTTTGTCACTTACCCTCCTAAGAGAGAGACCACCCGCTGGTGAAAGGCCAAGGAAGGCACGAAGCAAGAGATTATAATAAACTGATTTAAGATCAGTCAATTGTTTTCAGGAAAGTACTTCCCAAGGTTATGGAGATAGTGTAAAAGCTTTAGAGCCAGAACAAAGGCTGACGAGTATAATGAATTATGAATCTAAGTTGTAAAAGTTGTCAAGATTCGTTCTGAGGACAGGAATCCAGAATGATGGGATGTTTAAAATCAATGCTTATATTGTGTTGGTTCATGAAATGATTGTAAGAGAAAGGAAAATAACAAGAAACTGAAGTGGAAAGGAAAAATAAAGACAATAGAGTTTGAGGAATGATAAGGGAGTTGGGTATGAGGAAACCCTAAAGACTCGTAGCAATAGAAATAGAAAAGTATGTAATCGTCAGGATGAGGGTGATTCACCATTAGTTAAAATTGATGGTTGAAGGCATAAGAGATACATATATTTTATCCCCTGTAAGTTGGGAGGATTCGAGGAAACCTTGAGATAGTTCGAAGGATAAATAATGAGACACGGATAGACAGAGGAGACAAGGAAGTAAGAAATTAGGAAAATTGGATGAAGGAAGTGACCTTCAAGAATGTGAAGTGTAAGACCGGTGGCTCGATACCCACGAAGGGAGACGCCAGGTATGAGAGATATCCCAACATTGAGATGACTGTTGAGATAAACAACAAAAGTAAATAAGGAATTATTAAGAAGAAGTTCACGTTGAACACGACCAATATCTTCCAGAACATCCTTGTTATCGTTACCAAATTAGGCAAGAAAAGCGGATAACCGTTGTTATCTTTTGGAGGCCATATTGATTGACCTCATTTTGAATACAGATGTTATTGTGAAAATTAGGCATATACTATCGAGGTGGGAATGATTGAATAAGACACCCCTATCAGGGATATATGACTTGATTTATCCATGGAAGGATGCATGTACCCTTTTTAAAGGTGGAATTAAGGATAGAACATCGGTAACTTAAAACGAATCCTAGGGGAATGCATAAAGGTTGGCATTTCACCCTTAATAGGGATAGTATGAGTTTTGACAGTATGAATTGGAAATGATTAAGGTAATAACAACCTTTAAGGATCAGTGGAGAAATTTTTCAGAAGTATATAGACAATGATTCTGGTATTAATAAATAGTATCTTGATATGCCCTGTGCCTAGGATGTACCTGATGAAGGATTTAAGGATAACCTTAGAGGTTTTACAAGGAGAAAGGTAATATTCAAAGTTCTCAAGAATAGAAATTTTGATGAAGGAAATATGGCGTAATTATAATAATGCCAGGTGGGCACGTGTTAAACCACGAGAAAGTATGGATCGAACCAGTAAAGGTCGAAATTGTTCAGGGCAATTAGGGTCTAAGATAAAAGATGTTCTAAGTATGATTGAGAGTCAGTCGTGACAGTGATTAACCTCTAAAGACTGAGGCAATAACTTATGGAAAAAAATGGTGATAACTTTTTTTTATTTTTACTCATCAGATTTTAAGGAAAACATCTTCACACAAGCGGTGATGGGAAATGAGGTAGAAAATTAGTGAAAGTGGTTAAGATGACATTGATTGTAAGGAAATATTACTATCAAGAAAGGCCAAAGAGGTGGCCGACACTTTAAGTGTAAGAGGACAATTACAGGCGCTTGTGCCAGAGGAATACAGTGATAATGGTTGAAGCCATAAAGGTTGTATTATGGTTTGAAAGATTGACATTCCTTCTGATGACTGTGCAATACCCAACCGTAATAGTAGTTTGGTAAAGGTTTAATTTGTGTAATCGCCATGAGCGGGCTATCTATCTTAGAAGGTACTATCTTGAGAATGAGCCTGGACCATGTTTCAAAAGGACTAAATGAACCTTTGAGTTAAGTCTTATATCGAAGGCATATGATTAAGAATTGTATTAACCTGCTATCGTTGCTTTGAGTGAAACTCTTCTGCAATTTTATCTGCTTCATGTCATGTATGTATGTCAGGATCAGGAGTGTTCTTCATGAATCAGGAATGGTGATTATGCTACCTCCTTAGAAGGATTTGATACGACATGTATGGACTCCGTATGGTTAGATATTAAGATTTCATGGAACGTGAATGACGACAGTAGGTCAGTAATGGACCATAGTAATGCAGCAATGATTCTGCGAGTAATGAGCTGATTACAACCGTGAGAGTTGTATTAGAATGGATGTTGAGATTGAGTACCACTAATCTGGTCGTGGTAGTGTATAAGTTATCATTGATAGACTAATTAAGTAGAGTATCTACCTATTGAATATTTATTCCCTCTTATGAAAAGAGAGTTGTATTACTATATGAGGAAGGTTGCGGTGCAAGCATAGAATTCTAGTAACGATGATGTCTAGAATGAGATCCCAGATTCGATTTTCGATATCGAGGGAGTTTCATAGGTGATTGTGTATAAGCTCGAGGAAGAGCATGGGTCCATAGAATGATGGACGGAATAGCAAAAATATTTAGGCATGTGAAATACGATGCTATAATACTTAATGTTGATATAAATACATATATGTTTTGTTCTCCTATGACAAACCTCTATAGTTCAGAGGTAGATTCCAAGCCAGATATTTTATGGCAATAAATTTTTTTACGAATATACAATTCTCTTCAGTTCGTTCTTTTCTCTTCTTTTCATTTCATGTAAGTTGAGAAGAACAACCCTTCCAGAAGGGGAGGTATTGCCGAATGACTATCTATCTGTGTGATAGAAGTCTAGTAGGATACCATCTATTGTTTAATTGCTTGTCAAGTACTAAAGGCTGGCCACCTTCTGTACTAACTATGTGATATAACAAGTGTTCATGATCATAGTGATCTCTCAACAAATTCCTTTACTTCTATATGATTGATCAAGCTTCCAAAGATAGAAGCAGCTGAAAAAGGAGTAGTAAAGTTATGGTGGTATTCGGAATGGAAACACGTTCGTGATACTAAGGTTGACGCATTTATTAAAATGTTATAGAACGCTAACGAGCAAAAGTGTAACCAATATAATATTAGGAACGGAAGGTAGTAGCGATTACGAACTGGAAAAGAATGGGTATTGAGAAGCAAAAGCTCTAATGCTAAAAGCTATAATGAGAGTCTGTGCAATAGACTTGAAAGAATTTGGAATGATCACTTAACGCGGATTGAGTTTTCTCACGATAATAGATCGTATGTCAGGTATCGAGATGTCCTCTTATGAGATCTTTGAGGGAAGAAAATGTCGATCTCCCTTATGTTAGGATGAAGTTGTAGAGCGCAAGATGCTCGGACCAGCAGTGGTCCAAAGGACCAAGGATATGATAGATCTAATCAGAGGACGGCTGGTAGTAGCCCAAGATGGACATGATAAATATGTTGATTTGACACGAAAGGACAAGGAATAGGAAGTAGGGGACCTAGTACTGTTATAGGTATTCCCTTGGAAAAGATGGATGAGGTTCGGAAAGAAAGGAAAGCTAGGCCCACGAATTGTTAGACCCTTGGATATAGTAAGACGTATTGGGAAGTTAGCATATGAGCTAGCCCTACCCCCGAACATGTAGTAAGTTCATAACGTGTTTCACGTATCAATATTAAGGTAGTGTAATTCGGATGCCAGATAAATAGGGGCATATGAGCACATAGACATGCAACCAGACTTGACCTATATGGAGCAACCAGTAAGGGTTATCAAACTAGTCAGAGTTTGATGATAGAACCCCAATGAGGGAAAATTAAGTGAGAGTTAGAAAGTGCAATACTAAGAGAGTATCCCTATTCATTTTCTATCTGATTCCGGGACGGAATCCTTTTAAGGAGGGGAGACTGTAATAACCCCAAAATTTTGAATTTTTTGTAACCCTTATGAATAGTGTTTTTGCTGATTATGCTGAATGAGAAAACTTTTCATGCCACACTATGTAGGGGTTCTTTTATTGATCTTCTGAGATCTTATTAGTACTTTATATGGGATATAAGTGTATGTAAAGATCGTCAGAATCCAAATCCGAACACTTTGATTTTTCCCGGAAATCCATTAGATACGAAAAAAATTGAGTATAAGGTAACAGGATAAAAGGATTTAAAATAAAGGATTATAAGAGAGGATCATAAAAGGATTATAATGTATTGAGAAAGGTTAAGGAAACCCAGGTAATAAGATCCCGGGTATGATCCCTCAAACGAGAAACGAGAACGAAAGTTATGCGAACCGTATAACAGATCAGCGGTCATTAGGCAAACAATTAGGAAGTTAATCAAGGAGGTTAGGGATGATGAGGTCATCCAACCAATAAAAAGAGGGCAAGTAAGGGATGATGACATCATAAGCATGACATAAACATGACATAAGGGGAAGGAGATGTGGTTGATTTAAAACCACACAAAGTTCAAGGTTAGAAAGGTAATTAACCAAAAACAAAACAAAAACAACCAAACTAAGCTAAACAAATCAAAAACACAAAATCGTTTCATTTCTCCCACAATTGCTTTCGGCTTTTCTCCATTTCAAGAAGAAATTTTTTCAAAATTCAAGTTCCAAGCTTCCTTAATTGGTAAGTTAATTATCTAGTACTCCTTATGCATAGATATAGCTATCCTATGAGTTTAAGCCTCCAAATCATTCACAATCTTCTCCAAGAAATCAATGAAGAAGATAATGAATAGTGAATTGAAGGTTTTTAACTTGATTTTTCTTGTTTTTCCTTTAAGATCCAAGCATCCCTAAGACATCTCAAGGCTTCTTAAGGCTTCCTAGCTACTCCAATCACTTCAAGGAAGGTATAACATCTCCAAACCCTAGCTTTACTTTGTTGTTAGGTCCCAATGTGTTTGTAGAAGGGGGGGTTGAATACAAACAGTACCAAATAATCGAATAAATGCGGAAAAAAAAATGAAACAAAATTCAAGTTAAATAAAAATATTATTAAACTTGAAAGGTGTTACAATAACTGTATCGATTACAAGGTATTAATCTCAAATCAATTATCACAAATCTAGAATAAATTCGACATGAACTTTTTTATTTTTGCAATAATTAGAATCAAATGCTAAACGCGATTTGAGATTAAGTTCTAGGGATTTTGATCCGCTAGATTGTTACACAAGAACAAGAGAATGATTTCTAGTTGATTGGATTTAACTTTGCAATCTAGAAATTGATCTTGAATTAAGCAGATAAAAAATTGAATGTTTCAGAGGCGGCTGCTTTTTCTTTCTGTTTGTTCTTGGCTTCTATTTTTTCTGGATAATTGAGTTGCTGCTGCTCTGCTTCTTTTTTTAATCAACAGCCGAATAGAATTGAACTGGCATGACAATCCTATAGCTGGCAAGACTTTCGGTAGGACAATGGATTGAACTAGCAAGACAATCTGAATGAACTAGCAAGACTTTCGGTATGACTATTGATTGTCATACCGATTGTCATATTAGTTCAAATAAATTGTCTTGCTGAATTAATAACAGATTTTAATCTAAACAGAAATTCTAATAAGACAATTAAATGTATTGGCATGACTTTCGGTATGACTAGCAATTGTCATACCGATTGTCATACTAGTTCAAATGAATTGTCTTGTTTTGAATTTAAGCAGATTTTAAACCAATTAAAATCTTGTAAATCCTCAATATTAATTCTAAATTAATTAATCAATTTAATTCAATTAATCAATAAATTAATCTTTGCAGATATAATTTATTTTCTTAATTAAATTATATGACTTAATTAGTTAATAGAGAATTAATACTAACCCTGAGCAGCATCCATTCTTCTGACAATCTTCTGAAAATCACTGAGACTTATGAATCAATTCCGCCACTTCAATGCTGACACTCGATGTACTGTCTTGTTCATGAGTGACTAACTTCCGTGACATTTCTTCATGTCTTGACTTTGATACTCTGATTTTCTTCAGATTAAATCCTTGTAATAAATGATACCCTGACGAGATCTCTGTCACTTGATTAAATCCACGATCTTGATTTATATCACCGAGGCATGATCAAATTCTTGAACTTCTTCCAGTGAATCTTCAAGTCTGCAGATGAACAATGTTTCTTTATCCTTTGACAGATGTTACTTTGTGAGTCTCTCTGATGGTAGATCCACTATTTACTTATTACATTCTTATTTGAGTTGAGTTGAATCCTCGAATATACAAATAGGCTATGACATATGACTTACAATCTCCCCCTATTTGTTTGTTAGACAATAACACACAAATACCTAGAGGATAACTCAACTAACAAATAAGAAAAAGATATAAACATACATGCAAAGTAAATAGCAGAAAAGTTCTGGATGAGATTTAACATTTTCCAGATTCCAAGTAGATGTTCCTCTAGACTGAACATATCTTCAAGTAGTTCCATATTCATTTGTACAACCACATTTCCTGTTGAGAAGCCAATATCTCTTGCTTCTCCCCCTATGAGAATCAACTGATTAAAGAAGATCACCTTCGTTTTACCACCTCTCCCGTACAATAGGATCCGCAGATAAAAACCAATGGTACTCCCCTAACAGCTTCTTCCCTTACTAGGAAATCACCTTGTGTTTACCACCTCTCCCGTACAATAGGATCCGTAGTTACAAACAACAATGGTGTGGTGTAGTGTACATTTTTAGGATCTTTTTCTTCCTCCCTGCTATTTCTCCCCCTTAGTTGAGGAATCCTCCAAACTATTACTTAAGCTTTTATCTCCCCCTTAAAGAAGGAATGTATGCCGTCGTCTGAAGGAGTTCTCATATTTCACTTGGTTGGAAAAGAAATAACAAGTAGTTTTTCTTTCTTCCTCACTGTGAGTGTGTGATTGTGTTTTAGTGTACCTCACATGTGTTTCACTCTTCTCTCCACTCGTGTTTACACTCATTCTCACAAGTGTATCACTCTTCTCTCATAGCTCCATAATCCAGCTGTACCTGCAAGGAAAATCACCTTAGCCATCCTTAAGGAGGTCACAGGTGGTGCAATGGGAGTTCACAAATCCCCATCCCTGTTAAACTCGTCAGATGAATCTGAGTCATAATCTACAAGTTGCTAGTTTCCCTTTTAGGGTTGCAGATTTGAATTCTGGGAAGGTAAACAATGATCCAAAGAATTTAGCATAAAGATCAAAGTTCCCTTCTAATGTCTGTGAAGACATTTCCTTGTGACTTATCAGGTAATATCTGAATCATTATCAACAAGTTGCCGATCTGCACCTATGTCAGATCCACTATCCGCAGATGCATATAGGGGATTTAAGCCTGGGGAGGTAGATACTGACCACTGACATATGGCTTTTGGATCAGTATCCTCTCCTAACACCTGTAAAGGCAATTGGTCCACTAACGAACCTTGAACAATCGAATCTGACCTTAAAATGGTCGAAACTCTTGTTTCCGTCAACTCATCCTTTGTGTGTGTAACCTCTTCTTGTGCATCAAGAATTGTTTATGTTTGAAGTGGTGACACTACATCGGATACCTTGGCTGACAGGCAAAATTCAATAGACGCACCCTGTTGAGAGAATGAATCTAGTAACTATTTTTGTGCCTTTTCAGCCATTACATCTTTTTGAGAAGATGTATGGGGGCTAGCAGTTGTCTCGGTTTAAATACTACTCATCTATGTAGGAGACAGAGCTACTGGGTTGACTACAGAACCTTCCTTATGTGGTGCACTAAGGCACTATCTCCCTCACGCTCATTCATACTACATTTAGTGGTAAGAGAGTGTTGGTTGGTTCTGTTTCTGTGTTTGTCTTTACAGTCTGGGATAGACGTTGTGGGTTTTCAACCTCATGACTGTCAATGAAAGAAAGCCATTGGAGACTGAACCTGTAACACAGAATATATGGTAATAGAGAGAAAATGATTTACAATAGTGATTTCAAAAGATTTTACATGACATAAGAAATCACTAATGTAGAAAGAAGTTTGATTTTGTTTTTCAATATGAATGAGTTTTTGATAAAACATT
The DNA here is from genome assembly GCF_009905375.1 of Apium graveolens. Lineage (NCBI taxonomy): Eukaryota > Viridiplantae > Streptophyta > Magnoliopsida > Apiales > Apiaceae > Apium > Apium graveolens. The sequence goes on from NC_133652.1 coordinate 224,099,166, forward strand.
GATCACTTAGGGTAAAGTCTAAGTAATTCTCATTCATGTCAAAAGCTTACAAATATCTGCAACATAATGTTAACAAGATATCATTGATCGATACTTGTCAAGTACTTTAGATACTAATTGTTATGTTGCATAAGCAATATACCACTGCACATATAAAACAATATGATTGTGCCTAGTGATAAGATAGTTATAAATATGACGACTCTACTTATTCATATAAAACTTTAACTGCAGTTAGAGTGCCATACCATGTCCTTGACGATTGCTTGAGCAGTATACTAGTTCATACCAACCTGAAGTGAGATTTTGAAGAAGAGATTGCATAGTCCAATAGATCTGCAGCTGCAAAGTCCATGAACTGTGGTGCACTGACTTCCTCTTTTAACTCACCAATCAGGAGTACACTTGTACACATCTTACTAGAGTACAATTCCAAGTGTAATGTGCAGCAGGTGCCTGATATGTCGTAATATCCTCAAGTCTCGTCACTGGTGCTATATGTTAGATACTGCTTCCTGATAATAACCTAGCACAATATACAAAATTACAATGATAACATTCCCAGCTTATAAACAGCCATATCCCTCAGATAAACCTTTGCTGTTATCTCCAAAGGTAATCAGGGGGCCAGCTTTCTCAATCCTCATTTGATAGCAGGGCTCTATCTCCGGTCATATGTCTTGATGATATACTGTCAAGAATCCACACTACCGGTTACACCTGTATACTGCCCTGCACTTCAAATGGATTAGACCTTCTTCGGAACCCAAACTTGGTTGGGCCCGGCATACTTGTAGAATTGTCCTTTGTCATGCAAAACAACATTTTTAATTTTAACGATCTCAACATTCTCAATGACTGAACATTTGACCTTGTAAACAGCCTTAACAAATTTCTGTTTAAGCTTAGGCACAAATGTCTCCTTTCTAGCCTTAGAAGGACTAGCAGTCTTAGACCTATCATGCTTCTTGTTATTCACATGCTGACAAGGAGTAGTCTTATCATTAGACACATGCTTACCATTAAAATAAGCATACATCATATTAAAAGCACAAGACATACAATAAGCAACACCACATGCTTTATGAGAGTGATTAACAGTAGGTAATTTATGCATGGTAGACATGGCATTATTGTTATCCAACTCATGTGTGTCTGAGTTATTCTCAGTTGCTTTCACAACTTTGACTGGAACTTTCGACTCACTTGACTTGGAAACAATCTTCTCATAAGCATGATCCTCAGCACGTATTTCTTCTTGAATAACAGAAGAGGTCGCATCAAATGGTTCAGCAATTGATGCTTTATAGAGGGGTTCATCAACACCCTTAAGCACATGTGCTACTTCCCTCCCTTTAGCACAGACATGAGGAGGAGAGTTTATGCCTAATTCTCCAATAGTAACATTGTAATCATAACCTATTCCAGATGTTTGATTAACAGCTTGCTTACTGTAGAACTCTTTAGCCTTCGAACAAGAATTGAAGTAGGCTCTAACCTTAGTCTCAAGACCGGTGATCTTGTCTTTGAGAATAGTTTCGAGTTTTCTATAACAGTCAACTCTATTCTCTAGAAAAGATACCTGTTCTTTTAATTTGTCTTGATTAATGTGCACAAGTCTTAATTCATTGACCTCTTTCTCAAGGTCTGTGATCTGTAAACTTAACAGTTCATTATCACAACGTGCACAATCTAAGTTACCTCTTAGATGATAAACCATTTCAGCATCAGAAAGTTTTACCTCTATTCTTGACGATGAAGCTTTTCCATCAATAGCCATAAGAGCAAGATTTCCTTCTTCTTCATCTTCACTATTAGTATCATCCCAGCTTCTTCCCTTTGCCAGATAAGCCCTTTCAGAGTTCTTTCTTACTTGCTTTGGCTTCCTACATTCTGTGGCAAAGTGTCCCAACTCATTGCAGTTATAGCATCTAATGGTGCTCCGATCAACCATCCCTGTTTTGTACCCACCACTGCTGGTGTTAGAGGATGAAGATCCACCTTTCTGGAATTTGTTGTAGTTGGACTTGTACTTAAGCTTGGGATTCCTCCTGAATCTGACATGGGAGAATCTCTTGACAATTTGGGCCATTGATTCATCTTCCAATTGCTCCAGCTCTTCCAAGGAATAAAAATCATCACTTGATTGATTTGTAGTAGGAGGATCATATTCTGCTACTAACTCATTTTCCTCACCCTTGGAAAACTGTACATTCTTTCTAACTGTTGAGATTGTTGTTGTTATTGACCTTCAGCTACAAGTGCATTAGATGTGCTGACCATTCTATCCTTCCCGTAGACTTCCTTCTGTTGAATCTGCTCCAACTCATAAGTTTCTAACACTCCATAGAGCCTGTCCAAAGAAATCTCACTCAGATCTCTAGCTTCTCTAATGGCAGTGATTCTATGTTCAAGATGAGCTGGCAGTGTTAAAAGGAACTTTTTGTTGACCTCCCTGATTGAATAATACTTTCCATTGATGTTCAGGTTGTTGATCAACGCATTGTACCTCTCAAACACTTCAGTAATTCCTTCTCCTGGATTTGATTTGAAATGTTCATATTCAGAGGTTAGGATTTCCAACTTGTTCTCCCTAACTTCCTCTGTGCCTTCATTAATTACCTCAATAGTTTCCCACATGTGTTTAGAATTTTTACAGTTCATCACATGTCTGTTCATCAAGGGATCAAGGGAATCAATTAATATTAATTGAAGGTTGGCATCCAAGGAGGCTTCTTCCTTCTCAGCAGGAGTAAAATCTTCTGGCTCTTTTGGATAGGTTCTAGCTTTAGTAGTCACCACACCATCTATTATTACCTCCGGTTCAATAACCATCGGAGTTTTTATACCCTTCTTTAACAAGTTTGAATATTTGGGATTTGCAACTTGTAAAAATAATAGCATCTTCTTCTTCCACATGATATAATTCTCTTTATCAAATTGTGGAATTTTAACGGTTCCAACTTTATGTGAAGTCATTATGAATTTTTGAATAAATAAAAATTCAAGGAGTTGAAAAATCATAAAAGTCTAGGATCTTGATTTGTTCGTTAATCAGAAGGCTCTGATACCAATTGTTAGGTCCCAATGTGTTTGTAGAAGGGGGGGTTGAATACAAACAATACCAAATAATAGAATAAATGCGGAAAAAAAAATGAAACAAAATTCAAGTTAAATAAAAATATTATTAAACTTGAAAGGTGTTACAATAACTGTATCGATTACAAGGTATTAATCTCAAATCAATTATCACAAATCTAGAATAAATTCGACATGAACTTTTTCTATTTTTGCAATAATTAGAATCAAATGCTACACGCGATTTGAGATTAAGTTCTAGGGATTTTGATCCGCTAGATTGTTACACAAGAACAAGAGAATGATTTCTAGTTGATTGTATTTAACTTTGCAATCTAGAAATTGATCTTGAATTAAGCAGATAAAAAATTGAATGTTTCAGAGGCGGCTGCTTTTTCTTTCTGTTTGTTCTTGGCTTCTATTTTTTCTGGATAATTGAGTTGCTGCTTCTCTGCTTCTTTTTTTAATCAACAGCCGAATAGAATTGAACTGGCATGACAATCCTATAGCTGGCAAGACTTTCGGTAGGACAATGGATTGAACTAGCAAGACAATCTGAATGAACTAGCAAGACTTTCGGTATGACTATTGATTGTCATACCGATTGTCATATTAGTTCAAATAAATTGTCTTGCTGAATTAATAACAGATTTTAATCTAAACAGAAATTCTAATAAGATAATTAAATGTATTGGCATGACTTTCGGTATGACTAGCAATTGTCATACCGATTGTCATACTAGTTCAAATGAATTGTCTTGTTTTGAATTTAAGCAGATTTTAAACCAATTAAAATCTTGTAAATCCTCAATATTAATTCTAAATTAATTAATCAATTTAATTCAATTAATCAATAAATTAATCTTTGCAGATATAATTTATTTTCTTAATTAAATTATATGACTTAATTAGTTAATAGAGAATTAATACTAACCCTGAGCAGCATCCATTCTTCTGACAATCTTCTGAAAATCACTGAGACTTATGAATTAATTCCGCCACTTCAATGCTGACACTCGATGTACTGTCTGGTTCATGAGTGACTAACTTCCGTGACGTTTCTTCATGTCTTGACTTTGATACTCTGATTTTCTTCAGATTAAATCCTTGTAATAAATGATACCCTGACGAGATCTCTGTCACTTGATTAAATCCATGATCTTGATTTATATCACTGAGGCATGATCAAATTCTTGAACTTCTTCCAGTGAATCTTCAAGTCTGCAGATGAACAATGTTTCTTTATCCTTTGACAGATGTTACTTTGTGAGATCTCTCTGATGGTAGATCCACTATTTACTTATTACATTCTTATTTGAGTTGAGTTGAATCCTCGAATATACAAATAGGCTATGACATATGAATTACATTTGTATATTAGGATGATTTTGATAGTTATGGTAAAAGAGTAGCTTGATGCTTGTTGGTTTAGAGTTTGGGTTGGAATGGTAGTGAATTGAATGTTGAAATCTTATGGTTTGGTTAAAGGACTTAAGTATAGTTTAAATTCAAGTTTAAGAATAAGTATAAATTGTTAATATCGAGTTGATTGGGGCTGTTATGATGTAGTGTGGATGGATGTTGGTTGTATGAATGAATTGGGATTGATTGGTGGTTGAATTGGAATGGTATAAAATTGGGAAATCGCGTAAACATAGCCGTCGTAATGTCCGATTTACTTTAGACTGCTTTTGTTCATAACATTAGGACCCGAGAACTCCCTTCTAGGTTTTGACCATTGCCATGTTTAGATAGTTCATATTACGAGTTTCGTTTTGATATGTGGTTCGTTTGATTCCGATGTACGGTTTAGGAGAAACAGCCGTTTTAAGTAAAGACGTTTCACGAACGAATCATTACCCCTCGCCTTACTTTGAAACATAGGTTAAAGACCTAAAAAGGGCTAATTGGAGTATGAAACATTTATGTAAAGTGTGTTAGGCAGTTGGTAAGACACTCGCGAAAGAATCTCCTTAAAACTTGTAATGGTTAATTTATTAAAAATGGTGGAGCCGAGGGTACTCGAGCGACTTAAGAGAATCATTAAGCGCAAAGCGAGCGTTAGAGTCTAAATTGGTTAAAGTATAGATTTACAAGTGACTTTGGTTTAATTCCAACTTATATGTTGTTTATAGGTTACCAGACTCGTCCCAAGCCATTTATAACCCCCAGTCACTCAGGCAAGTTTTCTACCCGTATAACTGTTGTTGTGATGTATATGTGTATATGCATGATCTTGCGATATATTGTAGCATGTGATATGGTATATATGCATGCCTGTTTCATATTCTTGATTTATATATCTGTTGGTTCAAATGCTTATAGTTGCATAATGCCTATGCTAGAGATAAGCGGTATTTGAGTTTACCCTTAGTATAGGGGATCAAAAGGTGAACATATTTCTAAACCGGGAGTCGATGTTCCCGAGTATATTATATATATATATATGAATAGGTTTCAAAACTATTGATCGAATAAGGTTTATTCGATAACTTTATTTTATTTAATGAATATTATTTGAATATTCGTTCGAGGACTTATGACTCTGTTTATTCTATTTAGTGATTATTAATTGGATATTCATTTGAGGATGTATGACTCCGTTTATTTTATTTAATGAATATTATTTATAATATTCATTCGAGGTATTATGACTCCGCTTATATTTAATAATATTCTTTATTTTATTAAAGAATAATGTTTCGATAACCAAACTTATTTTCGATTATTCAAATAAAGATAGTACTTTCATATAAGTATATCTTTGGTTATTTAATGTCCATTTCAAGTATGAGTTTTAAAACTTCTACTTCGATTATTTTTATAAGGATTATCTTTATGAGAATATTATTTAAATAATAATATTGAGATATTTCTAATATATCGGGACTGATTTATTTTAATAAATCAGTAGTACTCCAAACATTCTTAAAAATGTTTTCGAGTCTTCAAAATGATTTTTAAAGTTAGAGTGGACCCCAAAACTCATTTTTATATTTAAGATCTTCCTTTCAAAGGGGATCTAAATACTCGCTGAAAACCTGGGGGATCCGGATCTGTGGTGTATTTTACATTCGCAACGTGGTTGCTGTTTTGAGAAAACAATTTGATTACTTGCCCAACGTTCGGGAAGTAAGTCCATCTAATTGAGTCGGCATAAGCGACAGGCCGAGGTACGGTCTATTAAAGTGTAAGTGGCTGGGTGGCAGTCCATCAACGCGTAAGAGGCCGGGTGGCGGTCCAGCACAAGGTCCTTATGTGGCCAGGGTGATGACCGGTGGGGGATTCATCCATCTACTAGTAGAAAAGGTTACTTATTGGTATCTTTTCCTGATCAGCAAGATATTGGGTTTATGCCAAAATTCTTTTCCTTTCCAAAATTCATTGGATGTTACAAACTCTGTTCATACTTTACATGACAGAGGTTTTCAGGAAATGTATGAGAGATATATATGGATATATATATCGTGACTTAATGAAGTATCTCGTAACTTCATTTCTTTCGAATGATATTATAAAGATTGAATCTATTCAAATCTTGTCTTGTAGTCTAATCTATGTGATGAAATTTTGAAACTAATTATAACTTGAACGGTGGTAGTTCAAGTAGTATTCGGAAAAGATATAAGTATATTGGAGTATCTTGTAACTTCATCTTTTAAACATATATCTAGCAAATGATTATCTTATGCATGTCAAAGATTTTCAGAAAAACGTTGAGACAAGGTTAGATATATGAGATCACCTTGCAACGATAGTTTTATACAGTTATAAACTGGAACTCTGTGTATATTATACATGGAAGAGGACTTCCAAGATCTTGAAAAGTATATATGCATATATATACTGAATATTTTGCGACTTCATCGCATTAAGATATCAAACTTGGTCCATTTCTTTTGACCAAGACTTTTACGAGTACTATGAGAAGGCTCATATATTGTTAATCATTATACATATTATTTTGGTGGGCTTGCTGCTCACCCTTGCTTTCTTCTTTCATCACACAACAACAGATAGAAAAGATGAACAGGACCAAGCTCCCAATTCGCGAGCGGATAGGAAACGTTTTGCAGTTTCCTATAGGCGTTGATGTCGCTGTAGCTGAGGTAGGAACTACCAATAGGCTAGGCTTTCAACTTTTGATGTACCAGACTTATGTATCTTTATCAATTATAATAATGGCAAGGAAATGTATATCTATTCAGAAACCCTTTAAAGGTGTAATGGCATAAAATTTTGGAATAAAATGACTCGTGTTACTTTTGGATATTCATCTCTGAGACTATAACTTGTGGTGTGTGTGTTTATTGTGGGGTCACAGTACAGAGTAGTTGATTGTTTATTAAGATTGGGTGTTATTAAGGGAAATAGAACTCGTGACAACCCAGATCCCCGACCCCGGATTTGGGGGTGTTACAACAATCAAAGCACTTGAGCCATCTACAACATGTCCTTGACCAGATCTCAATGATTTTCTTTGAATCATTTCTAGTTCATATGTTTTAAGAATTCCATATAGAACTTCCAGTGTTATTCTGCTGAATTCTTTCCCTTCCATGATAGCTGAGATTTCTGTTCCAAATGATCAGGGAGAGTAAGCAAGAACTTCAAGTTCACCTCTTCAGCTTCATAGTATTTGTCATGGAGCTGCAAGTCATTTATCATCTTGTTGAACCTTTCAAACACATCTGCTATTCTTTCCTTTGGCTTGGCCATGAAACCCTCATACTGTGAAATCAGTATCCTTCTTTAATTAGATCTAACTTCTTCAGTTCCCTCATAGAGTATCTCAATCTTTTCCCATATTTTCTTGGCACTGTCACAGTTGACAATGTTGTTGTACATCATATTGTCAAGTGACTCAATCAATATCAATTGTAAGCCACTATCCAGGGAAACTTTCTCCTTTTCAGACTCAGTATACTCAGAAGGGTCTTTTGGAGCATAATGAGCTGGAATGACCATATCACCATCTATTGATTCTTCAACTCTAACCACAGGAGTGAAAGGCCCATTTTTGAGAATCTGAATATATAGTGGATTGGCCATCCTGACAAACAACAACATTTTCTTTTTCCAAAGAGTGTAGTTAGCTTTGTCAAAGATAGAAATTTTGATGCTACTGATTTTCTATGTATTCATTCTTTCAAGATCTTGAATCTGTTTACTTTCAGATTTTACTCTGATACCACTTGTTAGGAAATGAATAACACATAGGGGGTGAATGTGTTTTACTTTTTTTAAGCTTTTCTTGAATATTTAATAGTTGAACAAAGTAAATTAAATCTTGTAGTGAAAGTGTGTTCATGCAGATATTAAACTTGCAAGTATAAAAAACACATATCTTCAAAACTCACTTAATTTTATATTAAAATTAAAAATGTTTTGCTACAAAATTTTTAGGCTCTTTGTTGATAAAGAGCTTAGCTTCTTCTTGAGAGTGTTACAAGATTTTCTATCTAAATTGTTACTTCTAAAAAAAAGTACCAGTGTTAACTTTATAACTCAGTTACTTGCTGGTTCACAGTGTATAATAAGTCATGCTATTAGCTTTCGTAAACAGTCACTTGTCATTTCCATTTATAGAAAAATATATCTTCTATTTATGGCTTAACATATCTTTAGCGCCCCGTGTTTACTTTGATCCTCCTTTATCAGTTAATCTTCATCATTGATCTTGCACATTCTTCAAGCTGCTTTTTGTAGACTTATCAATCCAGCTGTTTAAATTGTTTGTTGATTGTTAATGTTGGATATGGAACTGATCTATAATTTTGTACTTTGAGATTTTAACTCGAGATCTCCAGTTTGATCTATAGAGAACTTGACATCTCGATATGTATACTGGCTTATTGAGATCTCTAGTACTCTATAGTTAATTTGGCTTGTAGAGGTCTCAAGTTCTCTATAAGAGAATTTGGCTTATCGAGATCTCTAATCTTCATATCTTCACTTTGACTTATCGATAACTCTGAGTTCTCTAGTGGCTTTTTGACTTGTCGATATCTCAGAGTTCTCTAGTGAATTTTGACTTATCGAAAACTCAGAGTTCTCTATTGAATGTTGATTTGTCGATAACTCTAAGTTCTCTAGTGAAGAAATGACTTGTCGATATCTCCAATCTTCATGTCTTCAATTTGTCTTGTCAATATCTATGAGTTCTCTATAAGCTTTCCTGAGTTCTCTATAAGTCATTCTGGAGTTCTCGAATGACTTCTCTATAACACTAAATCTGTGACTTGTAGAGATCTTGACTTATAATATTTTTCCTAAAATAGATTTATTCAACTCCAAGCTTCTTCATAATTCTTCTGAGGCATGATCTTCTTGATCTTCTTCCAGGTAGAATTCTTAGGCTTGATACTGTTTATAGAAAAAGACTTTAGTCTGCACTTTTGACATTTTTACAGACTTTAAGTGTTACAAGTACAACATATAAGTTAAGATAACAATAGAACTTACTTAGGGTTGACAAATTGTCTTAATCTTGTTAAGGTACAGGCATGTCTTGCATAACAATATCTATAAGTATATCAAGATCCCTACTTTTCTTTTCGAGAAGTCATGAAGAGACTTATCGAGAAGTGTATCGAGAAGTCATGAAAAAGACTTATCGAAAAGTCTATCGAGAATTCATTTATAGAGTTATCGACAAGTCATTTAGACTGATCGAGAACTCAGTTCTCTACATACTTTTGTTCTTATAAAACTTTATCTTATATTAATTTCACATATTAATGATATGAATTAATATTTGGTCATTTTTTCTCAAAATTAGAGAAATTCCAAGTTAGATTTATTTTTGAAAAATAAATATATAGATATGAAATATTTATAAATCATATTCCGGTTAATTTATAATTAAATCAAATTACTTTTGATTCATTAAGAATTAATCTACTGTAAGATGATAGCTGAGTTCTTGCCTTTAGGATGAAGAATTTTGCATACCAATTTCACTTACAAGTCTGGTGAAAGTTGCTTCATCCAAAGGTTTAGTGAAAATATCAGGTAACTATTTTTCTGTTGGAACAAAAACAAGCTCAATATTACCATTTATAACATGTTCTCTAATAAAATGGTACCTTACATCAATGTGCTTTGTTCTAGAATGATTAAATGGATTAACAATAATAGATATTGCACTAGTATTGTCACACATGATTGGGATCTTTTGTAACACTAGGCCATAATCCATTAGTTAATTTATAATCCAAAGCACTCGAGCACAACAACTTCCAGCAACTATGTATTTAGCTTCAGCTGTTGAAGTTGATAAAGACTGTTGTTTAACCAAGGAATTGACAGCTTCTACTAGTATTTTTTCTGTCTACACTGCATCAAGCAAAATCTGCATCTGTGTATCCAACAGCTTCAAACCAGTTCCTTAGGATACCACAATCCCAAGTTTCGTGTTTCCTTAAAATATCTGAAAATCCTCTTGACAACCATTATGTGTGATTCTTTGGGATTGGTTTGAAATCTTGCACACAGACATGTAGCAAACATGATGTTTGGTATACTAGAAGTCAAGTAAAGTAATGATCTAATCATACACCTGTAACTTGAAATGTCTATACTTTTTCTTTTCTTATCTTCATCCAATTTGGTAGCTGTAGACATAGGAGTAGATGTATATGAGCAATCCACCATTCCAAAACTTCTTTAAAAGATCTTTGACATATTTGGTTTGACTGATGAAAATTCCATCACTTCTTTGGCTAAATCGAAGGCCAAGAAAGTAACTTAGTTCTCCCATCATGTTCATCACATATTCGTTTTGCATGAGTTTTGAGAATCTTTGACACAGCTTCTCATTAGTAGACCCAAAGAGGATATCATCCACATAGATTTGAACCAGGATTATGTCATCACCATGTTGTTTGTAGAATAAAGTTTTGTCAATTATGCCTTTAGTCCATTCTTTATTAAAAATTCTGACAAAGTGTCATACTATGCTCTTGGTGCTTGCTTCAATCCATAGAGAGCCTTTAAAAGTCTGTAAACAAAATCTGGAAATTCTGGATCTTCAAAGCCAGGAGGCTTTTGCACATAGACTTCTTTTTCTAGTTCACCATTAAGGAATGCATGTTTCACATCCATTTGATACACCTTGAAATTTGAGTGTGCAGCAAATGCCAGGAAAATCCTTATTGTTAGTCCCAAAGTATCGTAGAAGGGGGGTTGAATACGATACCTACAATCTTTTTTGATTCATTTCAAGTTTTTCATTAAAAGTACGGAATCAAAATAACACAAAATAATTCAAGGAATATATTGTTTTATTAATATAAACCTTGAGGTTGCTACAATCTAATCAAGGTATTGATTAGCGCAGCAACATAAAAGTATATTTACAAGAGTAATAAATGTGAAGCTTTAATGGAGCTCCCGTAAACTTTCTGTGTTTACTGAAGAAGATAACTAACTAAATGAATTGCATTCATTCAACTTCTTGTAGACTTCCAAAATCAAAGGACAGGTGGCATGTTTATATCCACACATTCCATTTAACTTTGCAGCAAATAAATCAATGAATACAACTCTTCTACGGCGACCAGGGAAGTCTTCTATGGCGACATGTATCTCTGCATATCCTCTATGGTGACTACATATCCTCTATTTCGACCAAGAGAACCTTCCTTGACGACCAAAGGATTTACTTGAAGTCCTGAGATTAACTTAAAGTTCTATGGGGACCAAGTAGTAACAGGTTGCTTCTGTGGCTACTAGAGCTTTTATGGCGACCAAGGACTTCTATGGCGACCAAGAGCTTCTATGGTGACCAAGAGCTTCTATCGCGACCATAGCGGAAGACTATTCTGATAGAGTATTCTTGCTTTTGCCAAATTAGTCTTCATTATATCAACATTTTCTTTTGTAACTGAATCAAGATTCCTTCTTGAATACTGATGCTTGGTGCACTGGTCTGGTTCACAAACAACTAGCATTGAGAGAATCCCAATTCAATTTGACTTGAGTTTCTGAGCTGATACAGATTGATGTTTATCCATTGCTTCTTTCACTGAACCCTTGATCTGTAACACTTGGAATCAATTCATGTAACTGATGCTTAAAGTCCCTTGTTCTTATTCTTCGTGGCTGCTTGAACATTACAATGAACTTCATCCCATGATCTGTTAAAGGACTGTAATAACCCCAAAAATTTTGGACTTTTTGTATCCCTTATGAATAGTGATTTTGCTGATTATGCTGAATAAAAAAACTTTTCATGCCACACTATGTAGCAGTTCTTTTATTGACATTCTGAGATCTTATTAGTACTCTATATGGTATATAAGTGTATGTAAAGATCGCCAGAATCCAAATTCGAACACTTTGATCACACTCCACTCACTTTAATCATCCAATTAACCACCCAAATATCTCATTCAACTTCCATTTTCTGCCACAAACACAATCAACAAATAAAAACACCCTCCCAAGAACATTGCTCTCGGCTTTCTTCATTCCAAGGAAGAAAAAATTTCAAGAATTCAAGCTTCACTTCATAAACAAATCCAAGGTAAATTCCTTAGCTTCTTGATGATTAGATAAACATATCCTAGGAGTTTAAGCTTCCAATTCTTCATGAATCTCTTCCAATAAATCAAGGAATAAGATGGTGAATAGTAACTTTCAAGAAATAACTTTAGTTTTTCTTGATTTTTTATGAAAGTTTAAGGTTATACAAGCAAGGATCAAGGTTCTTTTAGGCATTCAAAGCTCTTGTGTTGTGTAAGGAAGCTTAAAGAAGGCATAAAACTTCAAACCCTAACTTTACTTTGAGTATTAGGAATGGTTTTGATTGTTATAGTAAATGAGAAGCATGATGCTTGTGTGTTTAAAGTTTATATTGGATTTGTAGTGATTTGGATGATGGAATCTTGTTTATAGTTAATGAAACTTAAGTATAGTTAGTAGTTCATGTTTGTGGTTGAATGAATTGGAAAATCTTGAGGTTTGGGACTGATGTAGTAAGGTTTGGGTGAAATTTGGTTGTTATGGTGATTGTGAGTTGAATTGTGGTTGTTTGGAGTGGTTTAAAACTTGGTAATCACGTAAACATAGCCGTCGTAATGCCCGTTTTCATACAACTTCATGTTCTTAGTGTTCGGGACAGAGAGCTAACTGTTTAATATGTAAATTTGCCATTTTTAGCTAGATCATGTCGTAAGCTTCATTTTGGTATGTGGTTTGCTTGAATCCGATGAACGGTTTAGGAGAAACGACCGTTTTAAGTAACGACGTTTTGCGAACGAACCATTACCCCTCGCCTTACTTTGAAACCTTGGTTAAGGTCCTTTACTGACTAATTGGAGTATGGAAAAATTATGTAAGGTTAATGGGTCATTTGGAAGAGTATTCGCGCAAGCGTCTCCTAAAAATTCGTAACGGTTAATTTATTTGAAATGGTGGAGCCGAGGGTACTCGAGCGACTTATGTGAATCGTTAAGCGCAAAAGTGAACGTTAGGGTCCAATTGGTTAAAGTATAGTTTCTTAAATGACCGTGGTTTAATTCCAACTTATATGTTGTTTATATGTTACCAGACTTGCCCCAGGCCTTTTACCACCCCAAGTCGCTCAGGCAAGTTTTCTACTCGTTATACTATTGTTGTGATGTAATATATTGATGCATTATCTTGAGATAAGTGCATGGTTATTATTAGAAAGGTTTTGCGTTATATTGGAGCATGTGATATGATATTTATATGCATGCCTGTTTCGTAATCTTGATATTCTATTATCAATTCAAATGCTTATAAGTTGCATAATACTTATGCTAGAGATATGCAGTAGTTGTGTATACCCTTAGTATAGGGGACCCGAAGGTGAACATTTTTCTAAACCGGGAGTCGATGTTCCCGAGTGTAATATATATATATATATATATAGTTTTCTATAACTAGTAATCGAATAAGGTATACTCGATAGTTTTGAATAATAATCAAACTTATTTTCGATTATTCAAATAAAGACCGTACTTTCGTATAAGTATATCTCTGGTTATTTATTATTCATTTCAAGTAGGAGTTTTAAAACTTCTACTTCAATTATTTATTTTATTAAATCATCATTACTCTAAACATCCCTTTAAAAAAATTTTGAGTCTTCAAAATGATTTTAAAAGTTAGAGCGGATCCCAAAACTCATTTTCAGAATTAAGATCTTCCTTTCGAAGGGAATTTAAATACTCACTCAAAACCTGAGGGATCCGGCTCTGTGGTGTATTTTATATTAACAACGAGGTTGCTATTTTCAGAAAATATTTTGATTACTTGCCCAACGTTCGAGAAGTAAGTCCATCTAGTTGAGTCGGCATAAGCAACATGGGCTCAGTGGGCGTTCATGAAAGTGTAAGTGGCTCAATGGGAGTCCATCAATGCGTAAGTGGCTGAGTGGTAGTCCAGCATAAGGTCCTAATGCGGCCAGGGTGATGACCAGTGGGGGATTCATCCATCTACTAGTAGAAAAAGGTGACTTAATTGGTATCTTTGCCTGATCAGCAAGATATCAGGTTTATTCCAAAGTTTCTTCTTTCCAAAATTCTTGGGAATGATAATTCTGCTTATACTTCCATAGTAGAAGAGTGTATGAAATATATATATATAGGTATATATATATATCGGGACTTAATAAAGTTTTTTGTAATTTCATTCTTTATAATAATATTTCAAAGATTAAATCTATTCAAGTCTTATCTTGTAGTCTCATCTATGTGATGAACTTTTGAAATTGATTATACCTTGAACGGTGGTAGTTCAAGTAGTATTCAGAAAAGATACAAGTATATTGGAGTATCTGGTAACTTCATCTTTTCAACTTATATCTGGTTAATGATTATCTTATGCATGACAAAGATTTTCAGAAAAACGTTGAGACAAGGTTAGATATATGATATCACCTTGCAACGATGGTTTTAAACAGTTATAAACTGGAACTCTGTGTGTATTATGCATAGAAAAGGACTTCCAAGATTTTGAAAAGTATATATACATATATATTGAACAGTTTGCGACTTGGTCGCATTAAGATATCAAGCTTGGTTCATTTCTTCTTGACCAAGACTTTCATGAGTACCATGAGAATGCTCATATATTGTTAATTTATTATACATATTATTTCGGTGGGCTTGTTGCTCACCCTTTCTTTCTTCTTTCATCACACAATAATAGATAGACAAGATGAACATGACCAAGCTCCCAATTCGCAAGCGGATAGGAAACGTTCTGCAGTTTCCTGTAGGCGTTGATTCCGTTGTAGCTGAGGTAGGATCTATCAATAGGCTAGGGTTTCAACTGTTGATGTACTAGACTTATGTATATTTATGAATTGTAATAATGGCAAAGAATATGTAAATTTATTCAGAAACCCTTTTGAGGTGTAATGACTTATAATTGTGGAATAAAATTACTTGTGTTATTTTGGTATTCATCTCTGAGACTATATCTTGTGGTGTGTGTGTTTATTGTGGGGTCGCAGTACGCAGTAGTTGGTTGTTTATTAAGATTAGGTGTTATTAAGGGAAATGGAACTCGTGACAACCCGGATCCCCGACCCCAGATTTGGCGCTGTTACAAGGATTAAAGAGTCAATTGCATCATTTGGTTCTTTGTGTTTATCATGTCTTCATCTGTAGGGTTCCTGTGCTTCACAGTTTAATATTGTTTATCTGATTATGTTTTCATGTTGAGTTATAAATCCTCGATTACATATTACATTACATTATGCTTTACAATCTCCCCCTATTTGATTGTTAGAGTTTGACAAGCAAATCCCTAAGGATAACTCAACTGATAATAAGAAAAAGTACAATCTCAATACAGATAAAGATATTAAATACATTCTGGATTACATATTCAATTCCATATTTCTTAAGATACAAATTACAAAGAAGTGTTCCTCTAGCCTGAACATATATTCTATGTCTTCTTTGATCTTGTTTTCTTCTGCTCCCTGCTTCTTCTTGAGGCTGATCAGATTTTCTCTTAGAGGCTTTCTTCTTGAGGTCTGATGGTTTTGGAGGAGACTCTTTCAACTCATTCAATCTATCTTGCACACAATCACGAGCTTCTATCTCAAGTGCATTGACTGGAGGTGGATTATTCAGTTCATCAAGCATTATCTCAAGATATTTGATTTTGATGCATTTAGGAACAAGATCAAACAATAGTGATGTATTTTTGGACATTACGAAGACTGTTATCCTTTTAAGATGTCCTCGTGCTCCTTGGTGTCATTGATTGAATCTTCTTCCAATATCTCATCAAGTATCCTTATGATTGGGATCAATGCAATTTTATCCTCCTTACATGTGGAGAGGTTGACGTCCATTAAGGCTTGATAAATTGATTATGATGCGCTTGTTCTGAAATCATTGATCTTGATCTTTGCTTGATTAATCTGAAAGACTAGTTCCCCTTTCTGTGTTAGTGCTGATGATAGGTTTACTATTTTTAGAAGATTCATTTCCGGTTCTCCATTGATTAACACTATCTCATGATAACCTCTTCCAACTTTCTTCATATCCTTCTCCGTATCCCTGATCATTTTGTCATTGAGTCTGTAAGCATATAGAACTTCAGCAGATTTAAGGCTGCTTCTGATCTTTTAACTCTCGGTGCCTCCAGTTTTGCTCTTTTACTCCTGAGTTGACTTTCAAGAAAAGTGAGTTATAGATATCGAATGAATTTCAGATGTTGGTCAGACATAGTGATATTTTGCATCCTGCCATCCGCAATTACTTTGATCACGAATGGGTACAAAAAGGCTTGAGGGGATACATTCATCATCATTCTCCAAAGTTTGTCTCTGAAATGTTAATTCTCATTCAATTTCAACCATGGGATTTTTGAGGCTAGGATGAATAGTTCAACAATGTTCAACTTCTTCAACACACTAGTAGACACCTTCATCTGTAGACCATCTCTGTGATTAATAGTGATCTTCCATCCATTCTTCAGAATTTTCACAGTAGTTCCAGTGATTATTTTGCTGAATTGATCATAGAACTCATGGATGTTTTCATACTCCTTTCTATAATGTTCCACAGTTCTCAACAGATTAGAGTTACCAGGGTCTGAATATTGATATGTTTCTGGTTTGTCCATTTTCTTCTTTATATCTTCCCATTTGCTTCCTTTCCTGTTAGCTCGAAGATATGCTTCTCTCTCTTCTCTGTTCCTATTTCTTTGAATAGCTCTTTGAATTCTTGCTTTTGATCTTTCCATTTCTTCTTGAATCTCTATATAAGAGCGATTTATTTTCTTTGGAAGTCCATAGAACATACAGTCATCTGAGAAAGCATCTTCATCCTCAAACTCTTCATCCTCAAAGATGATCTTTCTTTCTCTAGTAGCCACTTCCTAGAATCTTGGCTCACACCCCATCGGAACATCACTTTCATCTATTTCACCTTATTCTAGATCGTCTTCAGAGATGGTGTTGATTGAGCATGTAAGGTTGAGACAGGGATCTCAAGAGAAACAGGCAGTTGCTTGCTGACTGAGGTCATTGGCCCAGTGCTGGCAAAGGCTGCTTCAGATGAGACCGGGATCAGCGCTTGCTTGCTAACTGAGAGCTTTGGCTCAGTGTTGGCAATTGCTTTTCCTTTTCCTGTATGAGAGAGAGATCTTTAAGAGCCAGCTGTTCTCTGAAATAGTTGTCTTTGAAAGCTAGATGCTCTTTAAGATAGGATTTGGTGACATAGTTTGAGAAATCTATAGGTGTAGTTTGGATGGTAGGTGTCTCACAGGCTTCTTGCAGTGTATCGCTCAGCACTCTATCACTCGGTTTAGGGTCATGTGTGTCACTCGTTCTCACATGTTCACTCCGCTCAAAGCTCTGAGTTCCAAGTGTACCTGAAGAAGACACTAGAGCCATCCTTAAGGAGGTTAGCAATGGTGCAATGGGAGTTCACAATTCCCGATCCTTGTCTGAGACAAGTTGTAACACCCCCAAATCCGGGGTCGGGGATTCGGGTTGTCACGAGTTCCATTTCCCTTATCAATACTTAATCTTAACAGTCAACCAACTACTGCGTACTGTGACCCCACAATATACACACACACACCACAAGTTATAGTCTCAGAGATGAATACCAAAAATAACACAAGTCATTTTATTCCACAATTATAAACCATTTCACCTTAAAAAGGGTTTCTGAATAATTTACATATTCCTTGCCATTATTACAATTCATAAATATACATAAGTCTGGTACATCAAAAGTTGAAAACCTAGCCTATTGGTAGATCATACCTCAGCTATAACGGCATCAATGCCTACAGGAAACCGTGGAACATTTCCTATCCGCTCGCGAATTGGGAGCTTGATCCCGTTCATCTTGTCTATCTGTTGTTGTGTGATGAAAGAAGAAAGCAAGGGTGAGCAACAAGCCCACCGAAATAATATGTATAATAATTAAC
Source organism: Apium graveolens (assembly GCF_009905375.1). Classification (NCBI taxonomy): domain Eukaryota; kingdom Viridiplantae; phylum Streptophyta; class Magnoliopsida; order Apiales; family Apiaceae; genus Apium; species Apium graveolens. The sequence continues at coordinate 224,117,676 of NC_133652.1, forward strand.
AATATATGAGCATTCTCACAGTACTCATGAAAGTCTTGGTCAAGAAGAAATGAACCAAGTTTGATATCTTAACGCGACCAAGTCGCAAAATATTCAGTATATAAGTATATATACTTTTTAAAATCTTTGAAATCCTCTGCCATGCATAATATACACAGAGTTCCAGTTTATAACTGTATAAAAATATCGTTGCAAGGTGATCTCATATATCTAACCTTGTCTCAATGTTTTTTTCTGAAAATCTTTGTGATGCATAAGATAATCATTTACTAGATATAAGTTGAAAAGGTGAAGTTACGAGATACTCCAATATACCTATATCTTTTCCGAATACTACTTGAACTACCACCGTTTAAGGTATAATCCGTTTCAAAAGTTCATCACATAGATGAGACTACAAGATAAGATTTGAATAGATTCAATCTTTGAAATATCGTTATAAATAATGAAGTTACGAGATACTTCATTAAGTCCCGATATATATACACCTATATATATACATTTCATACACTCCTTGAAAACCTCTGTTATGAAAATTATAAACAGAGTTGTAATATGCAATGAATTTGGAAAGGAGAAAACCTTGGCATAAACTTGATATCTTACTGATCAGGCAAATATACCAATAAGTAACATTTTCTACTAGTAGATGAACGAATTCCGCACTGGTCATCACCCTGGCCGCAATAGGACCTTATGCTGGACTGCCACTCAGTCAGTTACGCATTTGATGGACTCTCACTGAGCCACTTACACTTTCATGGACGCCCGCTGAGCCCATGTTGCTTATGCCGACTCAAATAGATGAACTTACTTCCCGAATGATGGACAAGTAATCAAGATGTTTTCCCAAAACAGCAACCTCGTTGCGAATGTAAAATACACCACTGAGCTGGATCCCTCAGGTTTTGAGCGAGTATTTAAATCCCCTTCGAAAGGAAGATCTTAAATATAAAAATGAGTTTTGGGATCCGCTCTAACTTTTAAAAATCATTTTGAAGACTCGAAAATATTTTTAAGAATGTTTGGAGTAATGCTGATTTAATGAAATAAATCAGTCCCGATATATTAGAAAATATCTGAATATTATTATTTAAATAATATTCCCAAAAGGATAATCCTTATAAAAATAATTGAAGTAGAAGTTTTAAAACTTATACATGAAATGAATAATAAATAACCAAAGATATACGATCTTTATTTAAATAATCAAAAATAAGTTTGATTATCGAAACATTATTCTTTAATAAAATAAAGAATATTATTTAATAAAATAAGTGGAGTCATAAGTCCTCGAATGAATATTCAAAATAATGTTCATTAAATAAAGTAAACGGAGTCATAAGTCCTCGAATGAATATTCAAACAAATATTCATTAATTAAAATAAAGTTATCGAATAAACCTTATTCGATTACTGGTTTTGAAAACTATTCATATATATATATATATATTATACTCGGGAACATCGACTCCCGGTTTAGAAAAATGTTCACCTTTGGGTCCCCTATACTAAGGGTATACGCAACTACTGCTTATCTCTAGCATAGGTATTATGCAACTTATAAGTAATTGAATCAACAATTAGATATCAAGATTACAAAACAGACATGCATATATACCATATCAGCATGCTCCAATATATCACAAAATTTGCTAATAACAATCATGCACTTATCAAAAGATAATGCATATACATATATTTACATCACAACAACAGTATAACGGGTAGAAATCTTGCCTGAGTGTTCCCGGATAGACTTAAGCTTAGAGTGTTACACCCGACATTTCTGTGTAATATTAATTATAAATTTGGTGTAATTATAAAGCCGAATGCCAATATATTCAACTATTGTATGCTTGTGTGAATGAGAATTTCCGCGTCTTAAATTTTCGATATGTGGTATATGATTTTTCAAATCAAAAGTTTATTTATTTCTTTCATTTTTTTTGATTTGTAAGGAATATTTTAAACCTTAAATAAATTTCTTTTTAAAAAGTTATTTTGCTCACAAATTTCAAAAGTAGTTTTATAAAATTTCCAAAAATCCAAGCTATTTTATGGTATAAATTTTATAATTTTTGAACTTGTGTTTTATTTTATAAAATTAAATCTTAATAAGTATTAATTGTCATAATTAGCAAATTACATAGTTATCCTTGCATGCAAATCCTTTCTATTCAATCCAAAAGGGCTAAAGAGTCAATAACCACCCCATTAACTCTTATTTTCTAGCCAAATACCTTCTTTACCCTTGCATGCAAATTGAACCAAATACACGTGGAAGGGTAATCATGTCAATTCCTATTTCCACTCACATTTGTCAACACAAAAACCATAAAACAAGTAAAGGCATGATCATTTCACACATCACTCACCACCACACTCATTCTTCTCTCCCTCCTCTCTCTCACTCTCGGCTACTCCCTCCTTCACTCTCGGCTTTTAGCCGAAACCACCCCCTCCCCATTTTTCTTCATTCCTCAACCAAGCTTCCACCCTCTATACAAGTAAATGTTACTTCCCATACCATGATCACTCATATTTCAAAGAGTTTTGAGTAGAAAGTTTAAGTTTTAAGGTTGCATGTAAAGGTTTTAGTTGAAACTCAAAGTACAACCTTGATTCTTGTGAGTTTAGGGTTGTTTTTGAGAGGACTACAAGGAATGGAGAAGTGCCAAGTCTTGAGAAGGAAACTCTTGATTATTAAATGGCCATTCCCTTCCATTTCATTCGGCCATGACCATAGGGGAGCCGAATGAATGGTCCTTAAGACTATTCTTGTTACTTTGTTCAATTTTTGCATGTTTATGTGATAATGGCTTGAATTTTATGGTGAAAATTTGATGAAGCTCCTTGCATGCTAAGTGATCATCTAGATATAGCTCATGCTAGGCTTGCATGTAAATTTCTTGGTAAAACATATTTAGAAAACATGTTGTTTGGCTTGCAAAACTCGAGGACATGCACGCATGTGAATTTCTCTTAGAATGTTATAAGATTTTGATCATTTGGAAAGATTTTGTTAGTAAGCTTTAATTTCAGTAGGATTAAGGTGTTAATATTTATTAATGCTCCTTGATGCATGGTAATAATTCATGGTTATCTTTTATAAAAATGCATATCTTGTTGTTTCAAAAACTTGATGATTTGTTAGTTGGGAAGTGTAGTTTCTGTTGTTTTGCCATAATTGTACCATAGGTAAAGGATGATCTCCACCAAAGTTATTTTGATAATAAGGGAGTTAGTTTAGTAGATCAGCATGTTTAAGTCTTGGTTTGGGTATTGGGTTGTTGGTAGTTGAGTTTGTCAAGTCAAAACCTTGGAGAAAGGAGAGTTATAGTTTCTGCAGAAAATCAGTTTAGTACCCTGAGGTTTAGAGTGAGTTTTAACCATGTCATTGATGTGCAATTTGAGGCCCAAGCCACCAGAAGTTAGTATTGGGAGTATATAAAAGGTTTTAGGTGTTGGTTGGAGGTTGGCATGTCATTTGGTTAGGTGCACAAGTAGAATAACAAAATCTGTCCAGCAGGGGACAGTTTTGTTGCAACTTAGAAATAGGGAGATTTGACCATGTCATGGGTAGGCCCTCATTAGGCCCTGTTGGGCCTTAGTTAGAGGGAGTGTCAGAGAAGTTTTTCCAACCATATTTCATAGGATATGAGTTAGAACCATGTGTCACAAGTTAATTCAAGTCAGGGCGTTTTCTGCCCAGAAAAACAGGGGACCTTGGACTTTTAGCTTAGGCCCAAGAAGGCCCAAGCCAGGCCCTTGAGCCACATCAAGTTTCTGAGATGCCCTTGGGTCAGGAGAGTCATGTGTAAAATTTTTGAAGGAAAACTTGTAGTTTAAGAGTGTCTAATGCACTCAAGAAACCATAGTTGTCATTCTGAAATTTGCACTAGTGAGCACTTTCTCTTATCACATAGTTTTAGAATACTTAGGAGTGAGATTTAGGTTGACCACCATAGTTGTAAGATAGTATAAGGTCAGTAGAGAAAAAGGCATAAGTGAGGGTCAATAGGTTTTGGATAGTTTAGTAAAGGCACATCGAGTTAGGAAGCCAAAATTTGAAGACTTTGTCAAGTTTAGCGACCAAGTGACTTAAGTTGTGAGTCGAGATCGTCCAAGCCTAGTGTTGCATTATGGTGTATATGGTGTTATTTCGTATTAATATATGATATGTGATTATGTGGCTATATATGTACAATTGTAATTTAAAGGTGAATATAAAATTAAGTGCATATAGGCCTAAGTGTCATCCGTGTTTAATTTCGGGTTGTAAATAGGTTTAGTTGGTGAGAGTATAATATAATGAAGATTATTATTATTTATGTAGGATCTTGAGACGAGTGAAAACTTTCCATAAAGGTCGAGTGAAGCTCCAGTTGGTCCTACAAGTCAGACCAGACCAGCCTTTCTCAAGGCAAGTGATTCAACTTGTCCTTCGTATTTACTGCTAATAGTTCATACATTACTGCAATTATCATGTGTCATTTGATATATTAAATCAAGCGTATCTTATGTTTATCTTTGAATTATATAGAGATGCCATGAACCCTCGAGTATGTATTGCAAAGTAGTCTTATCATGATAGTATATTAAAGTAATTCGAATGCCATGATAAAAGAAAAGGGCAGTTATAACTCTTGGTTGATTCTCTTGATTAACATGTTGATGATTCCTAAGTATTGATATCTCATCCTGATACTTGAACCCCTATAGAACCTTACCTTGAACCCTGAAAGTCAGATACTTATCAAAGTGATTCCTCATTGATACCCCTCTTTCTTATCCTAAAGCTTGACAATTCTGATATATCCTGAACTAAAAATCATTTCTTCATACCTTAACACCCTTAGTATTCATGAAGCTTACCTCCTTGATGATCCAGCACTTGAACCTTGATGAGAAACCATTGCTTTAAGCCCAATTTGGCATTTCCCTTCATGATATCCAATAGCCTCACTAAATTCCCTTGTCCAAACTTTGAAATATGAAAACCATTCAGTTACCCTAATAGAGTATAGTTTTGTGATTCATGGCTCTGAGAGTTAGTACCATTTCCCCGTGTTTCGAGTCGATCTATAATCCTTTGATAAAGATGTTTACTGTAAAAAGAGATTTTGTTATAATTCGGCATCAGTTTTTGAAATAAATAAAATGTGGGTTTTCAGTCCCAAAGGGGGATAAATGTTTTCTTTGAATAGTGGATCTGGACTGAGACGCAAGTCCTTTCCACACTTATATTAGGCTTAAAAGTTGCCTAGGGATTCCCATTAATGTTTTAGAACCCAGCGAGGTTCGGGATTACTTCGCGGCTGATCACCGGCTGTAATCCGTAGCATCATAAAATGATTTTGATTAAACGGTATGATTTTGAAATTGTTTTGATACAAACAAAATGATGCCATCACCCAAAGTTTATCCCTCATTATCAGTGGTTATGTTTTTCCATTGTCATTCTTTAATGTATATCTCGATTTATGTTTTGTATCATATTGTTTAGCACTTGTTGAGCATTTGGCTCACTCCTTGCTTTACCCTGATATTACAGCTAGCAGCTATGGTTAGATTCAAGCAGACTGCCCGTAAGACCTGTGATGCCGATGCTTATGTTCGAGCTCAGGTATAATAAGTGATAGTAGTTTGTGTGAGGACTCAGTATTTAAAATCAGATGTAATAGTTGGTAGTGTTGGGCTGTTCCAAACCCTAAACTGTAAGATCTTGGATTTGGTTATGTTATTTCTTTTAAAAAGTTGTAATAACTATATTTAATCTGCTGTTTAAGTTGGGGTGTGACAGGTTTTGGTATCAGAGCTACGGTTTAGAGTCCCTGGACAGCCCAAATAGGTTCTAGGATATGTGTGTAGGTTATAGATATTATGCTAGAGAGTAGGTTAGGTAAATTTTTTATTAATACTCCTCTTATTGGTTGTCAGCAAAGGGCGCATTCTTCGTCATCCTCTGGGTCGGACGACACTATTGCTTTCACTGTGTATGCTGAGTTGAGGCGCGAGTTCGACATGCTTCAGGGAAAGTACGACCGAATGATAGACCGACTGAAGAACGTGTATCCGGACAACCGAAACTACGAAGGGAAGCCCAAGGAGCAGATGACTGCGAGACTTGAGACCTTGGTTCAGTACGTCAATACTAAGCTTGAGGAGATGCCAGCGCACCGGGACCGTACCAGCCAGTATGTCATTCAGATGGTGGCGGATGACCTCCAGAGCATTGTGAAGACGCTTCAAGAGGAAAAGACTACCAAGCCCCGTTCAGATGGAGTGGAGCCTTAGTTCTTTCCATTTACCTTTCATGTTGTTGTACTATCAGACTTTGTGGAATCCCCAGTTATTTTCGTTGTTTCCTTTAAATAAGCCTGTTATTCCTAGAATCAGACTTTGTCCTAATCCTATGTATTGTGACCTTTAAAATTTGAATAATTATGTTCTATTGTTCCATTTGCTCTCAACTGTTATTTTACATTTTTATATGCATCACCATATCTGCTTAATTTGAAACTTGATCTCATATGTAGATAAGAATGCCATGCGATACCCTCGAATTGTTCATATCTGTTTTAACATAACTCTTATTTCAGGATCATGCCTCCCAAAAAGAAGAACCCAACAACCACATCCACCACAGACCCAAATATTCTTCGATTACTGGAAACTTTGCAACATCAAACCAATGATATAGCTCAACAACAACTAACTCTTCAACAACAAATTGAAAACCAAGATAAGCGTGAACCACACCAACCACCTGAACCAGCAGTACCACTTAGACAAATTGTCATTTTCAAGGCTTTTCGGAATGTGAAACCACCTGCATTTCATGATACCACTGATCCAGTAATAGCTAACACATGGATCAAGGAGATGGAAAGGGCTTTTGAGTTGTTATAGTTAGGAGACGATCAGAAGACGCCGTATGCTACTTACTTCTTGAAGGGTGAAGTCATCTATTGGTGGGAATCAGTAAAAGCTATGGAAGTCACTCAGCAGGTTTCTTGGGAGAGATTTAAGAAGTTATTTCTGGACAAGTATTACCCTAAGTACATGCAGAATCAGATGGAGCTCAAAGTTTTGGAGCTGAAGCAAGGGAACATGACTGTATTGGAGTATGAGAAGAAGTTCACAGAGTTGTCAAGGTTTGTGACGAAGTATACCAGTACTGAGGAGGAAAAAGCGAAGAGATTTCAGCAAGGATTGGAGCCTTGGATCAGAGATAGAGTGGCTATGTTTGAGCTTGATACTTATGCGGGAGTAGTACAGAAAGATGCTCTGATTGAGAATAATGGGATATTGTCAAGGAAGGAAAGGGATAACAAGAAGAGTAAGGTTCCATTTTATAGAGAAAAGTCTGAAGCGGAAAGTTCACAAGATCGGAATGTAAAGAGGATCGGATTCCAGAAGGGTGGAAATTTTCAAAAGAAGGGAAATTTGGGTAAAAGGCAAGAATCAAAGGGGAGCAGTCAGGCAAGCCAAGGGCAAGTTGGAGAAAATAAGTTCCCGAAACCGGAATGCAAGCACTGTGGAAGAAGGCACGCTGGATTATGTAATAAGCTGAGCATGACATGCTATAGGTGCAATCAGAAGGGACATTTGGCGAATGAGTGCAAGATGCCGAAGCCAGAAGTTACGTGTTACAAGTGTGGGAAGACTGGACACATAGCTAGGGAGTGCAAGGCAACCGGACCAGTCAAAGCTTTAATGAACATGGAAAGTACCAGTGCGAGCATGCCAGCCGAGGTATTGGCATTACCTCCACCACCTACACCAACCCCGCAAGCAACAGCAAGGACATTTGATTTGAAGATGAAAGATGCTGTTCAGAATTCTGAGGTGATAGCAGGTACACTTTTACTCAATAATGTCAAAGCTAAAGTATTGATTGATTTGGGAGCAACAAGATCTTTCATATCAGAATCTTTTGTTGATAAGCTTCAATGTGATAAAATGATTATGAGTGAGGTAGTAAATGTGGTAATTGCGAACCAAGGGAAGATTCCTGTGAATCAATTTTATCCAAAGTGTGAGATTGATATTTCGGGGTATAAGTTTTCAGCCGACTTGATACTCTTCAAGTTGAGAGAGTTTGACATAATTTTAGGCATGGATTGGTTAGGAGAAAATAGCGCTAAGATTAATTGTAAGACCAACAAAGTGTATTTAAAGACGAAGAGTGGAGAGAAGGTAGTATTCAAGGGGCAGAGGAAAGAGCAACTATTTCTTACAATCGTTCAGGCTAAGAAGCTACTTAGAAAAGGTTGTGAGTCGTTCCTAGCTTATGTAGTGGATTCAGAAAAAGGCAGCCCTAGCATAGAAGATATTCCTGTAGTTAACGAGTTTCCCGATGTGTTTCCCGAAAAACTACCAGGCTTATCACCAGATCGACTAATTGAGTTCGAGATCAACCTTGCTCCAGGCACGGAACCAGTTTCAAAGGCCCCATATAAGATGGCACCAGCAGAAATGAAAGAGTTGGCGAGCCAGCTACAAGAATTGTTGGATAAGGGAGTGACACGGCCAAGTACGTCGCCATGGGGAGCAGCTTTTCTGTTTGTCAAGAAGAAAGATGGGAGCATGCGATTATGCATAGATTATCGAGAGTGGAATAAGGTAACGACCAAGAACCGCTACCCGCTACCAAGAATAGATGACCTTTTTGACCAGCTGAAGGGAGCAAAATGCTTTTCAAAGATCGATTTGAGATCGGGATACCATCAATTAAAGATCAAAGAAGAAGATATTCCCAAGACCGCATTCAGGACCAAATATGGGCATTATAAATTCTTAGTAATGCCGTTTGGACTGACCAACGCCCCGGCCGCATTTATGGATCTGATGAATCGAGTATTTAAGAAGTATTTGGACAAATTTGTCGTGGTATTCATTGATGACATCCTTATTTATTCTAAGTCGGAAGAAGAACATAAGCAGCACCTCTGAATAGAATTGGAAATACTTCGTCAAGAGAAGTTGTATGCCAAGTTTACCAAATGTGAGTTCTGGTTAAAGGAAGTTCAATTTTTGAGGCATGTCATTGGAAATGAAGGAGTTAAAGTGGATCCGGCAAAGATTGAGGCAGTTATGAGTTGGGAGAGGCCAAAGACTCCTATAGAAGTGCGAAGTTTTCTAGGGTTGGCAGGATACTATAGAAGGTTCGTCAAGGATTTTTCGAAAATCGCCACGCCATTGACCAAGTTAACCAGAAAGAATCAAAAGTTTGAATGGAGTGCAGAATGTGAGGATAGTTTTCAAAAGTTGAAACAGAGATTGGTAACAGCTCCAGTGTTAGTGCTACCGGATGATCAAGGAAACTTTGTAATATTCAGCGACGCTTCACATAAGGGATTGGGTTGTGTGTTAATGCAACACAGTAAGGTGATCGCATATGCGTCAAGACAGTTGAAACCGCATGAGTTAAAGTACCCGACGCATGACTTGGAACTAGCCGCCATAGTGTTCGCACTTAAGATTTGGAGACATTACCTCTACGGATAGAAGTGTAAAATCTACACGGATCACAAGAGTTTAAAGTACATTTTCACTCAGAAGGAGCTCAATATGAGGCAGAGGAGATGACTGGAATTGATCAAGGACTATGACTGCTCGATAAATTACCATCCTGGAAAGGCGAATGTTGTGGCCGATGCTCTAAGTAGGAAAAAGAGACTGAATAAGATGACATCACCAAAGGAATTATCTGAAGAAATCAAGAGATTTGAACTGGAACTTTGTGATTGTGGAAAAGTTGAGGAAGTTTATCGCGCAATGACTTTTCAGCCAACACTAGTGGAAAAGATAAAGAAATTTCAAGAAGAAGTAATGGAGAAAAAGAAGAATCAGTTATCTGGAGAGGAGATTAATACTCAAAGGGATGAGGAAGGGATACTAAGGTTTTCTTCCAGAATATGGATTCCTCATGTACCTGAATTAAAGAATGAGATCCTCCATGAAGCCCACAATTCGAAATTTTCAATCCACCCGGGATGTACCAAGATGTATCGAGACTTAAAGAAGAACTTTTGGTGGCCAAATATGAAGTGAGACGTGGCAGAATGGGTTGCGAAGTGTTATACTTGTCAGAAAGTGAAGGCAGAACATCAACGACCAAGCGGATTAATTCAGCCCCTGAAGATTCCAGAATGGAAATGGGAAAATATCGCTATGGACTTTATAGTAGGACTACCGCGAACGAAATCTGGGCATGACGCAATATGGGTTATAATTGATCATCTTACGAAGTCAGCGCATTTCCTTCCAATTAACGAGAAATCGTCACTGGACAAGTTGATCCATCTGTATGTGTGTGAAATTGTACTAAGGCATGGAGTACCTGTATCAATAGTTTCAGACAGAGATCCCCGATTTAACTCGAGATTTTGGAAGCAATTTCAGGAATGGCCGGGCACAAAGTTGAATATTAGCACGGCGTACCACCCGCAGACTGATGGCCAGAGTGAAAGGATAATCCAAACAATTGAAGACATGTTGCGCAGTTGTGCAATCGATTTTGCAGGAAGTTGGGACGACCATTTGCCGTTGATTGAATTCTCTTACAATAACAGTTATCATTCCAGTATCGGCATGCCACCATACGAAGCTTTGTACGGGCGAAAATGTAGATCACTAACAAGTTGGGACGAATTAGGAGAAGGAAAGATTCTCGGCTCGGAATTGGTACAATAGTTGCATGACTCGGTCAAGTTAATTCAGAAAAGGTTGCTTGCTGCTCAAGATAGACAGAGGAAGTATGCGGATCCAGCACGTAAGGTCGTTCGATTCCAAATTGGCGAAGCTATTTTGTTGAAGGTGTCACCTAGAAAAGGGTTGATGAGATTTGGCAAGAAAGGGAAGTTAGAACCTAGATATATAGGTCCTTTTGAAATATTGAGTCAAGTGGGAAAGGTGGCCTACGAGTTGGCCTTACCACCTCAGTATCAGCATGTGCATAATGTGTTCCATGTGTCATTGCTTAAGAAGTATAATCCTGACGCTAGCCATATAATAGAATATGAACCTGTAGAAATTCAGGCAGACCTGTCATTTGTGGAGCAACCGGTTAAAATACTCGAATGGCAAGAGAAGAGCCTTAGAAGTAAGTCAGTAAAGTTAGAAAAAGTGCTTTGGAGGAACCCTAAGGTCGAAGAATCGACTTGAGAGTTAGAGTCTGATATGCGTTCCCGGTATCTTCATCTGTTCTCTTAGATTCTGGGGACAGAATCCCTTAAGGGGGAGAGGATGTTACACCCGACATTTTTGTGTAATATTAATTTTAAATTTGGTGTAATTATAAAGCCGAATGCCAATATATTCAACTATTGTATGCTTGTGTGAATGAGAATTTCTGCGTCTTAAATTTTCGATATGTGGTATATGATTTTTCAAATCAAAAATTTATTTATTTCTTTCATTTTTTTTGATTTATAAGGAATATTTTAAACCTTGAATAAATTTCTTTTTAAAAAGTTATTTTGCTCATAAATTTCAAAAGTAGTTTTATAAAATTTCCAAAAATCCAAGCTATTTTATGGTATAAATTTTATAATTTTTGAACTTGTGTTTTATTTTATAAAATTAAATCTTTATATGTATTAATTGTCATAATTAGCAAATTACATAGTTATCCTTGCATGCAAATCCTTTCTATTCAATCCAAAAGGGCTACAGAGTCAATAACCACCCCACTAACTCTTATTTTCTAGCCAAATACCTTCTTTACCCTTGCATGCAAATTGAACCAAGTACAAGTGGAAGGGTAATCATGTCAATTCCTATTTCCACTCACATTTGTCAACACAAAAACCATAAAACAAGTAAAGGCATGATCATTTCACACATCACTCACCACCACACTCATTCTTCTCTCCCTCCTCTCTCTCACTCTCGGCTACTCCCTCCTTCACTCTCGGCTTTTAGCCGAAACCACCCCCTCCCAATTTTTCTTCATTCCTCAACCAAGCTTCCACCTTCTATACAAGTAAATGTTACTTCCCATACTATGATCACTCATATTTCAAAGAGTTTTGAGTAGAAAGTTTAAGTTTTAAGGTTGCATGTAAAGGTTTTAGTTGAAACTCAAAGTACAACCTTGATTCTTGTGAGTTTAGGGTTGTTTTTGAGAGGACTACAAGGAATGGAGAAGTGCCAAGTCTTGAGAAGGAAACTCTTGATGATTAAATGGCCATTCCCTTCCATTTCATTCGGCCATGACCATAGGGGAGCCGAATGAATGGTCCTTAAGACTATTCTTGTTGCTTTGTTCAATTTTTGCATGTTTATGTGATAATGGCTTGAATTTTATGGTGAAAATTTGATGAAACTCCTTGTATGCTAAGTGATCATCTAGATATAGCTCATGCTAGGATTGCATGTAAATTTCTTGGTAAAACATATTTAGAAAACATGTTGTTTGGCTTGCAAAACTCGAGGACATGCACGCATGTGAATTTCTCTTAGAATGTTATAAGATTTTGATCATTTAGAAAGATTTTGTTAGTAAGCTTTAATTTCAGTAGGATTAAGGTGTTAATATTTATTAATGCTCCTTGATGCATGGTAATAATTCGTGGTTATCTTTTATAAAAATGCATATCTTGTTGTTTCAAAAACTTGATGATTTGTGAGTTGGGAAGTGTAGTTTCTGTTGTTTTGCCATAATTGTACCATAGGTAAAGGATGATCTCCACCAAAGTTATTTTGAGAATAAGGGAGTTAGTTCAGTAGATCACCATGTTTAATCCTTTGATAAAGATGTTTACTGTAAAAAGAGATTTTGTTATAATTCGGCATCAGTTTTTGAAATAAATAAAATATGGGTTTTCAGTCCCAAAGGGGGATAAATGTTTTCTTTGAATAGTGGATGTGGACTGAGACGCGAGTCCTTTCCACACTATATTAGGCTTAAAAGTTGCCTAGGGATTCCCATTAATGTTTTAGAACCCAGCGAGGTTCGAGATTACTTCGCGGCTGATCACCGGCTGTAATCCGTAGCGTCATAAAATGATTTTGATTAAACGGTATGATTTTAAAATTGTTTTGATACAAACAAAATGATGCCATCACCCAAAGTTTTATCCCTCATTATCAGTGGTTATGTCTTTCCATTGTCATTCTTTAATGTATATCTCGATTTATGTTTTGTATCATATTGTTTAGCACTTGTTGACCATTTGGCTTACTCCTTGCTTTACCCTGATATTATAGCTAGCAGCTATGGTTAGATTCAAGCAGACTGCCCGTAAGACCTGTGATGCCGATGCTTATGTTCGAGCTCAGGTATAATAAGTGATAGTAGTTTGTGTGAGGACTCGATATTTAAAATCAGATATAATAGTTGGTAGTGTTGGGCTGTTCCAAACCCTAAACTGTAAGATCTTGGATTTGGTTATGTTATTTATTTTAAAAAGAAGTAATAGCTATATTTAATCTGTTGTTTAAGTTGGGGTGTGACAGGTTTTGGTATCAGAGCTACGGTTTAGAGTCTCTGGACAGCCCAAATAGGTTCTAGGATATGTATATAGGTTATAGATATTATGCGAGAGAGTAGGTTAAGTAAATTTATTATTAATACTCCTCTTATTGGTTGTCAGCAAAGGGCGCATTCTTCGTCATCCTCTGGGTCGGACGACACTATTGCTTTCACTGTGTATGCTGAGTTGAGGTGCGAGTTCGACATGCTTCAGGGCAAGTACGACCGACTGATAGACCGACTGAAGAACGTGTATCCGGACAACCGAAACTACGAAGGGAAGCCCAAGGAGCAGATGACTGCGAGACTTGAGACCTTGGTTCAGTACGTCAACACTAAGCTTGAGGAGATGCGAGCGCACCGGGACTGTACCAGCCAGTAAGTTATTCAGATGGTGGTGGATGAGCTCCAGAGCATTGTGAAGACGCTTCGAGAGGAAAAGACTACCAAGCCCCGTTCGGATGGAGTGGAGCCTTAGTTCTTTCCATTTACCTTTCATGTTGTTGTACTATCAGACTCTGTGGAATCCCCAGTTGTTTCCATTGTTTCCTTTAAATAAGCCTGTTATTCCTAGAATCAGACTTTGTCCTAATCCTATGTATTGTGACCTTTAAAATTTCAATAATTATGTTCTATTGTTCCATTTGCTCTCAACTGTTATTTTACATTTTTATATGCATCACCATATCTGCTTAATTTGAAACTTGACCTCATATGTAGATAAGAATGCCATGCAATACCCTCGAATTGTTCATATCTGTTTTAACATAACTCTTATTTCAGGATCATGCCTCCCAAAAAGAAGAACCCAACAACCACATCCACCACAGACCCAAATATTCTTCGACTACTGGAAACTTTGCAACAGCAAACCAATGTTATAGCTCAACAACAACTAACTCTTCAACAACGAATTGAAAACCAAGATAACCGTGAACCACACCAACCACCTGAACCAGCAGTACCACCTACACAAATTGTCACTTTCAAGGCTTTTCAGAATGTGAAACCACCTGCATTTCATGATACCACTGATCCAGTAATAGCTAACACATGGATCAAGGAGATGGAAAGGGCTTTTGAGTTGGTACAGTTAGGAGACGATCAGAAGACGCCGTATGCTACTTACTTCTTGAAGGGTGAAGTTATCTATTGGTGGGAATCAGTAAAAGCTATGGAAGTCACTCAGCAGGTTTCTTGGGAGAGATTTAAGAAGTTATTTCTGGACAAGTATTACCCTAAGTACATGCAGAATCAGATGGAGCTCAAATTTTTGGAGCTGAAGCAAGGGAACATGACTGTATTGGAGTATGAGAAGAAGTTCACAGAGTTGTCAAGGTTTGTGATAAAGTATACCAGTACTGAGGAGGAAAAAGGGAAGAGATTTCAGCAAGGATTGGATCCTTGGATCGGAGATAGAGTGGCTATGTTTGAGCTTGATACTTATGCGGGAGTAGTACAGAAAGCTGCTCTGATTGAGAATAATGGGATGTTGTCAAGGAAGAAAAGGGATAACAAGAAGAGGAAGGTTCCATTTTATGGAGAAAATTCTGAAGCGGGAAGTTCACAAGATCGGAATGTAATGAGGATCGGATTCCAGAAGGGTGAAAATTTTCAAAAGAAGGGAAATTTGGGTAAAAGGCAAGAATCAAAGGGGAGCAGTTAGGCAATCCAATGGCAAGTTGGAGAAAATAAGTTCACGAAACCGGAATGCAAGCACTGTGGAAGAAGGCACCCTGGATTATGTAATAAGCTGAGCATGACATGCTATAGGTGAATCAGAAGGGACATTTGGCGAATGAGTGCAAGATGCCGAAGCCAGGAGTTACGTGTTACAAGTGTGGGAAGACTGGACACATAGCTAGGGAGTGCAAGGCAACCGGACCAGTCAAAGTTTTAATGACCGTGGCAAGTACCAGTGCGAGCGTGGCAGCCGAGGTATTGGCATTACCTCCACCACCTACACCAACCCCGCAAGCAACAGCATGGACATTTGATTTGAAGATGAAAGATGCTGTTCAGAATTCTGAGGTGATAGAAGGTACACTTTTACTCAATAATGTCAAAGCTAAAGTATTGATTGATTCGGGAGCAACAAGATCTTTCATATCAGAATCTTTTGTTGATAAGCTTCAATGTGATAAAATGATTATGAGTGAGGTAGTAAATGTGGTAATTGCGAACCAAGAGAAGATTCCTGTGAATCAATTTTGTCCAAAGTATGAGATTGATATTTCGGGGTATAAGTTTTCAGCCGACTTGATACTCTTCAAGTTGGGAGAGTTTGACATAATTTTAGGCATGGATTGGTTAGGAGAAAATAGCGCTCAGATTAATTATAAGACCAAGAAAGTGTATTTAAAGACGAAGAGTGGAGAGAAGGTAGTATTTAAGGGGCAGAGGCAAGAGCAACTATTTCTTACAATCGTTCAGGCTAAGAAGCTACTTAGAAAAGGTTGTGAGTCGTTCCTAGCTTATGTAGTGGATTCAGAAAAAGGCAGCCCTAGCATAGAAGATATTCTTGTAGTTACCGAGTTTCCCGATGTGTTTCCCGATGAACTACCAGGCTTACCACCAGATCGACAAATTGAGTTCGAGATCAACCTTGCTCCAGGCACGGAATTAGTTTCAAAGGCCCCATATAGGATGGCACCAGCAGAAATAAAAGAGTTGGCGAGCCAGCTACAAGAATTGTTGGATAAGGGAGTGATACGGCCAAGTACGTCGCCATGGAGAGCACCAGTTCTGTTTGTCAAGAAGAAAGATGGGAGCATGCGATTATGCATAGATTATCGAGAGTTGAATAAGGTAACGACGAAGAACCGCTACCCGCTACCAAGAATAGATGACCTTTTTGACCAGCTGAAGGGAGCAAAATGCTTTTCAAAGATCGATTTGAGATCGGGATACCATCAATTAAAGATCAAAGAAGAAGATATTCCCAAGACCGCATTCAGGACCAGATATGGGCATCATGAATTCTTAGTAATTCTTTGGACTGACCAACGCCCCGGCTGCATTTATGGATCTGATGAATCGAGTATTTAAGAAGTATTTGGACAAATTTGTCGTGGTATTCATTGATGACATCCTTATTTATTCTAAGTCGGAAGAAGAACATAAGCAGCACCTCTGGATAGCATTGGAAATACTTTGTCAAGAGAAGTTGTATGCCAAGTTTACCAAATGTGAGTTCTGGTTAAAGGAAGTTCAATTTTTGTGGCATGTCATTGGAAATGAAGGAGTTAAAGTGGATCCGACAAAGATTGAGGCAGTTATGAGTTGGGAGAGGCCAAAGACTCCTACGGAAGTGCGAAGTTTTCTAGGGTTGGCAGGATACTATAGAAGGTTCGTCAAGGATTTTTCGAAAATCGCCACGCCATTGACCAAGTTAACCAGAAAGAATCAAAACTTTGAATGGAGTGCAGAATGTGAGGATAGTTTTCAAAAGTTGTTAGTGCTACCGGATAATCAAGGAAACTTTGTAATATTCAGCGACGCTTCACATAAGGGATTGGGTTGTGTGTTAATGCAACACAGTAAGGTGATCGCATATGCGTCAAGACAGTTAAAACTGCATGAGTTAAAGTACCCGACGCATGACTTGGAACTAGCCGCCATAGTGTTCGCACTTAAGATTTGGAGACATTACCTCTACGGAGAGAAGTGTGAAATCTACACGGATCACAAGAGTTTATAGTACATTTTCACTCAGAAGGAGCTCAATATGAGGCAGAGGAGATGGCTGGAATTGATCAAGGACTATGACTGCTCGATAAATTACCATCCTGGAAAGGCGAATGTTGTGGCCGATGCTCTAAGTAGGAAAGAGAGACTGAATAAGATGACATCACCAAAGGAATTATCTAAAGAAATCAAGAGATTTGAACTGGAACTTTGTGATTGTGGAAAAGTTGAGGAAGTTTGTCACGTAATGACTTTTCAGCCAACACTAGTGGAAAAGATAAAGAAATGTCAAGAAGAAGTAATGGAGAAAGAGAAGAATCAGTTATCTGGAGAGGAGATTAATACTCAAAGGGATGAGCAAGGGATACTAAGGTTTTCTTCCAGAATATGGATTCCTCATGTACCTGAATTAAAGAATGAGATCCTCCATGAAGCCCACAATTCGAAATTTTTAATCCACCCGGGAAGTACCAAGATGTATCGAGACTGAAAGAAGAACTTTTGGTGGCCAAATATGAAGCGAGACGTGGTAGAATGGGTTGCGAAGTGTTATACTTGTCAGAAAGTGAAGGCAGAACATCAACGACCAAGCGGATTAATTCAGCCCCTGAAGATTCCAGAATGGAAATGGGCAAATATCGCTTTGGACTTTATAGTAGGACTACCGCGAATGAAATCCGGGCATGACGCAATATGGGTTATAATTGATCGTCTTACGAAGTCAGCGCATTTTCTTCCAATTAACGAGAAGTCATCACTGGACAAGTTGGTTCATCTGTATGTGCGCGAAATCATACTAAGGCATGGAGTACCTGTATCAATAGTTTCAGACAGAGATCCCCGATTTAACTTCAGATTTTGGAAGCAATTTCAGGAATGTCTGGGCACAAAGTTGAATATGAGCACGGCGTACCACCCGCAGACTGATGGCCAGAGTGAAAGGACAATCCAAACAATTGAAGACATGTTGCGCAGTTGTGCAATCGATTTTGCAGGAAGTTGGGACGACCATTTGCCGTTGATTGAATTCACTTACAACAACAGCTATCATTCCAGTGTCGGCATGCCACCTTACGAAGCTTTGTACGGGCGAAAATGTAGATCACCAACAAGTTGGGACGAAGTAGGAGAAGGAAAGATTCTCGGCTCGGAATTGGTACAATAGTTGCATGACTCGGTCAAGTTAATTCAGAAAAGGTTGCTTGCTGCTCAAGATAGACAGAGGAAGTATGCGGATCCAGCGCGTAAGGTCGTTCGATTAAAAATTGGCAAAGCTGTTTTATTGAAGGTGTCACCTAGAAAAGGGTTGATGAGATTTGGCAAGAAAGGGAAGTTAGAACCTAGATATATAGGTCCTTTTGAAATATTGAGTCAAGTGGGAAAGGTGGCCTACGAGTCGGCCTTACCACCTCAGTATCAGCATATGCATAATGTGTTCCATGTGTCATTGCTTAAGAAGTATAATCCTGACGCTAGCCATATAATAGAATATGAACCTGTAGAAATTCAGGCAGACCTGTCATTTGTGGAGCAACCGGTTAAAATACTCGACTGGCAAGAGAAGAGCCTTAGAAATAAGTCAGTAAAGTTAGTAAAAGTGCTTTGGAGGAACCCTAAGGTCAAAGAATCGACTTGGGAGTTAGAGTCTGATATGCATTCCCGGTATCCTCATCTGTTTTTTAGATTCTGGGGACAGAATCTCTTAAGGGGGAGAGGATGTTACACCCGACATTTATGTGTAATATTAATTATAAATTTGGTGTAATTATAAAGCTGAATGCCAATATATTCAACTATTGTATGCTTGTGTGAATGAGAATTTCTGCGTCTTAAATTTTCGATATGTGGTATATGATTTTTCAAATCAAAAGTTTATTTATTTCTTTAATTTTTTTTTGATTTATAAGGAATATTTTAAACCTTGAATAAATTTCTTTTTAAAAAGTTATTTTGCTCACAAATTTCAAAAGTAGTTTTATAAAATTTCCAAAAATCCAAGCTATTTTATGGTATAAATTTTATAATTTTTGAACTTGTGTTTTATTTTATAAAATTAAATCTTTATAAGTATTAATTGTCATAATTAGCAAATTACATAGTTATCCTTGCATGCAAATCCTTTCTATTCAATCCAAAAGGGCTAAAGAGTCAATAACCACCCCATTAACTCTTATTTTCTAGCCAAATACCTTCTTTACCCTTGCATGCAAATTGAACCAAGTACAAGTGGAAGGGTAATCATGTCAATTCCTATTTCCACTCACATTTGTCAACACAAAAACCATAAAACAAGTAAAGGCATGATCATTTCACACATCACTCACCACCACACTCATTCTTCTCTCCCTTCTCTCTCTCACTCTCGGCTACTCCCTCCTTCACTCTCGGCTTTTAGCCGAAACCACTCCCTCCCCATTTTTCTTCATTCCTCAACCAAGCTTCCACCCTCTATACAAGTAAATGTTACTTCCCATACCATGATCACTCATATTTCAAAGAGTTTTGAGTAGAAAGTTTAAGTTTTAAGGTTGCATGTAAAAGTTTTAGTTGAAACTCAAAGTACAACCTTGATTCTTGTGAGTTTAGGGTTGTTTTTGACAGGACTACAAGCAATGGAGAAGTGCCAAGTCTTGAGAAGGAAACTATTGATGATTAAATGGCCATTCCCTTCCATTTCATTCGGCCATGACCATACGGGAGCCGAATTAATGGTCCTTAAGACTATTCTTGTTGCTTTGTTCAATTTTTGCATGTTTATGTGATAATGGCTTGAATTTTATGGTGAAAATTTGATGAAACTCCTTGCATGCTAAGTGATCATCTAGATATAGCTCATGCTAGGCTTGCATGTAAATTTCTTGGTAAAACATATTTAGAAAACATGTTGTTTGGCTTGCAAAACTCGAGGACATGCACACATGTGAATTTCTCTTAAAATGTTATAAGATTTTGATCATTTGGAAAGATTTTGTTAGTAAGATTTAATTTCAGTAGGATTAAGGTGTTAATATTGATTAATGCTCCTTGATGCATGGTAATAATTCGTAATTATCTTTTATAAAAATGCATATCTTGTTGTTTCAAAAACTTGATGATTTGTGAGTTGGGAAGTGTAGTTTCTGTTGTTTTGCCATAATTGTACCATAGGTAAAGGATGATCTCCACCAAAATTATTTTGAGAATAAGGGAGTTAGTTCAGTAGATCACCATGTTTAAGTCTTGGTTTGGGTATTGGGTTGTTGGTAGTTGAGTTTGTCAAGTCAAAACCTTGGAGAAAGGAGAGTTATAGTTTCTGCAGAAAATCAATTTAGTACCCTGAGGTTTAGAGTGAGTTTTGACCATGTCATTGATGTGCACTTTGAGGCCCAAGCCACCAGAAGTTAGTATTGGGAGTATATAAAAGGTTTTAGGTGTTGGTTGGAGGTTTGCATGTCATTTGGTTAGGTGCACAAGTAGAATAACAAACTCTGTCCAGCAGGGGACAGTTTTGTTGCAACTTAGAAATAGGGAGATTTGACCATGTCATGGGTAGGCCCTCATTAGGCCCTGTTGGGCCTTAGTTAGAGGGAGTGTCAGAGAAGTTTTTCCAACCATATTTCATAGGATATGAGTTAGAACCATGTGTCACAAGTTAATTCAAGTCAGGGCATTTTCTGCCCAGAAAAACAGGGGAACCTTGGACTTTTAGCTTAGGCCCAAGAAGGCCCAAGCCAGGCCCTTGAGCCACATCAAGTTTGTGAGATGCCCTTAGGTCAGGAGAGTTTTTTGTAAAAGTTTTGAAGGAAAACCTGTAGTTTAAGAGTGTCTAATGCACTCAAGAAACCGTAGTTTTCATTCTGAAATTTGCACCAGTGAGCACTTTCACTTATCACATAGTTTTAGAACACTTAGGAGTGAGATTTAGGTTGACCACCATAGTTGTAAGATATTATAAGGTCAGTAGAGCAAAAGGCACAAGTGAGGGTCAATAGGTTTTGGATAGTTTAGTAAAGGCACATCGAGTTAGGAAGCCAAAATTTGAAGACTTTGTCTAGTTTAGCGATCAAGTGACTTAAGTTGTGAGTCGAGATCATCCAAGCCTAGTGTTGCATTATGGTGTATATGGTGTTATTTGGTATTAATATATGATATGTGATTATGTGGCTATGTGTGTACAATTGTAATTTAAAGGTGAATATAAAATTAAGTGCATATAGGCCTAAGTGCCATCCGTGTTTAATTTTGGGTTGTAAATAGGTTTAGTTGGTGAGAGTATATTATAATGAAGATTATTATTATTTATGTAGGATCTCGAGACGAGGGAAAACTTGTCATAAAGGTCGTGTGAAGCTCCAGTTGCTCCTACCAGTCAGACCAGACCAGCCTTTCTCAAGGCAAGTGATTCAACTTGTCCTTCGTATTTACTGCTAATAGTTCATACATTGTTGCAACTATCCTGTGTCATTTGATATATTAAATCAAGCGTATCTTATGTTTATCTTTGAATTATATAGAGATGCCATGAACCCTCGAGTACGTATTGCAAAGTAGTCTTATCATGATAGTATATTAAAGTAATTCGAATTCTATGATAAAAGAAAAGGGCAGTTATAACTCTTGGTTGATTCTCTTAATTAACATGCTGATGATTCCTAAGTATTGATATCTCATCCTGATACTTGAACCCCTATAGAACCTTACCTTGAACCCTGAAAGTCAGATACTTATCAAAGTGATTCCTCATTGATTGATACCCCTCTTTCTTATCCTAAAGCTTGACAATTCTGATATATCCTGAACTAAAAATCATTTCTTCATACCTTAACACCCTTAGTATTCATGAAGCTTACCTCCTTGGTGATCCAGCACTTGAACCTTGATGAGAAACCATTGCTTTAAGGCCAATTTGGCATTTCCCTTCATGATATCCAGTAGCCTCACTAAATTCCCTTGTCCAAACTTTGAAATATGAAAACCATTCAGTTACCCTAATAGAGTATAGTTTTGTGATTCATGGCTCTGAGAGTTAGTACCATTTCCCCGTGTTTCGAGTCGATCTATAATCCTTTGATAAAGATGTTTACTGTAAAAAGAGATTTTGTTATAATTCGGCATCAGTTTTTGAAATAAATAAAATGTGGGTTTTCAGTCCCAAAGGGGGATAAATGTTTTCTTTGAATAGTGGATCTGGACTGAGACGCGAGTCCTTTCCACACTTATATTAGGCTTAAAAGTTGCCTAGGGATTCCCATTAATGTTTTAGAACCCAGCGAGGTTCGGGATTACTTCGCGGCTGATCACCGGCTGTAATCCGTAGCATCATAAAATGATTTTGATTAAACGGTATGATTTTGAAATTGTTTTGATACAAACAAAATGATGCCATCACCCAAAGTTTATCCCTCATTATCAGTGGTTATGTCTTTCCATTGTCATTCTTTAATGTATATCTCGATTTATGTTTTGTATCATATTGTTTAGCACTTGTTCAGCATTTGGCTCACTCCTTGCTTTACCCTGATATTACAGCTAGCAGCTATGGTTAGATTCAAGCAGACTGCCCGTAAGACCTGTGATGCTGATGCTTATGTTCGAGCTCAGGTAGAATAAGTGATAGTAGTTTGTGTGAGGACTCGGTATTTAAAATCAGATGTAATAGTTGATAGTGTTGGGCTGTTCCAAACCCTAAACTGTAAGATCTTGGATTTGGTTATGTTATTTCTTTTAAAAAGTTGTAATAGCTATATTTAATCTGTTGTTTAAGTTGGGGTGTGACATAGAGTGGGTCCGATAACCTATAAACAACAACATAAGTCGGAATTAAACCCCGGTCACTTAAGAAACTAGACTTTAACCAATTGAACCCTAACGTTCGCTTATGGTCACTTCTACGCTTAACGAATCATATAAGTCATTCGAGTACCCTCGGCTCCACCATTTTTAATAAATTAACCATTAAGAATTTTAAGGCGATTCTTTCGCGAGTACCCTACCAATTGCCTTATCCACTTTACATAATTGTTTCATACTCCAATTAGTCATTTAAGGGCCTTAACCAAGGTTTTAAAGTAAGGCGAGGGGTAATGGTTCGTTCGCGAAATGTCGTTACTTAAAACGGTCGTTTCTCCTAAACCGTACATCGGATTCAAGCGAACCACATATCAAAACCAAGCTCGTAACATGAACTATCTAAACATGGCAATGGTCAGAATCTAACAGTGAGTTCACGGGTCCGGAAGTTAAGAACAAAACAGTCTAAGGTAAATCGGGCATTAAGACGACTATGTTTACGCGATTTCCCAAATTTTACCATTCCAAATCATATCAATCCAACTACCAATCAACAACAATTCAAGATACACATCAATGCTACTGATTTCAGTCATAATAAGCCCAAGAATCTCAATTTAATCCAACATCATACTATCTTCAAATTCAACCAAACTACTAAATCGAACAAGGTTCAATTCATGCTTAAACATTTAAACTACTACTCCTCCATTAACAATCATCAACACCTCAATTAAAATCCAATCACTACAAACCCAACCAAACTTTAAAAATACAAGCATCATGCTTCTCATGAACTATATTAATCAAAACCACTCCTAAATATTCAAAGTAAAACTAGGGTTTGAAGTTTTATACCTTCCTTGAAGCTTTTAATCCATGAAAGATCCTTGGAATGCCCATGGAAGCCTTAATCTATGCTTAAGCTACCTTGACCTTACAAATAAAATTAAGAATCAAAAATTTGTTCTTGAAAGTTACTATTCACCCTAAACTAAAATGATTTATTTGAGCTAGCAAACCTTGGATTCAAGCACTCAAACTACTTGTTCTTCTTAGTTATGAAATATAGAATCCAAGGAAACAAACCTCTTGAATTATGATTGAGTGGAGCTTGGGTTTGGAAATTTTTCTTCTTGTTTTTCTTCAAAAAACCGTGAGCAAGGAGATGGGGGGGGAGAAATGAATGTGTTTGCTTGGTTGCTTCCTTTTGTTTGTTTAATTAAATTGTTACCATGGTAAAAATTGTGTGGCTTATAATCAACCAACAAATCCTTCCCATTTGGTCATGCTTATGTCATCCACTTATGTCATCTTCCCAAACTTGTCTTCTTCTTGTTGGTGTGATGACATCATCATCATTAACCTCTTTGATTAACTCCTAATTACTTGGCTAATGATCGTTGATCTGTTATACGGTTCACTTAACTTTCGTTCTCGTTTATCGTTTGAGGGATCATACCCGGGATCTTATTACTTGGGTTCCCTTAACCTTTCTCAATACATTATATTCCTTTTATGATCCCCTCTTATAATCCTTGAATTTAAATCCTTTTTATCCCGTTACCTTATACTCAATTCTTTCGGTATCTGGCGGATTTTCGGGAAAAATCAAAGTGTTTGAATTTGGATTCTGACGATCTTTACATACACTTATATACCATATAGAGTACTAATAAGATCTCAGAATAACAATAAAAGAACCTCTACAAAGTGAGGCATGAAAAGTTTTCTTATTCAGCATAATCAGCAAAATCACTATTCATAAGGGTTACAAAAAGTTCAAAATTTTTGGGGTTATTACAGTCTCCCCTCCTTAAAAGGATTCCGTCCCGGAATCAGATAGAAAATAATTGGGGGTACTTTTCTAGAATTGCGCTCTCTATTTCCCAAGTTGATTCCTCCACATTATGATTCTGCCATAGCACTCTGACTAGCTTGATCACTTTATCCCGAAGCACCTGTTCCTTCTTATCTATAATCTTTACTGGTTTCTCCACGTAAGTCAGATCTGTTTGCATATCCACCTGCTCGTACTCCACTATGTGTCTGGCATCCCGATGATACTTCCTTAGCATTGACACATGGAACACATTATGAACTTGCTACAGTTTCGGGGGGTAGGGCTAGCTCATATGCTAACTTGCCAATACGTCTTAATATATCCAAGGGTCCAACAAATCATGGACTTAGCTTTCCTTTCTTTCGGAACCTCATCAATCCTTTCCAAGGGAATACCTATAACAGCACTAGGTCCCCTACTTCCTATTCTTTGTCCTTTCGTGTCAATTCAACATACTTTTTATGTCCATCTTGGGCTACTACCAGCCGTCCTCTGATTAGATCTATTATATCCCTGGTCCCTTGGACTACTGCGGGTCCGAGCATCTTGCACTCTACAACTTCATCCTAACATAAGAGAGATCGATATTGTCTTCCCTCAAGGATCTCATAAAGCGACATCTCGATATTGACATACCATCTATCATTGTAAGAAAACTCGATACGTGCTAAGTGATCATTCCAAATTCTTTCAAGTCTATCGCACAAACTCTCATCATAGCTTCTAGCGTTATAGCTTTTGCTTCTCAATACCCACTCTTTTCCAGTTCGTAATCGTTACTATCTTCCGTACATAATACTATACTGGTTACACCTTTGCTCGTTAGCATTCTATAACCTTTTATTACACGCGTCAACCTTAGTATCAAGAATGTGTTTCCATTCCGAATACCACCATACTCATACTACTCATTTTCTAACTACTTCTATCTTCGAAAGCTTGATTCATCATATAGAGGTAAAGGAATTTGTTGAGAGATCACTATGATCATGAACACTTGTTATATCGCATAGTTAGTACAGAAGGTGGCCAGCCTTTAGTACTTGACAAGCAATTAAACAACATGTGGTATCCTACTAGGCTTCTATCACACAGATATATAGTCATTCGGCAATACCTCCCCTTCTGGAAGGGTTGTTCTTCTCAGCTTATACAAAATGAAAAGGAGAGAAAAGAATGAATTGAAGAGAATTGTATATATATAAAATATACTGCCACAAAATATCTGGCTTGGAATCTACCTCTGAACTATAGAGGTTTGTCATAGGAGAACAAAACATATACGTATATATATCAACATCAGGTATTATAGCATCGTATTTCACATGCCTAAATATTTTTGATATTCTGTCCATCATTCTATGGACCCATGCTCTTGCTCGAGCTTATACACAATCGCCTTTGAAACTCCCTCGACATCGAAAATTGAATCTGGGATCTCATTCTAGACATCATCGTTACTAGAATTCTATGCTTGCACCGCAACCTTCCTCGTATAATAATACGACTCTCTATTGATAAGAAGGAATAAGTATTCAATAGGTAAATAATCGACTTAATTAGTCTATTAATGATAACTTATACATCATCACAACCCGATTAGTGGTACCCAATCTCAACATCCATTACACTACAACTCTCACGGTTGTAATCGGCTCATTATTCAAAGAATCGTTGCTGCATTACTAGGGTCCACCACTGACCTACAGTCGTCATTCGTTTTCTATGAAATCTTAATAGCTAACCATACAGAGTCCATAAATGTCGTATCAAATTCTTCTAAGGAGGCAATATAATCACCATTCCATGATTTATGAAGAACACTCCTGAACTTGGCGTATATATGATATGAAGCAGATAAAATTGCAGAAGAGTTTCAATAAAAGCAACGATAGCAGGTTAATACCATTCTTAATAATATGTCTTTATTATGAGACATAAATCTCAAAGGTTCATTTAGACCTTTCGTAACATGGTCGTGGCTTATCTCAAGATATGACCTTATAAGATAGATAGCCCGCTCACGGCGATTACATAAATTAAATCTTTACCAAACTACTATCACGGTTGAATATCACACAATCATCAAAAGGAATGTCAATCTTCCAAACCATAATACAACCTTCACGGCTTCAACCATCATCACTGTATTCCTCTGGCACGAGCGCCTATAATTATCCTCTTACATTTAAAGTGTCGGCCACCTCTTTGGCCTTTCCAGATAGTAAAATTTCCTTACAATCAATGTCTTTTAAATGACCTTCAACTAAATTTTCTACCTCATTTCCAATCACTGCTTGTGTGAAAATGCTCTTCCTTACGCTTTGGTAAAAAAATATATCACCATTTTTCCATAAGTTATTGCCTCGGTCTTTTAGAGGTTAACATTGTCACGACTGACTCTCGATCATACTTCAGACGTCTCTTATCTTGGGTCATACTTGTTTTCACCAATCTCGACCCTCATTGGATCGATCTATAATTTCTTATGGTTCAACACGTGCCCCACCTGGCATTATTATAATTACGTCATATTTCCTTTATCAAAATTTCTATGCTTGAGAACTTTGAATACTACCTTTCTCCTTGTAAAACCTCTAAGGTTATCCTTAAATCCTTCATCAGGTACACCCTAGGTACAGGGCATATCAAGATACCATTTACTAATACCAGAATCATTGTCTATATACTTTTGAAAAATTTCTCCACTGATCCTTAAAGTTTGTTGTTACCTTAATCCTTTCCAATTCATACTGTCAAGACTCATACTACCCCTATTAAGGGTGAAATGCCAACCTTTATGCATTCCCCTAGGATTCATTTTAAGTTACCGAGGTTCTATCCTTAATTCCACCTTTAAAAAGGTACATGCATCCTTCCATGGATAAATCAAGTCATATATCCTTGATAGATTATCTTATTTAATCATTCCCATCTCGATAGTCTATACCAAATCTCACAATAGCATCCTTATTCAAAATGAGGTCAATCAATATGGCCTCCAAAAGATAACAACGGTTATCCGCTTTTCTTGCCTAATTTAGTAATGATAACAGGGATGTTCTAGAAGATATTGGTCGTGTTCAACGTGAACTTTTTAGTTCTAACTGCTCATTTACCTCTTTATTTATCTCAACAGTCATCTTAATGTTGGGATATCTTTTATACCTGGCGTCTCCTTTTCTAGGTATCAAGTCACATGTCTTACATACACTTCACATTCTTGAAGGTCACTTCCTTCATCCAATTTCCTAATTTCTTGCTTTCATGTCTCCTCAGTCCATCTGTGTTTCCTTATTAATCCATCGATCTATCTCAAAGTTTCATCGAATACTCTCAACTTAAAGGGGATAATATATATGTACCTCTTATGCCTTCAACCATCAATTTTAACTCATGGTGAATCACCCTCATCCCGATGATTACATACTTTTCTATATCTATTGTTACGAGTCTTTAGGGTTTCCTCATACCCAACTCCCATATCATACCTCAAACTCTATTGCCTTTATATTCCTTTCCACTTCAGTTTCTTTTTATTTTCCTTTCTCTTACAATCATTTCATGAACCCACTAATTATTTACTTCAAACATCAAATCACTCTAGGATTCGTGTCCTCAGGACGAATTTTGCCAACTTTTACAACTTAGATTCATAACTCATCATACTCGTCCACCTTTGTTCTGGCTCTAAAGCTTTTACACTATCTCTATAACCTTGGGAAGTACTTTCCCGAAAACAATTGACTGAACTTTAATCGGTTTATTATAACCTCTGGCCCCGTGTCTTTCTTCGCCTTTCACCAGCAGGTGGCCTCTCTCTTAGGAAGGTAAGTGACGAAAACAGTCTTTTGCGCTTCATCAATCATGTAGAATATAAAATCATTCCTCTATTTCCTTTGGCCAGGCTCTTGCCTCGGCTAGGTCAACTTGTTCCTTAGAACTCTAAGAGCTTAGTGACTTAAAGGTCTTGAAAGAATTTCCCACCGCATTGTTTCCTCAGGGATGTGGTTAGGGATAATAGTCTAAGTTCTGTTTAGAAAGGTCCATGAATTGTCGTATAGGAGTACCGTCTCGGGTCTCCTTTCCTTACTCGGCTTCTGTTTCCTTAGTCTGAACGTTCCCTCCTCCTCCCATAATTGGGGTCATCCTACATGTTTTAAATCCTCATTTTCCACTTCATTATGTGATGGGTTCCTTCTATCTTGATGGTGACCTCCCTGACTATCAAGTTCAGGGTTTGCTCTAAATCTTATTCCTCAAACTAGGGCTTTCATCTAAGATCTCATCTTTAAGCTCTTAAACATTTGGGACCCAAATTATGTAGAAACACCTCATTAATCCCTTATCATCTTTCTCGGTATTAATCTCTTCTCCAGTCATTGGCTCTCTTCCTTCATTCATCAATTTTTCTTGGCACAATATGATCTTTTTCAATAATTCGGGCTGCAGTACAATCTTAAACAGCTTTTCGGTACCGGCTCTAGTTACCTTCACTTCTATTTCCATTTTCTCATAATCTCTTACCAATTCTTCCAAAGACATTATCATCTTGAGTCTCTCCTTTCTACTAAGGGCGTCAGCCACCATATTGGCTTTTCTTAGATGATAAAGAATCTCATAATCGTAATCCTTGATTAGCTCTAACCACCTCCTCTGGCACATGTTGAGCTCTTTCTGCGTAAAAAGGCACTAGAGCACTTATGGCTTGTGTAAATCTCGCACTTCTCTCCATACAAGTAGTGCCTCCAATCTTTAGGGCAAAACTATTACCACGAGTCCAAGCTCATGGGTGGGGATATCGAATTTTATATTCCCTTAATTGTCATGACGCGTACGTAATTACCTTGATGTGTTGTATAAGAAGCACTCTAATTCCCTATGCGAAGCATCAATATAAATCACAAAATCTCCTTTTCCATCCGGTAACGCCAACATAGGGGTCGTCACCAACCTTTGCTTCAGTTCTTAAAAGCTGTTCTCGTATTTCTCTGTCCATTCGAACTTCTCAGTCTAACGAGTAAGCCGCTTTAAAAAGGCTACTATCTTTACAAACTTGAATGAACCTACGGTAGTTATCGGCCAATCCTACCTCTGGTAGTCATCCTAACCAAGGTCATCCATTCCTCATCGGTCCTTTCTTCATTCTTGTCAGGATCCTCCACAGAATCCTCTTCAACAACAATCCCTTCTGGGATAACATCCTCAACCGCTAGATCCTTAACATGAACATCATTTGGTCCCTCATTAGGGTGCTCCATTGGATCCACAATCTAATCCCCAATATATAGTAAAACATCTTCATATTATTTCTCTTGAACTTCAGGGTTCGGAGTCCCACTACCATATACGATAATGAACTACGCTTCTATCACGATATTTATAAGGGTTCCCATAAGGGTTTTAACTGTCAGTACTATGTTAGGTAGTTTGACTATGAACTTGGCAAGAGTTCTTATTATCTTATTAAACTTCTTATCTTAACGTCACATCATCTCTGAGGTTTATAATGCTTAGCTCTGATACAATTTCTGTAACACCCCTAAATCCTGGGTCGGGGATTCGGGTTGCCACGAGTTCCATTTCCCTTATCAATACTTAATCTTAACAGTCAACCAACTACTACGTACTGTGACCCCACAATATACACACACACCACAAGTTATAGTCTCAGAGATGAATACCAAAAATAATACAAGTCATTTTATTCCACAATTATAAACCATTTCACCTTAAGGGTTTCTGAATAATTTACATATTCCTTGCCATTATTACAATTCATAAATATACATAAGTATGGTACATCAAAAGTTGAAAGCCTAGCCTATTGGTAGATCCTACCTCAGCTACAATGGCATCAACGCCTACAGGAAACTGCGGAACGTTTCCTATCCGCTCGCGAATTGGGAGCTTGATCATGTTCATCTTGCCTATCTGTTATTGTGTGATGAAAGAAGAAAGCAAGGGTGAGCAACAAGCCCACCGAAATAATATGTATAATAATTAACAATATATGAGCATTCTCATAGTACTCATGAAAGTCTTGGTCAAGAAGAAATGAACCAAGTTTGATATCTTAACGTGACCAAATCGCAAAATATTCAGTATATAAGTATATATACTTTTTAAAATCTTTGAAATCCTCTTCCATGCATAATATACACAGAGTTCCAGTTTATAACTGTATAAAAATATCGTTGCAAGGTGATCTCATATATCTAACCTTGTCTCAATGTTTTTTCTGAAAATCTTTGTCATGCATAAGATAATCATTTACTAGATATAAGTTGAAAAGGTGAAGTTACGAGATACTCCAATATACTTATATCTTTTCCGAATACTACTTGAACTACCACCATTCAAGGTATAATCCGTTTCAAAAGTTCATCACATAGATGAGACTACAAGATAAGATTTGAATATATCCAATCTTTGAAATATCGTTATAAATAATGAAGTTACGAGATACTTTATTAAGTCCCGATATATATACACCTATATATATATACATTTTATACACTCCTTGAAAACCTCTGTTATGAAAATTATAAACAGAGTTGTAATATCCAATAAATTTGGAAAGGAGAAAACCTTGGCATAAACCTGATATCTTGTTGATCAGGCAAAGATACCAATAAGTAATCTTTTCTACTAGTAGATGGACGAATTCCCCACTGGTCATCACCCTGGCCGCAATATGACCTTATGCTGGACTGCCACTCAGCCACTTACGCATTTGATGGACTCCCACTGAGCCACTAACACTTTCATGGACGCCCGTTGAGCCCATGTTGCTTATGCCGACTCAAATAGATGAACTTACTTCCCGAACGATGGGCAAGTAATCAAGATGTTTTCTCAAAACAGCAACCTCGTTGCGAATATAAAATACACTATTGAGCCGGATCCCTCAGGTTTTGAGCGAGTGTTTAAATCCCCTTCGAAAGGAAGATCTTAAATATAAAAATGAGTTTTAGGATCCGCTCTAACTTTTAAAAATCATTTTGAAGACTCGAAAACATTTTTAAGAATGTTTGGAGTAATGCTGATTTAATGAAATAAATCAGTCCCGATATATTAGAAAATATCTGAATATTATTATTTAAATAATATTCCCAAAAGGATAATCCTTATAAAAATAATTGAAGTAGAAGTTTTAAAACTTATACTTGAAATGAATAATAAATAACCAAAGATATACGATCTTTATTTAAATAATCAAAAATAAGTTTGATTATCGAAACATTATTCTTTAATAAAATAAAGAATATTATTTAATAAAATAAGCGGAGTCATAAGTCCTCGAATGAATATTCAAAATAATATTCATTAAATAAAATAAACGGAGTCATAAGTCCTCGAATGAATATTCAAACTAATATTCATTAATTAAAATAAAGTTATCGAATAAACCTTATTCGATTAATGGTTTTGAAAACTATTCATATATATATATATATATATATATATTATACTCGGGAACATCGACTCCCGGGTTAGAAAAATGTTCACCTTTGGGTCCCCTATACTAAGGGTATACGCAACTACTGCTTATCTCTAGCATAGGTATTATGCAACTTATAAGCAATTGAATCAACAATTAGATATCAAGATTACGAAACAGACATGCACATATACCATATCAGCATGCTCCAATATATCGCAAAATTTGCTAATAACAATCATGCACTTATCACAAGATAATGCATATACATATATTTACATCACAACAACAGTATAACGGGTAGAAAACTTGTCTAAGTGTTCCCGGATAGACTTAAGCTTAGAGTGTGTCCGATAACCTATGAACAACAACATAAGTCGGAATTAAACCCCGGTCACTTAAGAAACTAGACTTTAACCAATTGAATCCTAACGTTCGCTTATGGTCACTTCTACGCTTAACGAATCACAAAAGTCATTCGAGTACCCTCGGCTCCACCATTTTTAATAAATTAACCATTAAGAATTTTAAGGCGATTCTTTTGCGAGTACCCTACCAACTGCCTAATCCACTTTGCATAATTGCTTCATACTCCAATTAGTCATTTAAAGGCCTTAACCAAGGTTTTAAAGTAAGGCGAGGGGTAATGGTTCGTTCGCGAAACACCGTTACTTAAAACGGTCGTTTCTCCTAAACCGTACATCGGATTCAAGCGAACCACATATCAAAACGAAGCTCGTAACATGAACTATCTAAACATAGCAATGGTCAAAATCTAACAGTGAGTTCACGGGTCCGGAAGTTAAGAACAAAATAGTCTAAGGTAAATTGGGCATTATGACGGCTATGTTTACGTGATTTCCCAAATTTTACCATTCCAAATCATATCAATCCAACTACCAATCAACAACAATTCAAGATACACATCAATGCTACTGATTTCAGTCATAATAAGCCCAAGAATCTCAATTTAATCCAATATCATACTATCTTCAAATTCAACCAAACTACTAAATCGAACAAGGTTCAATTCATGCTTAAACATTTAAACTACTACTCCTCCATTAACAATCATCAACACCTCAATTAAAATCCAATCACTACAAACCCAACCAGACTTTAAACACGCAAGCATCATGCTTCTCATGAACTATATTAATCAAAACCACTCCTAAATATTCAAAGTAAAACTAGGGTTTGAAGTTTTATACCTTCCTTGAAGCTTTTAATCCATGAAAGATCCTTGGAATGCCCATGGAATCCTTAATCTATGCTTAAGCTACCTTGACCTTACAAATAAAATCAAGAATCAAAAATTTGTTCTTGAAAGTTACTATTCACCCTAAACTAAAATGATTTATTTGAGCTATCAAACCTTGGATTCAAGCACTCAAACTACTTGTTCTTCTTAATTATAAAATATAGAATTCAAGGAAACAAACCACTTGAATTATGATTGAGTGGAGCTTGTGTTTGGAAATTTTTCTTCTTGTTTTTCTTCAAAAAACCTGTGAGCAAGGAGATGGGGGGGGGGAAATGAATGTGTTTGCTTGGTTGCTTCCTTTTGTTTGTTTAATTAAATTGTTACCATGGTAAAAATTATGTGGCTTATAATCAACCAACAAATCCTTCCCATTTGGTCATACTTATGTCATCCACTTATGTCATCTTCCCACACTTGTCTTCTTATTGTTGGTGTGATGACATCATCATCATTAACCTGTTTGATTAACTCCTAATTACTTGGCTAATGATCGCTGATCTGTTATACGGTTCGCTTAACTTTCGTTCTCGTTTATCGTTTGCGGGATCATACCCGGGATCTTATTACTTGGGTTCCCTTAACCTTTCTCAATACATTATATTCCTTTTATGATCCCCTCCTATAATCCTTGAAATTAAATCCTTTTTATCCTGTTACCTTATACTCAATTATTTCGGTATCTGGTGGATTTTCGGGAAAAATCAAAGTGTTCGAATTTTGATTCTGATGATCTTTACATACACTTATATACCATATAGAGTACTAATAAGATCTCAGAATAACAATAAAAGAACCTCTACAAAGTGAGGCATGAAAAGTTTTCTTATTCAGCATAATCAGTAAAATCACTATTCATAAGGGTTACAAAAAGTTCAAAATTTTTGGGGTTATTACACAAGTTGCCTGTCATCAGGAGATGAGTCATCCAGAGTTAGAATCTCTGGGAGGAGCACTGGGGCCGTCATATTTGGCATCTGATCCCCAACTTCCCCTTGTATCTGTGAAGATACATTCCCCTTAGGCTCACTAGTTAAATCTAGTTCATCGCCAATGGGTTGCCTATCTGCAGATGTATCCAGGTTTATTAGTCTTGGGGAGGTAAGTGCTGTGCTAGGTTTGTCAGCAATTACAGCACTCTCTCCTAACACCTGTGAAGGCAATTGATCCATTGAAGGACCTTTAACAGGATATTCTAACCGTAAAATGGTTGAATGCCCTGTTTCAGTCAATACTTCCTCACCAAATAGAACTCTTCTAATCGACTTATTTAATGCTTCAAGAGCTTGGATATTGGATAATGTGTTTGACTCATTACAGGATGACGTGGCCGACGGACGAATTTCAATAGATCTACCTTGTTGAGAAGATAGATCTAGTAACTGTTTAGTTGGCTTTTTAGCCAGAGAATATTTTTGAGAAGATACCTGGAGGTTTACAGTTGTCTTAAGAAATTCACTTCTTTGCTTCAAAGGAGACAGAACTGTGGGTTCTCTCAAAGTACCTTCCTTATTTGCTGCATCTAGTGCAGTTTCTCCCTCTATATGCATGGGGTCCTTATACTCTAGGGTTTGGGCTAGGAGAGTTGAAGGTGTTTGATTGGGCTCTATAGGGTGGTTATGAATTTGTGGTATGCTAAATTCACTACCTCTCCTATCTACTTATTCAATAAGTGGTTGTGTGTGATGTGGGTCAAGATGTAATTGATCTATACTAATAAGATCAGAGCATGCTTCATATGTATTACTCATTGCAGATGTACCCATACCTGAGAAAGCTGGTCTGTAGAAAGATGTATTAGAGTGAGTAGACTCAGCAGCTTGAGGAGATTGTCTAGCAGCTTCAAGTTGAGGTTGTGGAGAGTTATCACGTTCAGCTTCTTGTTGTGGTTCAACCTCATCCTCTGCTTGATTACCATGTTCAGGCTCAGGTTGATCTGCTTCTTCATCCACATTCTCTTCCGGTGCATGAGCAATGTCTTCCTGTGGTGCATTTTCAGCTTGAGGTTCACCTTCATCGTCTTCATCTTCATATTGAGCATTGATAGTAGCAAAGACATCTATCATGTAGTTTGTTAGGAAAGCAGCGTTTGCATTTAAATAGTTTCCTTTCCTGTGTAATTTAGTCACTATCAACGGGGACAAGATGGGAGGATTTTCCAAGATGTCACTATGAGTTGATGCATTTTGTGCTTCTGACAGTTTTCCATTGAGCACTATCTGAAGAAACCTTGCGTATAAGATAAAGTTTTGATGCTGAGATTGGTTCTCCAAGATGTGCTTCATGAATAAACGCCCAAAGTTGATGCGAAGATTATTTGCGACAGCAACCCCAACAATTTGATTGAAATTAGTCAGTCCATGGAATCGACCAGTCTTGGGAGCCAAACAATGAGATAATATGTCGAAAAATAGATTTCATTCCTTTGGAAGATGCCTTTTGTTGAAGTGCTTAGGAAAATCTTCATTCCCTGTCAATGTGCTTCTTATTGCTCTGAAAAAGCTGAGTAATTCCCAGTCTTCTGGAAAGTCATCAAAATTATCACGAGGTAGCTGAAGATGTTCATTTAAATTGTCTTCTGTGATTCTGGTTATATCATCAACAATAACAAAGGAAAAAGCCAGTTGTTCATCAACAGAAAAGTTTGTAGTTGTTGTATGCACATGCATGAGAAGCTCAACATTCAATTTCACATTAGTAGATAATTTGAAGCGCACAATGGAGTGTTCATTTAGAAAACGGATCCATGTCTCAAAATGTACCATTTTAACGGGATCACGTTCAATAATAGAAGCAAAATTTGATTTTGGAATCTGAATATTATTCGCCATTTAATTAAAAATGAGAATAAAATTTTGATTTAAAACAAATAAATTTGTGCCCTTCGAATTATGAGATAAATAAAATTGACCAAACTTGAAACACACTTTTCAAGAAATTAACCAAACAAGGCCTTAAGAAGAAATTAGGTTAAAATCAATCCAATTAACAATTAGCCAAACAAAGCCTTAAACATAAAAACAAGGGCAATTCGATCTTTACAAACACTCGGTGGAATTTGTTGAAACTGGACTCAAAATGATCCTTGTTCTATTAGCTTTCAAAATCTTCAAAAAATACAAATTTTTACAGAGTTTTGTTAAGGATTTGATCAAAGTGAAATTTCTTTCATCTCCTGCGATTTGTGCTGTGTATATATCAAAGAAAGAAGACGATCCGTGTGTATATATACTCGCAACAAGAAAATCTCACAAAGTGAAGTGTTGTGTGGCGACGTACTCCTGTGGCGACCACAGAGCACTGTAATCTCTCTGTGGCGACCACAGGAGAGAGATATTTCTTTGGAAACCTTCTGTGGCGACACAGAGGGGTTTCACTTAGAAAAATTCTAAGTTTCGATCCTCTGTGGTGACACAGTTGAGTTGTACTTAGAATAGTTCTGAGTATAAACTCTATGTGGCGACACAGAGGAGTTTTACTTAGAAAAAATCTAAGTCTTACTCTCTGTGGCGACACAGTAGAGTTCTATTTAGAATAATTCTAAGTCAAAAACTCCTGTGTTGCGACCCAACACCCTCTGTGCTGCTGAATTTATTTTAAACATCTTTAAAAATATGTTCATTGAAAAGAATGTTTAAAAACAAATAATAAATCACAATTATATCTCACTACTTATACAAATATTATCATTTTATTGATAACACTATATTTTTATGAAAAATGATTATGCTGCAACAATTTAATATTAATTTCAATGAACCCATTTAAATATTAATTATTTAAAGTCCACTGAAATTAAATTAAATAGCTTTATCAATATGAATATGCTCAAACATATATATATATATATATTGTATGCAAGCACATAAATACTTGAATTACGAGAAATAATTAATGGCATGTAAATTCAGATGTCCTTAAGATATTGAAATTAAATAACAAGTGAATTTAATCAGGATAAATTGCAGTTATTGACTTCTAAAGTTAATTAGAAAGATTTCACATCCCAAGCTCACTAACCAACTTAGAGAAAGTGTTTTCATCAAGTGGTTTGGTGAAGATGTCTGCAATTTGATCCTCTATGGGTAGAAAGTGTAACTCCACAGTGCCATTTGTGACATGCTCTCTTATAAAGTGATACCTGATATCAATGTGCTTTGTACTTGAGTGTTGAACTGGGTTGTTTGAGATTGCTATTGCACTTGTATTGTCACAGAATATTGGGATCTTTGATACCAACAGACCATAATCCCGGAGTTAGTTACTCATCCATAAGATTTGAGCACAACAGCTTCCACCATCTATGTATTCAGCTTCAGCAGTTGATGTGGATACTGAGTGCTACTTCTTGCTATGCCAAGATACCAATCTTCTCCCAAGAAACTGACAGCTTCCTGATGTACTTTTCCGGTCAATCTTACAACCTGCAAAATCTAAATCTAAATATTCTTTTAACAGCTATAAGATGAGACTCTTTTGGTTCAGCTTGAAATCTAGCACATATGCAAGTTTCAAACATAATATCTGGTCTACATGCTGTGAGATAAAGTGATGAGCCTATCATACCTCTGTAGCTTGTAATGTCAACTTTCTTACCAGTTTTGTCCTGATCAAGCTTGGAGGCTGTTGGCATGGGAGTCTTTGCTGGAGTTGAATCTTCTAGATTATACTTCTTGAGAAGTTCTCTGATATACTTGGATTGACAAATGAATATACCATCTTTCCTTTGACTCACTTGTAATCCAAGAAAGTAGTTCAACTCTCCCATCATGCTCATCTCATACTTACTCTGCATTAGCTTAGAGAATCTCTTCCAAAGATCATCATTAGTAGAACCAAATATAATATCATCAACAGATACTTGAACTAATATCATATCAGATTTATGCAATTTATGAAACAGAGTTTTATCTATGACACCTCTAGTAAAACCATTTTCAAGTAAAAACTCAGAGAGAGTGTCATACCATGTCCTTGGAGCTTGCTTAAGACCAAAGAGAGCTTTAAATAGAAAGTATACAAAGTCAGTCATATTTGGATCTTCAAAATATGGATGTTGTTCCACATACACTTCTTCTTCTAGCTCCCCATTCAGGAATGCACTCTTCACGTCCATTTGATAAACTTTGAATTCTGAATATGTTGTGAATGCCAGAAACATCCTGATTGCCTCAAGTCTAACCACTGGTGCATAGGTTTCATCATAATCTATACCATCTTCTTGAGAGTAACCTTTAGCTACCAGTCTGGCCTTGTTTCTCGTTACAATGCCATCTTCATCTAGCTTGTTCCTGAATACCCATTTAGTGTCTATCACTGACTTGTCCTTTGGTCGGGGTACCAGCTTCCATACCTTCTTCCTCTCAAACTGATTGAGTTCTTCTTGCATAGAAATAACCCAATCTGGACCTTTCAGTTCCTCACCCACTTTCTTAGGTTCTATTTCTGAAAGAAACCTTGAAAAGTGACATTCATTCTGAGTGGCATGTCTAGTTCTTACTTTTGTGTCAGGATGACCAATGATCAACTCAAAGGGATGGTCTATGTTCCAAACTCTTTGATGAGGCAGATATGATCTTGATGTTTCCCCTTGTTCAGTCTGATGTTGAGTGTGAACTGTAGATCCTCTTCTTGCTCCCTCTGAGTTACTGTCACCATGACTGGATGATTCTGATCTTGGTGTAGTGGTTCTTGAAGGTGTTCCTGTATGATTATCATAACCATTGTTTCCACCATTACTACCACTTGATCCTGAATCAGCATTGCCATGTACTGTAGATGTAGTTCTAGCAATCTTAGGTTCTATTATTCCCAAAGGATCATCTGATAGATTTTCAAATTCCAGAGATTCATAATCCTTTTCTATTTGCAGGCTTTCCAACTTGGTGTCGTCGAATGTTACATTAAGGCTTTCAATAACCTTCTGATCAGTAATCATATAAACCCTGTAAGCTTTAGATTCCAGAGAATAGCCAAGAAATATGCCTTCTTCTGCCTTAGCATCAAATTTTCCTAGATGCTCATTTCCTTCCTTCAACACAAAGCATTTAGCATCAAACACATGAAAGTATTTCAGTGTTGGTTTCTTGTCATCCATTATCTCATAAGGACTCTTATCATGATCTTTATTAATCAGGGTACGATTTTGAGTGTAACACGCTGTGTTGACAGCTTCAGCCCAGAAGTAAATAGGAAGTCTTGATTCACTTAGCATAGTCCTTGCTGCTTCAACCAAATACGATTCTTCCTTTCTACTACCCCATTTTGTTGTGGAGTTCTTGGAGCTGAATACTTTCTTGAAATACCTTTCTCTGTACAGAATTCATTTAAAAATGTATTCTTGAATTCTGTCCCATTATCTGATATGATCTTCCTGACAGGTAATTTCGCTTCCATATCAATTTTCTTTATATGATCCACTATCAGCTGAGGTGCTTCATCCTTGCATTGTAAGAACAACACCCATGTGTACCTAGAGAAGTCATCGACCATCACTAAAGCATATATTTTCCTTGATAGACACAACACATTCACTGGACCAAATAAATTCATATGAATCAACTGAAGAGGTTCAGTTATGCTTCTCATTTCCTTGCTTAATGTGTGATGCTTTCTTTGATTTCCCTTTTTCACATGCTTCAATGAGTCCTTCTTGACAGAATTCCATCTGTCGTAGTCCTCTCACTAATTCTCTCTTGACCAGAGAGTTTATTGTCTTGAAGTTTAATTACGAGAGCTTCTTGTGCCATAACCAACTTTGTTCTGATGAAGCTTTGTTGTAGAAATATCTGATTACTCTATCACAGGTAGACTTCAAGTTAGCTACGTACAAATTACCTTTCCTTACTCCCTGTAAAGCAGGCTTCTCATCTTTTCTGTGAGAGATCAAATATCTTTCTGATCTGAAATCAACATTGTATCCTTTGTCACAAAACTGACTTATGCTCAGAAGATTCTGCTTCAATCCTTCCACAAGAGAGATGTTTTCAATGATGACATTGCCAATTTCCAAATTGCCATATCCCCTAGTAAATCCTTTGATTTCATCTCCAAAAGTAACTATAGGGCCAGCTTTCTCAACCACTTCTGTGAGCAAGGACTCTTCTCCTGTCATGTGTCTAGAACACCCACTCTCCAGAATCCACATGATCTTTTCCTTTCTTACCTTACCCTGCAAACACAGATTGATTAAGAAGACTTTGGTACCCAATATTTCTTGGGTCCTGAAAGTTTAGGGGTAGAAACAGTATCAACAAATAAAACCTTGACAGGCTTAGCTTTTACTTTGACTGACTCCTTCTCAGTGCTAGTCTTATCAGAGATGTTAGACTTAGAGATAGGAGGTACTACAGTCTTAGCCTGTGTGTGCTCATTACCCATGCTTGTCTTTGTGTCAGTGCAAGTGCTAGCAGTTGCATGAAAACCTTTAAAATATTTAGACATGGTAACAAATGCACATGGCATACATCCAAATATACCATAGGGTTCATAAAAACTAGGCATGTTAGGCATGGCAGGCATATTGGAAGATGCAACAGATTCTACTTTAGCTTTAGTGCAGGCATGTGTAAGGTGTGCAGTGGAATTGCAATTATTACATAACTTCCTAGATGCAGATGAGGAAGATGAAAAGTTAGATTTCTTATTTACACCTACCTTGCCATTTCTGTTCTTCTTAGTCTTAACCTTAGCACCCTCACCAGTCTTAGAGTAAACTATGGGGTCTGGTTTCTTAGGTGTGTCAGGTTCCTTACTATCCACCTTATTACCTGGGTCAGCTATAGATTTAGCTTTACTAGCTGGAACCTTAGGAGTCTTAGGGGATTCCTCTTCCTTCTCTCTATCTTCAGCAATCAATTCCTCATTGATTAGCAAACTTACTTCATCCAAAGGTTCTGAAATAGACTCAGTGAATAATGGATATACAACATCCTTTATAACATATGGAACATTTTCTGAGATAAACATGTTTATCTCAGATGTACCACTATGTTTCTTACTGTTCTGCTAAGAATAGTCAAGTCCTATTGAAGTCATAGATTTAAATCTTTGACTATCTATTATCTCCTTCTGAGTCAAAGCTACATTCTTAAACACCTGCAACTTCTTTTCTAAGTCAGCAATTTGGGTTCTAAGAATGGCTTCTATGTCTGCATTGCATTTAACCTTATTCTCTAGATATTCATTCTTTTGCTTAAGGTCTTCTAGTCCAACTAAAACAATTCTAGTTCTTCATTCCTAGAGATTAAACTCTCAGATTTAAGAACTAACTTATCATTTTCAAGTTTATATGCAAGCATGGTTGTATCAACATTATACAATTCTAAAGTAAGTTCATGCACAGTAGATTTGTATTCAGACATAGTCATATCTATAGTGGTAAGTTCAGGAACCTGAGATGATTGTGATGATTCCTCTGTAAAGTCTACCATAAGAGCCAGATTTACGTACTCTTCCTCTTCATTCGAATCAGTATCATCCCATCTTTTTCCTTCAGCAATGTATGCTCTTCCCTTTTCCTTCACCACATAATCATTCAGCTTCTGTTTCAGCTTCTCATTCTTCCTTTTCAAATCTTCATAAGTTTCCTTCTTTTCATAGGAGTCATTTGATTTTGCTACCTTTGGCTTTCTGCAATCAGATGCAAAGTGCCCTAACTCATTGCAGTTGTAGCATCTAGTTTTGCTCTTATCTATCCAACTTGACTTGTAGCCTCCTCTGGAGCTTGACCCTGATGAGTAGCTTCCATTCTGAAATCTTCCTGATGAACCCCTTGGTTTATAGTTGGGCTTTTTTCTGAATCTAACATGACTAAATTTTGCATCCATGTATGCCATAGATTTGTCCTCCAACTGTTCAAGTTCTTCCTGAGTATAAAACTCATTTTCATCCTCTGGCTCACCATGAGCAATTTCAGCTACAATAATTTCTTTACTTGTTGAGGAGGGTGCAACCTTACTTTCTTGAATTTCAGGTTCACGAACTACGAGTGCAGTGGTTTTTGTAAGTGTCGTACTCTTACTATCAATAGAACCAGGTCCATAGATAATAGCTCTCTGCTCTTGCTCCAGCTCATGTGTTCTTAGCTTACCATAGATCACATTCAGGGACATAATAATAAAATCTGCCATTTTCCTGATTGAAGTGTTCTTTTGTTCTAGATGAACTGGGAGTGTCAACATAAACTTTCTGTTAGACTCTCGTATAGGGTAAACTTTTCCTTGCAGCTTTAATTCACTTAACAGTCTTGTATATCTCTCAAAGAGTGAAGACAGTGCTTCCCCAGGTTGAAGTTTGAATGCCTCATACTGAGTCGTCAGAATATCCATCCTGTTTTCTTTGACTTCTTCTGTACCTTCCATTAAAAGCTTAATGGTATCCCACATATCTTTTGCACTGTTACATCATAGAAGTTGATGAC
This sequence comes from Apium graveolens, assembly GCF_009905375.1. Taxonomy (NCBI): domain Eukaryota; kingdom Viridiplantae; phylum Streptophyta; class Magnoliopsida; order Apiales; family Apiaceae; genus Apium; species Apium graveolens. Next base: position 224,160,587 of record NC_133652.1, read on the forward strand.
TCATATCTTTATTAGTCGATTCCACAATTATGAGTTGAAGGCTTATGTCCAGATTTATCAACTCCTTGTTAGTTTTCGTATATTTAGACAGATCCTTGGGAGTGGAAGAGGAAGGAATTCTCACACCAGTTATGTATGTGGATACAATAACTACTTCCATCGGAACATAAGGGCCATTCAGTAGTATCCCAATGTAAAGTGGATTCGAAGCTTTCATAAACAACATCATCTTTTTCTTCCATAGGTTGTAATTATCTCTATCGAATGGGGGAACCTTTATACTTTCAATTCTTTGGTTTTTCATCATATTGGCGGAATTAAATTATTTAAGGTTCAAAAATTTAAAGAAATGAAAATTTTTGAAAATTAAAAAATTCAAGAAATTTTTCAAGAACTTATTTCTTTCTCCGGATCTTGATTTGTATGTCAATCAACAAGCTATGATACCAATTGTTAGTCCCAAAGTATCGTAGAAGGGGGGGTTGAATACGATCCCTACAATCATTTTCGATTCGTTTCAAGTTCTTTGTTAAAAGTACCGAATCAAAATAACACAAAACAATTCGAGAAATATATTATTTTATTAATATAAACCTTGAGGTTGCTACAATCTAATCAAGGTATTGCTTAGCTACAATAAATTCAGCAGCATAACAGTATGTTTACAAGAGTAATAAATGTGAAGCTTTAATGGAGCTCCCGTAAACTTTCTGTGTTTGCTGAAGAAGATAACTAACTAAATGAATTCCATTCATTCAGCTTCTTGTAGACTTCCAAAATCAAAGGACAGGTGGCATGTTTGTATCCACACATTCCATTAAACTTTGCTGCAAACAAATCAATGAATACAACTCTTCTATGGCGACCAGAGAAGTCTTCTATGGTGACTTGTATCTCTGCATATCCTCTATGCCGACTGCATATCCTCTATGGCGACCAAGAGAACCTTCTATGGCGACCAAAGGATTTAATTGAAGTCCTGAGATCAACTTAAAGTTCTATGGCAACCAAGTAGTAACAGGTTGCTTCTGTGGCGACTAGAGCTTCTATGGCGACCAAGGACTTCTATGGCGACCAAGAGCTTCTATGGCGACCAAAAGCTTCTATGGCGACCATAGTGGAAGACTGTTCTGACAGAGTATTCTTGATTTTGCCAAATCATTCATCATTGTATTAACATTTTTCTTTTATAATGAATCAAGATTCCTTCTTGAATACTGATGCTTGGTGCACTAGTCTGGTTCACAAATAACTAGCATTAATCCCAATTCAATCGGACTTGAGTTTCTGAGCTGATACAGATTGATGTTTATCTATTGCTTCTTTCACTGAACCCTTGATCTGTAACACTTGGAATCAATTCATGTAACTGATGCTTAAAGTCCCTTGTTCTTATTCTTCATGGCTTCTTGAACATTACAATGAACTTCTTCCCATGATCTGTTAGAGGACTTAAAGAGTCAATTGCATCATTTGGTTCTTTGTGTTTATCATATCTTCATTTGTAGGGTTCCTGTGCTTCACAGTTTAATATTGTTTATCTATTTCTGTTTTCATGTTGAGTTATAAATCCTCGATTACATGTTACATTACATTATGCTTTACACTTATTTCTTTAAGTCTTACAACTGGAGAAAAGGTTTCATCGTAGTCAATCTCTTTTTCTTGTGAGTAGCCTTTGACAACCAGTCTTGCTTTGTTTCTAGGTAAAATACCATTTTCATCCATTTTGTTCCTGTACACCCATTTTGTTCCAATGATGCTTCTATTTCTTGGTGCAGGAACTAATTTCCAAACTTTGTTTCTTTCAAACTGATTTAGCTCTTCTTGCATAACAGTTATTCAATCAGGATCAAGTAGAGTTTCGTCAGTTTTCTTAGGCTCAATTTGAGGTAGGAGGCATGCATGTAGGCATTCATTTGCAGTGGTATTTCTAGTCCTCACATCCATATTAGGATCACCAATTATAGTATCCCTTTTGTGACTTCTATCCCATTTTCTAGTGTGATCATTCAGATGACTAGAATTGTCTTCATTTTCTTTATTATTGGCATGACTTACAAAACCATCATCTCTTTCTCCCCCTGAGTTTGCGCTATCAAATTCAGGTGAGTTTCTTTCTTGAGATGAATTCTCATTTTCATAATTCACTGGTTCACTTGTTTCTTTTTCAACTCTATTGTCTGTATTATTTTTAACTTCTTCTTCAGAATCACTGTCAAGGTTGAGATTATCAAATTTTAAGGCTTCTGCTTCATTTTCATCAAGGCATTCCAAGCCTGGATACTTGTCATCATCAAATGTCACACCTGTGCTTTCTATTATCTACTTTTTCTCTAGCACATAAAATCTGTTAGAAGTCCTCTCCAATACTTTGGGGTCAAAGTTTGCAACATACTCAAAATTTTCTTTTAAAGCAAAGCACTTGCTTTCAAACACATGAAGATGCTTAACTGTACGCTTTATTTTTGACATGATTAAGTCAGGTGACTTGCCAATGTTTTTTTTCACCAAGTATCTATTCTGAGTATAGCACACTGTGTTAACAACTTCTTCCCAATAACGTGTTGGCCACTTGGCATCCTGCAACATTGTCCTTGCAGCTTCAACTAGAGTTCTGTTATTCCTTTCACCCATACCATTTGTTGAGGTGTTCTTGAAGCAGAAAACTCTTGAGTAATGCCTTTGTCTTTACAGAATTCACTTAGTATTGCAATTCTGAATTCAGTACCATTGTCACTCCTCAATCTTTTGACAAAATTTTGACCTTTAACCTACTTTTTAATTTTCTTTATGTGTTCCATGATAATGTGTGGAGTTTCATCTTTTGAATGCATAATTTCCACCCAAGTGTACCTTGAGTAGTCATCCATCATCACCAGAGCAGACTTCTTTCTGGATATAGACATGACATTTACAGGACCAAACAAATTTATATGGATGAATTGAAGTGGAGCATTAATGGAGTTTACAGCTTTTCTTTTGTGACTTGATCTCTTCATTTTTCCCTTATGAAAAGCTTCACAAACTTCATCTTGAGCAAATTCCAAAGCTGGCATATCTCTCTGTAAAGTATAATGTAATATAACATGTAATCGAGAAATTATAACTCAACATGAAAACATAAACAAATAAACAATATTAAACTGTGAAGCACAAGAAGCCTACAGATGAAGACAGGATAAACACAAAGAACCAAAAGATGCAATTGACTCTTTAAGTCCTCAAAACAGATCATGGGAAGAAGTTTATTAACATGTTCAAGCATCCATAAGAATAAGACAACAAAGGACTTTAATCATGAGTTACATCAATTGACTTCAAGTGTTACAGATCAAGGGTTCAGTGAAAGAAGCAATGGATTTTCACCAATCTGTATCAGCTCAGAAACATAAGATAAATTAAATTAGGTTCTCTCAATACTAGTTGTTTGTAAAGCAGACCAGTGCACCAAAAATCAGTATTCAGGAAGGGATTTTAATTTAGTTACAGAATAAAGTGTCAATACAGTGAAGAATGGCAGAACAAAAGCAAAAACATTCTAAGGCAGAGAGCTTAGCACCTTGGTTTATTCCCTTTGTATAATCTCAGTGGTTGCAACAGAGCAGTCGCCATAGAGAATTACTCCAAGTCAACACTGTGGTCGCCATAGAGAATTACTCTAAGGAAACACAGTGGTCACCATAGAGAATTACTCTAAGGCAACACAGTGGTCGCCATAGAGAATCACTCTAAGGCACCACATTGCTCACCATAGAGCATCAACTGATCACCATAGAGCAACACAGGATACACTGATCGCCATAGAGCATCAACTGATTGCCATAGAGCATCAACTGATCGCCATAGAGCAACACAGGATACACCGATCGCCAGAGAAGAGAAGACAAAGAATGTACCAGTCGTCATAGAATAGTTGGTGATTTCCAGTGAATTAAACAAGCAGCAATTCAAAGATTTGTGTGGACACAATAATGCCACCTGTACAATAAAATTGAAAGTCTACATTAGTAGCTAAATGAATACAATTCATTTAAGTCATCTTCTTCATCTTTCAACAGAGTGTTTATGGGAGCTCCATTAAAGCACTTCATATATTAAGCTTGTAAACATATTGTTGTGCTGCTGAATTTATTGTAGCTAATCAATTTATTGATTAGATTGTAGCAACCTCAAGGATTATATTAATGAAACAATATATTCCTCGAATTGTTTTGTGTGTAACTTGATTCCGTACTTTTAACGAAGAACTTGTAAACGAATCAAAAATATTGTAGGTATCTTATTCAACCCCCCCTCTACGATACTTTAGGACTAACAATTGGTATCAGAGCTTGTTGATTGACGTATAAATCAAGATCCAGAGAAAGAAACAAGTTCTTGAAAATTTCTTTAATTTTTTAATTTTCAAAAATTCTCATTTTTTGAAATTTTTGAACTTTAAATATTTAATTCTGCCAAGATGATGAATAACCAAAGAATTGGAAGTATAAAGGTTCCCCCATTCGATAGAGTTAATTACAACCTATGGAAGAAAAAGATGATGTTGTTTATGAAAGCTTCGAATCCACTTTACATTGGGATACTACTGAATGGCCCTTATGTTCCAGGGATCCCTCTAAATATACGGAAACTGACAAGGAGTTGATACATCTGAACACAAGCCTTCAACTCATAATTATGGAATCGACCGATAATGATATGAGTCATCAACTTCTAGGATGTAATAGTGCAAAAGATATGCGGGATACCATTGAGCTTTTAATGGAAGGTACAGAAGGAGTCAAAGAAAACAGGATGGATATTCTGACGACTCAGTATGAGGCATTCAAACTTCAACCCGGAGAAGCACTGTCTTCACTCTTTGAGAGATATACAAGACTATTAAATGAATTAAAGCTACAAGGGAAAGTTTACCCTATATGAGAGTCTAACAGAAAATTTATGTTGACGCTCCCAGTTCACCTGGAACAAAAGAACACATTAATCAGGGAAAAAGCAGATTTTATTACTATATCCCTGGATGTGATCTATGGAAAGCTAAGAACACATGAGCTGGAGCAAGAGCAGAGAGCTATTATCTATGGACCTGGTTCTATTGACAGTAAGAGTACGGCACTTGCAAAAACCACTGCACTTATAGTTCGTGAACCTGAAGCTCAAGAAGACAAGGTTGCACCCTCTTCAACAATCAAGGAAATTGTCATAGCTGAAATTGCTCATGGTGAGCCAGAGGATGAAAGTGAGGTCTACACTCAGGAAGAACTTGAACAGTTCGAGGACAAATTTATGGCATACATGGATGTAAAATTTAGTCATCTTAGATTCAGAAGGAAGTCCAACTATAAACCAAGGGGTTCATCAGGGAGATTTCAAAAAGGAAGCTACTCATCAGGGTCAAGCTCCAGAGGAGGCTACAAATCAAGTTGGGTAGACAAGAGCAAAACAAGATGTTACAACTACAATGAGTTAGGGAACTTTGCATTTGATTGCAGAAAACTATAAAGATTTGAAGAGGAAGAATGAAAAGATGAAACATAAGCTGAATTCTTATGTGGTGAAGGAAAAGGGAAGAGCATATATTGCTGAAGGAAAAAGCTTGGATGATACTGATTCGGATGAAGAGGAAGAGTATATAAATATGGCTCTTATGGCAAACTCTGTAGAGGAATCATCACAATCATCTCAGGTTCCTGAACTTACCACTATAGATATGTATGTGTCGGAATACAAATCTACTGTGCATGAACTTACTTTAGAATTGTATAATATGCATACAAGCATGCTTGCATATAAACTTGAAAATGATAAGTTAGTTCTTAAATCTGAGAGTTTAATCTCTAAGAATGAAGAACTAGAAATGCTTGTAGTTGGACTAGAAGACCTTAGCAAAAGAATGAATATCTAGAGAATAAGGTTAAGTACAATGCAGACATAGAAGCCATTCTTAGAACCCAAATTGTTGACTTAGAAAAGAAGTTACAGGCATTTAAGAATGCAGCTTTCACTCAGAAGGAGATAATAGATAGTCAAAGATTTAAATCTAAGACTTTAATAGGACTTGACTATTCTAAGCAAAATAATAAGAAACATAGTGGTACATCTGAGATAAACATGTTTGTTTTAGAAAAGGTTCTATATTATTAAGGATGTTGTATCTCCATTGTTCACTGAGTCTATTTTAGAACCTTTGGATGAAGTAAGTTTGCTAATCAATGAGGAAATGATTGCTGAAGATAGAGAGAAGGTAGAGGAATCCCCTAAAACTCCTAAGGTTCCAGCTAGTAATGCTCAATCTATAGCTAACCTAGGTGATAAGGTGAATAGGAAAGAACCTGACACACTTAAGAAACCAGACCCAATAGTTATTCTAAAATTGGTGAGGGTGCTAAGGTTAAAGCTAAGAAAAATAGGAATGGCAAAGTACGAATTAACAAGAAATCTGATTTTGCATCTTCCTCATCTGCATCTAGAAAGTTATGTAATAATTGTAATTCTGCTGCACACCTTACACATGCATGCACAGAAGTTAAAGTAGAATCTGTTACAAATTCTAGTATACCTGCCTTGCCTAACATGCCTAACTTTCATGAGCCCTGTGGCGTAATTGGATGTATGCCATGTGCATTTGTTACCATGTCTGAATATTTCAAATCTTTTCATGCAACTGCTAGCACTTGCATTGACACTAAGACAAGCATGAGTAATGAGCACACACAGGCTAAGACTGTAGTACCTCATATCTTTAAGTCTAACATCTATGATGAGACTAGCACTGAGAAGGAGTCAGTCAAAGTGAAAGCTAAGCTTGTCGAGGTTTCATTTGTTGATCCTGTTTCTACCCCTAAACCTTCAGGACCCAAGAAATCTTGGGTACCTAAGTCTTCTTAATCAATCTGTGTTTATAGGGTAAGGTAAGAAAAGAAAAGATCATGTGGATTCTGGATAGTGGTTCTTCTAGACACATGACCAGAGAAAAGTCCCTGCTCACAGGTGTGGTTGAGAAAGGTGGCCCTATAGTTACCTTTGGAGATGACAACAAAGGATTTATTAAAGGATATGGTAATTTGGAAATTGGCAATGTCATCATTGAAAATATATCTCTTGTGGAAGGATTGAAGCATAATCTTCTGAGCATCAGTCAGTTTTGTGACAAAGGATACAATGTTGATTTCAGGCCATAAAGATGTTTGATCAGTCACAGGAAAGATGAGAATCTTGCTTTATAGGGAGTGAGGAAAGGTAATTTGTACGTAGCTGACTTGAAGTCTACCTGTGATGGAGTAATCAGATGTTTCTATAATAATGCTTCATCAAAACAAAGTTGGCTATGGCACAAGAAGCTCTCACACTTGAACTTCAAGAAAATGAACTCTCTGGTTAAGAGAGAATTAGTGAGAGGACTACCACAAATGGAATTCTGTCAAGAAGGACTTTGTGAAGTATATGAAAAGGGGAAATCAAAGAAAGTATCACACAGAAGCAAGGAATTGACAAGCATAACTGAACCTCTTCAGCTAGTTCACATGGACTTATTTGGTCCAATGAATGTGTTTTCACTATCAAGGAAAAGATATGCTTTAGTGATGGTCGATGACTTTTCCAAATACATATGGGTGTTATTTTTAAATCCATGGATGAAACACCTCAGCTGATAGTAGATCATATAAAGAAGATTGAGATGGAAGCGAAATTACCTGTCAGGAAGATCAGATCAGATAATAGGATATAATTCAAGAATGCATTTTTAAATGAATTATGTACGGATAAAAGTATTTCGAGACAGTATTCAGCCCCAATAACTCCACATCAAAATGGAGCAGTAGAAAGGAAGAATTATACCTTGGTTGAAGCAGCAAGGACTATGCTAAGTGAATCAAGACTTCCTACTTGCTTCTGGGATGAAGCTATCAACACAGTGTGTTACATTCAAAATCGTACCCTGTTTAATAAAGATCATGACAAGACTCCTTATATTAATTGCTGACAAGAAACCAACACTGAAATACTTTCATGTGTTTGGTGCTAAATGCTTTGTGCTGAAGGAAGGAAATGAGCATCTAGGAAAGTTTGATGCTAAAGCAGAAGAAGGCATATTTCTTGGCTATTCTCTGGAATCTAAAGATTACAGAGTTTATTTGATTACTGATCAGAAGGTGATTGAAAGCCTTAATGTAACATTTGACAAGACCAAGTTGGCAAGTCTGTAAAGAGAAAAGGATTCTGAATCTCTGGAATTTGAAAATCTATCAGATGATCCTTTGGATATAGTAGAACCTGAGATTGCTAGAGCTATACCTACAGTACATGGCAATCCTGATTCAGGATCAAGTGGTGGTAATGTGGGAAACAATGATTATGATAATCATACAGGAACACCTTCAAGAACTACTGCACAAAGATCAGAATCATCTAGTCATGGTGACAACAACTCAGTGAAGCAGGAAGAGGATCTACATTTCACACTCAACATCAGGATGAACAAGGGGAAACATCAAGATCTTATCTGCCTCGATACAGAGTTTGGAACAAAGACCATCCCTTTGAGTTGATCATTTGTGATCCTGACACAAGAGTGAGAACTAGACATGCCATTCAGAATGAATGTCATTTTTTAGGGTTTCTTTCAGAAATGGAACCTAAGAAAGTGGATGAGGCACTTGAAGATCCAGATTGGGTTATTGCTATGCATGAAGAACTCAATCAATTTGAGAGATAGAAGGTATGGAAGCTGGTACCCCGACCAAAGAACAAGTCAGTGATAGGCACTAAATAGGTATTCAGGAATAAGTTAGATGAAGATGATATTATGATAAAAAACAAGGCCAGACTGATAGCTAAAGGTTACTCTCAAGAAAAGGGTATAGATTATGATGAAACCTATGCACCAATGGCTAGACTTGAGGCAATCAGGATGTTTCTGGAATTCGCAGCATATTCAAAATTTAAAGTTTATCAAATGGATGTGAAGAGTGCATTTCTGAATAGGGAGCTAGAAGAAGAAGTGTATGTAGAACAACCTCCAGGTTTTGAAGATCCAAATCTGGCTGATTTTGTTTACTTCCTATTCAAAGCTCTCTATGGTCTTAAGCAAGCTCCAATGACATGGTATGACACCCTCTTTTAGTTTTTACTTGAAAATGGTTTTACTAGAGGTGTCATAGTTAAAACTCTGTTTCATAAAATGCCTAAATCTGATATGATATTAGTTCAAGTATATGTTGATGACATTATATTTGGTTCTACTAATGATGATCTTTACAAGAGATTCTCTAAGCTAATACAGATTAAGTACGAAATGAGCATAATGGGAGAGTTAAACTACTTTCTTGGATTACAAGTGAGTCAAAGGAAAGATGGTATATTCACTTGTGAATCCAAGTATATCAGAGAACTTCTCAAGAAGTAGATTCTGGAAGATTCAACTCCAGTAAAGACTCCCATGCCAACAGCCTCTAAGCTTGATCAGGACAAAACTGGTAAGAAAGTTGGCATCACAAGCTATAGAGGTATGATAGACTCATTACTTTATCTCACAGCAAGTAGGCCAGATATTATGTTTACAACATGCTTATGTGCTAGATTTCAAGCTGACCCAAAAGAATCTCATCTTATAGCTGTTAAAAGAATATTATGGTATCTTAAGGGAACCCCAAATATTGTTATTTGGTACCATAAAGGTACGGGTTTTGACCTAGTTCGCTATACAGATTCAGATTTTGCAGGTTTTAAGATTGACCGGAAAAGTATATCAGGAAGCTGTCAGTTTCTTGGGAGAAGATTGGTATCCTGGCATAGCAAGAAGCAACACTCAGTATCCACATCAACTGCTGAAGCTGAATACATAGCTGCTGGAAGCTGTTGTGCCCAAATCTTGTGGATGAGGAACCAACTTTGGGATTATGGCCTGTTGGTATCGAAGATTCCAATATTCTGTGATAATACAAGTGCAATAGCAATCTCAAACAACCCAGTTCAACACTCAAGAACAAAGCACATCGATATCAGGTATCACTTTATCAGAGAGAATGTCACAAATGGCCCTGTGGAGTTACATTTTGTACCCACAGAGGATCAAATTACAGACATCTTCACAAAACCACTTGATGAAAACACTTTCTGTGGCGCCCTCCAAACCCGGGTCAGAAGTTTGGGGTCCACACACACACTATTTATAACCTGCTTATAACCTGCTTATAACAATAATAAAGATAATAATAATAATAATATGCAGTGACCCTACTTACCAACTACCACGGATCGCAACAGGTTAAAGTATGCACACAAGCCAACCACACTTACTTATATTACAAACCGTTCAAATCCCATATATCCAACTCAGAACTGAGTATTAAACATTATTACAAACTTTTTACAAACTTAAAATTATTCCAAAAGAAGCCTACTAGCTCAACTCGATCAACCTGAACCCCTAGCTCTCGCGCTGGACTGGGGATCCTCGGTACCAACTGGTTCCTTCTTAACTGGAAAAGAACATAAACAACATCGCACAAATGAGCTAACTAGCTCAGCAAGTCACAATGACAAAACTGAGAATAATGATCATCAGGGAAATATGGATACAACATCAAGTGAAAAATGGATTATGATTTAGAATTGGATATTATATTTTCATTTTAAAAACCAAGGTTAGGCTACTAATCAGTCACGCACTAACCCCGAGCAGAGCACACAGCACTGCTCTAACTACTGGATCCAAGACACACATTGGCCTAACTTGACCATTATATGGTCTGACCACGAATCTGGTCCACAATTTTATAAAAACAATCCAATTCTACCATAATAACAGAATAAGCAGTAATAAACAATAAACAGGATCATTAACAACATTGAACGTTCAATAATGAAAATGGTTTCAATCTGTATAAAGATCCATATGGCATTTCCAAAAGTTGGCTGTTAGGTAATGAAAGAATTGGGTAACAAAGGAATCAACATTTCAGGTTTCAAGGATTTGGTCTTTCAAAGCATAAGATACAATGGTTTGAATGTGTAAGCAATTTGGTTCAATGTTTAATATTTAGTTTGTATGTATTTGTGGAGTAGTATCGTATATTTGAGGTTCGTATTTCGGTATAAAACAATCAATGGTATAGAAAGAATCAGGTTTACGGCTCAAGATCAATAACCGGAATCAAGGTTTAGGGTTCAGTGCTTCAAAGCACTTGCAATATAAAACAGGAATATCAATTACTACAATATCTCGAGAAAGTTCAGAACACTTGCCTGGTACTAGCTTACTACACTGCACTTGCTTTCAATCACCACTGTCTTACTCCTTGACTATTTGTTTCCCTTTCCTACGCCTTGCCTCTTCTGCTCATATATCATAAGCATCTATCAATATTTAAGTCATACAATTCTATTTGACACATACTTCTATCTACCCTTCGTTTCACCCAAATCCGATTAACGGATGGAAAGATAAGCAATAAATAAGTAAATATCGAATATACAGACCGACAGTTAACCAACAAGTCACATATAACACATAGCACGTCACATAATCAATAATATATCATTTATAAATAAATCTCGGGTCATAAATAAGCTTTCTGGTATTTAAAATGCTTTTTAAAACATTTTTCAGAATTAAAATGGGTCGTTAAATCAATTTTAGAGTAATAAACAGGGTTCGGTTGGCCAATTCTGGCTTCAAAACAATTTCATAATAATTATCGAGCCTTGAACACAATTTAAAATAATATTTTAAAGCTCGAAACTATTTTTTGGAATTTTTAAATTATTTTTAAATAATTAAATCTAATTAAATAATTAATTAAAATCAATTAATAATTAATTAAATCAATTAATCAATTAATTTTCGAATTAATTGACTAATTAATCAATTAAAAATTAACTAAAATTAATTAACTAATTAATTCAGATTTATTTTTGAATTAAATATAATTTTTGGAATTAAAATAATAATTTTTGGAATTTTCAGAAATTAAAATCGAATTTTTATAATTAAAATAAATAGGAAATATGACTTTTGAATATTTTTAAAACAGGAATCCTATTTTTGCAAATTCTGGAAAGTTCAGGGACCTAACTGTTTCTTCCCCAATAATTCAGGTACTAAACTGTAATTTTACAAGGGTCGCCGGAAAAACGTCGGGGATGGCCGGAGAATACATTCCCGGCATCCTCACCCCACCACAAGCTCCAGATATGATCTTCAGGCAACCAGAAATTGATTCATGCAATCAAAACATAACAATCATCCCTGTTCTGGCCGGAAAATGGCCAAGAACATCGCCGGTTTCCGGCGAATATCAGAAATTTTCAAAACACAACTCCCTTCGATTCAGACATCCTCTGTTAACGAGCTATATACCAATTGATTGCAAATTTTATAAGGAACATAATCCACTATAAATCAACAGCTAATAACCCCTAAATCAAAAAACCCCAAATTTCAATTGAAAACATTAATACGGGTTATAAACCCTTATTTCAAAATTCGAAAATCAAACTCAATTTTGAACATGTTATTGAACTCCAAATTAGACGTATGACATATGAAAATCATCAGGAAAACAAGCTCTACAACATGCAAGCATCAAATCATACAAACAATCATCCGAACAAAAATTCATATTTTTAATAAAATTAATTCAAAAATAAATAATTTTTTAGAAAATAAACCTTGATTTCTGCAGTGATTTGGAACACAGAATCTGATAGAACACCTCAAGACCTTTGGATTGAGTACTCGAGCTTTTCAAACGGACTCCGGTAACACCTCTGATTGTTGGTTTGATTCTCAGAAAGGTTTATGAATATATGAATTTTCTCTGGAAATTTATATAATTACTGACTGCAAATGATTTTTGATATGAAATAAAATACGGTAAAGGCTATTTATAATTACGGAAAATTAGTATCCCGTTGGATAATTCCGGATATAAAATGGTACGTTTATTTATAAAAACTAATCCAAACGGTATCAGTTTTCGGGATAATTATTCAAACCAGTACAATTTGTACTGCGGTCTTGGTCTCAGCGCCTGGTTACACGTACTACGAGGTGTTAATTGGGATAGTTTAATAAAAAGCTCCCGTTTATCGAAAATACGAGTTTTATTGATTTACCGAAACGAATATTGTATCAAAAATGTTGCGCTGGGACCCGCACAGGACAAACCGTACGCCGGATCGAAAAAGTCGAAACATGGAATATGCTCGGAATATTACAATTAGGTTAGGAAGGAGTTCTCGGAAGAGTTTCGGGTTCCAAAAACGTAACAACGGATGACGTCGATTGGTTCCCGTTTTTATAAAATAGATTTTAAATACTCGGAAAAAGATTTTATAAATTTCATATGATCCTTATAAATCCATAAATCAACATAAATATAATTAGGAAGATATGACAATTATCTATATTTTATTTTGGACATATCAAAAATTAAAATACTCAATTAATAATATTTTTAAACATCCAAACACATTTAACACTTAACAATTAATTCAAAGAATAGATACTGAACAAATATATTAATTATTTATTTAGCAAAAATAATTACACGATATATCCCGGATATTACACTTTCTCTAAGTTGGTTAGTGAACTTGGGATGTTAAATCTTTGAAATTAATATATTAGAAGTCAGAAACTGCAATTTTTCTTGGTTAAATTCACTTGTTATTAAATTTCAATATTTTGAGGACATCTGAATTTACATGCCATTACTTATTTCTCGTAATTCAAATATTTATGTGCTTGTATTGAATAAGATATATGTTTTGGTAGATTCTATTGATAAAGCTATGAAATTTAATTTCAGTGGACTGTAAATAATTAATATTTAAAGGGGTCCATTGAAATTAATTTTAAATTGCAGCATAATCATTTTCACAAAAATATGGTATTATCAATTTAATGATAATAATTGTATAACGATGAAAAATAATTGTGATTTATCAATTTTAACATATTTTAAATTTACAAATATTTAAAAGAATATGTTAAAATTGTAATAATAGCAGCACAAAATTCATTTCTTGGAAAATAAAATGAATTATGTGACAACTCTGAAATGATAGAGTGTTAGTGGTCGCCATAGAGAAGACAACTTAGAAATATTCTAAGTACTCCTCCTGTGGTCGCCATAGAGGTAACTTCAAAATATTCTAAGTACTTCTTCTGTGGTCGCCAGAGAGAGGGTAACTTAGAAATATTTTAAGTAAAATCCTTATGTGGTCACAACAGGGGAGATCCTTCTCTACTGGTAGCCACAGGAGAGACCTTCTTCACTGGTCGCCACACAACACTTTATCATTTCGTTGTTTGATATGGTGAGTATATATGTATATACACAGGTCATTGTTATTCAGTTCTATACACGCAGCAACGAGTCGCAAGGGAGAAAACAAAGGAAATTTTTTCAATCGATCGAATCCATAACAAAGTGCTGCCAAATTTTATAATTTTTGATGTTTTTAAAAGCCCAGATAAAAAGGAGTATTTTGATACCAAAATCAACAAGTTTCACCTTGGATTTTCGGAGATCGAATTGACCTAGTTTTTGGTTTAAGGCATTGTTTGGCATAACCTTGTTAATTGGAGTTGATTTCTTTTAATTTTTCCTTAAGGCTTTGTTTGGTTAATTTATCAAGTGTGTTAAAAGTTTGTTCAATTTGTTTTATTTTGTAATTCGATGGGCACAATTTTATTTATTTTAAATCCAAATTTTATTCTCATTTTTAATTAAATGGCGGATAATATTCAAATTCTAAAAACAAATTTTATTTCAATTATTGAACGTGATCCAGTTAAGATGGCCTATTTTGAGACATGGATCTGTTTTATAAATTAACACTCCATTGTGCGCTTCGCAATAACTACTAATGTCAAATTAAATGTTGAGCTTCTCAGGCATGTACACTGAACAACAACAAACTCCTCTGTTTTCTAAATTAACACTCCATGGCCTATTTTGAGACATGGATCTGTTTTCTAAATTAACACTCCATTGTGCGCTTCGCAATAACTACTAATGTCAAATTAAATGTTGAGCTTCTCAGGCATGTGCACTGAACAACAACAAACTCCTCTGCTAACGACCAACCGCCTTTCTCTTTTGTAATTGAAATAAGACCATCAGAATCACATAAGATGATTTAAATGAACACCTTCAGCTACCTCGTGATAACTTTGATGCCATTCCACCTGACTGGGAAATATTCAGTTTCTTCCGAGGTATAAGAAGCACATTAACAGGGAATGACGATTTTCCTAAACACTTCAACACGAGTCATATTCCCAAAGAATGGAATTTGTTCTTCAACATATTATCTCACTGCTTGGCTCCCAAGACTGGTGGATTACATGGACTGACTTATTTCAAACAAATTATTGGTGTTGCTGTCGCAAATAATCTTCGCATCAACTTTGGGCGTATATTCATGAAGTACATTTTGGAGAACTAATCTCAGCATCAAAACTTTATCTTATATACAAGGTTTCTTCAGATTGTGCTCAATGGAAAACTGTCAGAAGCACAAAAGGCATCAACTCATAGTGATATTTGGGAAGATTCCCCTATCATATCCCCGTTGATAGTATCTAATTAAGCTGCTCAAAAGAGGAAACTATCCAAATGCCGACATTGCTTACCCACCGGAATACATGACAGATGTCTTTGCCATTATCAATGCTCAACATGAAGATGAAGAGAATGAAGGTGAGCCTCAAGTTGATGATACACAACAGGAGCACAATGCTCATGAACCTAACGAGAATGCAAATTTAGAAGTAGATCAACCTGAGCCTGAGGATGTTGATCAAGCAGAGGTTGAAGTTGAACCAAAGCAAGAAGATGTACCAGACAATACTCAACAACCTCAACTTACAGCTGCTAGACAACCTTCGGAAGCTGCTGAGTCTAGGCACTCAACTACATCTGTCTACAGACCAGCTTTATCAGGTATGGGTGCATATGCTGTGAGTAATACTTATGAAGCATGCTCTAATTTTATTAGTATAGATTAATTAAATCTTGACACTTATCACACATAGTTGCTTGTTGAACAAGTAGATAGGAGAGGTAGTGAATTTGGTATACCACAAATTCATAACCACCCTCTAGAGCTAAATCAAACACCTTCAATTCTCTTAACCCACACCCTAGCGTACAAGGACCCAATGTATATAGAGGGAGAAACTGCACTAGATGCAGCAAATAAGGAAGGTACTTTGAGAGAACCCACAGCTCTATCTCCAATGAAGAAAAGTAGTATCCCCACTGAGATAACTGTAACCCTCCATGTATCTTCCCAAAAGGATACACTGGCTGAAAAGGCATATAAACAGTTACTGGATCCATCTTCTCAACAAGGTGGGTTTATTAAAATTCGCATGTCGGCCAAGGCATCCTGTGATGAGTCAAACATCCTCTCAGATACTCAAGCTCTTAAAGCTTTAAATCAGTCAATTAGGAGAACTCTATTTGGTGAGAAAGTATTGACGGAAATAGGGCATTCAACCATATTACGGTTAGAATACCCTGTTCAAGGTCCTTCAACAGACCATCTACCTTCACAGCTGTTAGGAGAGAGTGCCTTAATCGCTGCCAAATCTAGCATAACACTTACCTCCCCAGGACTGATAACCCTGGATGCATCTGCGGATAGTGGATCCGACATAGGCGCGGATCGGCAACCCATTAGAAATGAACTAGATTTAACTAGTGAGCCTAAGGGGAATGTATCTTCACAGATACAAGAGGAAGCTGGGGATCAGATGCCAAAAATGACGACCCCAGTGCTCCTACCAAAGATTCTAACTCTGGATGAGTCATCTACTGATGACAGGCAACTTGTCTTGGACAAGGATTGGGAATTGTGAACTCCCATTGCACCACTGCTGACCTCCTTAAGGATGGCTCCAGTGTCTTCTGCAGGTACATTTAGAACGCGGAGCTCTGAGCGGAGTGCACATGTGAGAATGAGTGACACATATCACCCCAAACCGAGTGATAGACTGATGAGTAATACACTGCGAGATGCCTGTGAGACACCTACCATCCAAAATACACCCATAGATCTGTCAAACTATGTCACCAAATCCTACCTTGGAGAACAACTAGCTTTCAAAGACAGTTATCTCAAAGAACAAATGGCTCTTAAGGATCAATATTGAAAGTGTTTGTCCTAAATCCAATAATGTATGATGAGTTAGGAAGAACTTTCTTGTATTCTTATTTGATTTTATTAATATTAATAAAAGACTTGTTTTGGTTTTATTATGGGCTTTATTTATTTCAAGTGTTTTGAATAAGATGTTCCATAGTTTAGAGTAAAGCTTCTAGAATTATAATGAGATTGTAATAGTGAGATCTAGAAGATGATAATTTAGACTTAAACAGTTCCTGATCATAGGATAACTAATCGGAAGTTAGTGAATCCGTAAATATTGGTACATACTATGCTTGCTCCCTTCAAGAAGATGTCTGTTCTCATAGGCATTTGTGTGGTGATACTATAGCTAGTATATAAGTGCTTATTAGGGAATACATTCACTGAACATGACTCGATAAGTTGGACAACTAATGGAGATTACTCACGTGTCAATAGTTATTCACTGAGTGATAGTTGTACAAGTGTCCTTAGACTTGAGATCGTTAAAGTTATCTTGTATATAATGAACTGTGCTTTGGTTTAGTCCTTAGTCTCAAGGACATCCATTAGGTATATTCTAGGAATAAGGATATGTGTATGGAGATAGTTAACGTCAATAGAGGATCTACCCCTTCCAGTATAGGAAAAGAATATCCTATATTATTCTTAGTATGCGAGTTCTGGAATCTCTGGCCAGAGTGTATGAAATTATAAAGGAGTTTCTAATTTGAATTAATATGAACTTTGTATTATGAATAAGAAATCATATCATTAAATTTAATAGGCCTGACACGAGATTCATGTCTTGTATTTAATCAGGATATTATAAGGGTATAAGGAATTCATTATACGGTAACTAGTCACTGACAAGTTCTTGGTATTCTAAGCAGTGAATTCATGTTATCCGGATAGTCATGATATATTGAGGAACATCACTCACGATGTAGAATAAATATAATTAATCAGTTAACTATATTTAATGAATTTTTAGAATTCATATAAATAATAAATAGAAGGTTTATTATTATTTATTTCTACTACAGGCTTAATATTGAACCTACAGGGTTACACCATAAAAAGATTAATTTATTGATGAAGGTATTTTGAGAGAGCAAGTTGTTTTCTAAAGAGTTTAGAAAAATAATAATGATTAAAATAGTTTTAATTATTATTTAAACATTTTATAAGATAAAGTATGAAATATATATAATAATAGATATTGATATATTAATTATATGAAAACCTAGTGAGCCCTATATAAAGAATGAGATGAGAAGGGTTTTGGTATGCACTTGTGTTTTTGTGAAAACTTAGTTGCCACCCTCTCCTTCTTCTTCATCTCTCTCTCTCTCTCAAAAGAAAAGGGCACCACTTTTATAAAGCTTCATCTTTATAAAAGCTTCATCGAAGGATTATTCTTGGTGGATACTAGTAGACACTCTGAGGAGCAACTGCTAGCATCCACTATCATAAAGCTTCGATTTTCAAGGTATGATTACGATTCATCCGCTTCCTTGATTTTATATGTTTTTTTCTGTATGTGTGATACATGGTTTTACGGAATAATTGTTATATCATGCTTCCGCTCGTCCGTAAATTCCTTCATTGGTATTAGAGCCAGGTTCTGCATATAGAGATTCATATAAAAAAAATTCAGATTTTTTATGCATGTATGGATTTATTATGATTTTTGCAAGTTTATTTAGATTTAATTATGAATTAATTCAAAATAATTTTTGCATTGGATTTTGACCACTGATCTAAGTTTTACAAATGTTGTAGATCATCTAGGTATTGTTATTCAGAATTTTGTGATATGTAGATTATTTGTAATGAATTTTTTTTAAAATTCTTTTAATTACAATTCATAAAATAATTATGCATGTGAATAAATATGAATTTAATATTTGCTTCCATCCATTGGCTGACCTTGTAATTCTTGCTACAGTAAATGAATTCGTTAGTTTTTTTTAGGCAATAAATGCAATAACAGTTACAAAAGGGGCCAATAATGATAATAATAATAATAGTTATTATTAATACTACAATAAAAGAATTCGTCAGTTTTTGTTTAGGGATTTATATAATAGTTTTGAACTGTTTATATTCCCAGAAGTGTTTTAAAGCTTGTTTTAATTGTTTTAATTGCTTTTAATTACTATATTAAATCCATACAACAATATATATCAATGTGTGACATAATATTACTTGCATGCTAATTACTTGTTTATTTATTTATTTTTATATATGAGATATATGCCTATGTTTACCATGCGATGATAGATTTAGGTGAACTTAAATCAAAATTAGGCGTACTCTAGAAAATCTAGAATGGGAATCGTTTCTTACCTTAACAATAATATTATGAATACAATCATGAGATTCTTGTATTTGTGAAACACGTAATTAAATATGAATTTTTAATATTGAGAGAAAGGATGATTCTGTCAAAATCGGATTTCGATCTGTACGAAATGGGTATTAAGTGACGTCTCTTGACAATGCTCCCCCCGATCTGGGAATCATCCAATTATCGATTATTGATTTGAAATATTTAATTTAAAAGGAAGAATCTCTTTATAATATGATTATGATTGTAACATAATATAATCCCTCTAAAATTAAATAATATCAAGTGCTAATTGGCCAATGACACAACTGGCTTGTATCGGTCATAACCTTCCAACATGGTAGAAAGTAGTTCTCATTTTTGAATCATTGTCATTTCGTGCTACAGCCGAGGGCTTTGATTTTGAAATAAGAAATACTTGTCTATTGCATAGAGATGTGTACAGTGAATTAGAATATAATGGTCGTTACATGCTACAGCCGTGGGCCGTTAGAGACTGATTCAATTGTATGAAATGTTGGGTTAGACTTGACTTAGAATATTGAGTTTGTCATGCTATAGCCGTGACTCAAATTATTCAAGAGGCTAAATTTTTATTAGGAAATAAATAAGATGTAATTGACAAGAGTTGTCTGCCTATTGAACATTACATGGCGTTTCGTGCTATACTCGAGGTTGTGTGATGGAATGTAGGATCCCTATTCCCACTAGCATTATGAATGCTTAATTTTTCACTTAGGGGGTTGTATAAATTAGATAAACTAGTGGGATCCACTTATGAATAAAGACCCGATTCATATAGTGTTTTGAAATGTAATTGAATATTTGCTAAGTGTTGTTATATGTTTATCATTTACAGATTTACTATATACGTTATGTCTTCTGCACTATCACTCCGGAGCATACTAGATGCTCACAGATTGACTAGTCCTAATTTTGCTGACTGGCTTCGAAACTTGAGAAATGTTCTCAGGGTTGAGAAGCTGGAATATGTGCTTGACTCACCTAAGCCTGCTGAACCTGCTGACGATGCACATAATGATGAACATGTTGTGTATCGTAAGTGGATAGATGATGCAAATGTTGCTCAATGTTTCATGCTAGCTTTCATGAACATTGAGCTACAGAAGCAGCATGAGCATATGGATGCTCACACTATCCTAACGCATCTACAAGAGTTGTATGATGTGGCAGAGAGGACAGCTCGATATGAGATATCGAAGGAGTTGTTCGGCTGTAGGGTGTCCGAGGGATCATCTGTAAATGACCATGTAATTAAGATGATCAATTTGATTGAACGTCTTGGATAATTTGGTTTTCCATGGATGGGGAGCTGACTCAAGACTTGGTCTTGCAATCACTTCTGGGTTCATTTTCGTAGTTTGTTGTGAACTTTCACATGAATAAGCTAGACGTCACCCTGGCTGAACTCCACTACATATTGAAGACTGCAGAATCGATTTTCCCTCTAAGAAGAGTTCTGTTTTTCTAACTGGTGAAGGTTCTAATCCTAAGAAAAGAAATAGGAACCCTCCCAAGAAGTAAAACAAAGTAGGTGAGAAAAGCCGATTCCACCAAAAGTTGAAGACCCCAAGAGAAAAGCTGTTTGCTTCCACTATAATAAGGTGAGGCACTAGAAGAGGAACTGTAATATTTACGTTGCAGAATTGAAGAAGAAGAAGAAGAAGAAGAAGAAGAAGGGTAGTGAGACTGCCGCTTCTGATACAGGTATGTTCATGATTGAAGTGAATATGTCACTAAGTCAAATTTCTACTTGGGTATTAGATACCGCCTGTAGTTCTCACATTTGTAATTCATTGTAGGGACTAAGGAGAAGTATGACTCTCGAGAAAGAGGAGGTGATTCTACGGATGGGAAATGGAGCAAGAGTTGCTGCTGAAGCTGTAGGATCATTTGATTTACATATGCCTACTGGCAAGACAATTATTTTAAATAATTGTTATTTTGTTCCCTCGATTGTGAGGAATATTATTTCTATTCCTAGGTTAGACTTGGCTGGATTTTCGTTTGTTATTCAGAATAATAAATGTTTAATTCTTAGAGATAACGTTCTTTATGGTAGTAGTATTTTAAATAATGGTCTGTATGTATGTGACGTAGAGCATAATTTACTACAAATTGAACACAATAATAAAAGGAAAAGGGATGATGAAAATCTTACCTATTTATGGCACTGCAGACTTGGTCATATTAGTGAAAATAGACTGCGGATATCCTATCCTACATGCGAGTCTTGTCTATTGGGTAAAATGACCAAATCTTCATTTAGTGGACATGGAGAGAGGGCTGCAGATTTGCTAGGATTGGTACACACAGATGTATGTGGACCAATGTCTACGCAAGCCATGGGTGGATTTTCATACTTCATTACTTTTATAGTTGATCGATCTAGATTCGGATATGGGTATTTGATGAAACACAAGTCTAAAGCCTTTGAAAAGTTCAAAGAATATAAGAATGAAGTGGAGAAACAAATCAAACATAGTATTAAAACCCTTCGATCAGATCGAGGTGGTGAATACTTGAATGGAGAGTTTCTAGATTATCTCAAAGAAAATGGTATAGTCTCTCAGTGGACTCCTCCATATACTCCACAGTTGAATGGGGTATCTGAAAGAAGAAATCAAACTTTGTTAGACATGGTTCGGTCCATGATAAGCTATGCAGATCTTCCAGTATTCCTTTGGGGTTATGCATTGGAAACCTCAACATATTTACTGAATAAGGTACCTTCCAAATATGTTCCTCAAACTCCATATGAGATATGGAAAGAAAGGAAATTGAGTCTTAAACATGTTAAGATTTGGCGATGTCCAGCTTATATCAAGAAAGTTGACCCTGATAAGCTGGAATCTCGATCCATAAAATGTAGATTTATGGGATATCCTAAAGAGACTTTGGAGTATTACTTTTACACCGATCATAGGGTATTTGTCTCCAGACATGCTACCTTTTTGGAAAAATAGTTTATCCTTGAAGGAAACAGTGGCAGCAAAATAGAACTTAATGAAGTTCAAGAAGCG
Source organism: Apium graveolens (assembly GCF_009905375.1). NCBI lineage: Eukaryota > Viridiplantae > Streptophyta > Magnoliopsida > Apiales > Apiaceae > Apium > Apium graveolens. The sequence goes on from NC_133652.1 coordinate 224,183,132, forward strand.
CAAACTACTACGGTTCAAAAGGAAACACCTGTTCAGACTGAACAACCTTCTGTGGAACAACCCATCCGTAGGTCAGGGAGAGTGTCTCGCCAACCTGAGAGGTATTATGGCCTTGTCATTGAGAATGACAATGAGTTTTCATTCATTGATGATGACGACCCTATAACCTATAATGAGGCTATGAGTAATATTGACTCAGAAAAATGGCAGAGTGCCATGGAATGCGAAATGGAATCTATATATGCCAACCAAGTATGAACTTTGGTTGAAGCACCAAAGGATGTAAAGCCTATTGGGTGCAAATGGGTATACAAAAGAAAGATTGGAGTATATGGTCAGGTGGAGACCTATAAGGCCAGGATCGTGGCAAAAGGATTCAGATGAAGGCAATGGATTGACTTTGATGAAGCTTTTTCTCCTGTAGCCCTGTTGAAATCAATTCAGATTTTGCTTGCGATTGCTGCTTACTACGACTATGAAATCTGGAAAATGGATGTCAAAATGGCCTTTCTCAATGGGAAACTTGAAGAGGAAGTTTATATGACACAGCCAGAGGGTTTTATTTTTAAAGTGAATTAACACCTAGTGTGTAAGCAGCTACGAACCATATATGGATTAAAGCTAGCTTCTCGTAGATGGAACATCCGTTTTGATGAGAGAGTCAAAGAGTTTGGTTTTATCAAAAATGTAGATGAACCATGTGTCTTCAAGAAGGTTAGTGGGAGCGCGGTAACATTTCTTGTACTGTATGTGGATGGCATACTTCTTATAGGAAATGATATATCGATGCTACAATCAGTCAAAGTGTGGTTATCGAAGAACTTCACTGTGAATGACTTGGGAGAATCATCCCACATTCTCGGTATGAAGATCTATAGAGATAGATCTAGAAGAATGATAGGTTTTACCCAGGGTACATACATCGAGAAAGTGCTTAAAAGGTTTAGCATGGAAATTTCCAAGAGAGGTCTCATACCGATGAGCCATGCAGTATCCCTTTCCAAAAGGATGTCTCCTAAGACACAAGAGGAAAGAGAGCGTATGAGTAAGATTCCTTATGCTTCAGCAATAGGATATATCATGTATGCAATGTTATGTACTAGGCCTGATGTTGCTTACTCAATTAGTGTGATAAGCAGATAACAGTCTGATCCAGGAGAAGACCACTGAAAAGCAGTGAAGAACATCTTTAAGTACTTGCGAAAGACTAAGGATATTTTTCTTATTTTTGGTGGATCTGAGTTAAAAATAGAGGGTTATAATTGAAAGGAATATGTCCTAAGTCCAATCATGTATTAGGATTTAGGAATAACTTTTATGTAATCTGTTTTGATTTCATTGATATTTATAAAAGACTTATTTTGTTTTTATTACGGGCTCTATCTATTTAAGTGTTTAAATAAGATATACCATAGTTTAGAGTAAAGCTTTTATGGATTATGATGAGATCATAATAGTGAGACCTAAAAGATGATAACTCTAAACTTAAATAGTTCCTGGTCATAGGATTACTAACTGGTAATTAATAATCCGCAAAGATCGGTACATACTATGCTTGCTTCATTTTGAAGGATGTCTGTTCTCATAGATATTTATGTGGTGACACTATAGCTAGTATGTAGGTGCTTATTATAGAATAAATTCACTGAACATGACTCGCACAGCTGAACAACTGATGGAGTTCTCTCACGTGTCAGCAGTTGTTCACATAGTGATAGTTGTACAAGTATCCTTAGACTTGAGGTCATCATAGTCATCTTATGTACACTGAACTATGCTTTGGTTTAGTTCTTAGTTTCCAGGGACAATTATTAGGGCTCTACTGGGTATAGGAATTTGTACACGAAGATAGTGTATGATCAATAAAGGATCTACCCCTTCCAGTGAAGGAAGCGAATGTTCAAGGCTGATCCACTTATGCTAGTTCAGGAATCTCTGGCCAGAGTGAATGAAATTAGAAAGGAGTTTCTAATTTGCATAGAACTAATCATAGTAAATGGTAAGCAAGTGATTAAATTAGAAAGACTTGACACGAGATCCATGCCTTGTATTTAATCAGGACATTGTAGGGTAGAAGGAGTTTATTGTACGGTAACTATTCACTGAATAGGTTCTTGGTATTCTAAGCAGTGAATTCATATTATCCGGATAGTCGCGATATGCTGAGAAGTATCCCTCACGATGTAGAATAAATATGATTAATTAATTAATCATATTTAATAAATTAGAGAATTTATATAAATAATGATAAAATAGTTTTATTATTATTTATTTCTACTACCGGCTTAATATTGAACCTATAGGGTCATACCATAAAAAGAGAATGATTTAATGGTGGAGGAATTAATTAATAATGGCTGATAATTATTTATTTATGAAATAAATAATTAATTGTAAAATTTAATAATTGATTAAATGAGATTTAATTGATTATAAATTAATTAAGAAAAGTTCTTAATATTATTAATTAAGAATTTAATTTTTGGAAATTAAATCAAGAGAGAGAATTATTTCTAAAGTGTTTAGAAAAAGGATTAATAATTAAAAGGTGTTTTAATTATTAATGAGAATAATAAATGGGTTAATAATAATAATATTTTATGGAAAAATTTCAGCTGAAAATTTTGCCTATAAATATACTATTATAAACCCTATTTTTATTCTAACCCGAACCATAACCCAAAAGTTTTTAGAAAACCTAATTCTCTCCACCTCCTCCTCCTCCTTAACGTCATTTTCTTGGTGGATACCGGTGGAGTGCTTCACGTTTGAGGAGCAGCTGCTAAGGATCTCCGATCCTTGCTTTTTGATCGCTATTAAAGGTTAGTAATCGATTCATATGTTTTAATCACGATTTATATGCTTTTATTTGGATTTTATATGTGTAAAAGTGTTTTATCATGCCTCCGCTGCGATTAAAATCCAACAATGGTATCAGAGCATAGGTTGTATGCATATAGATATGTGGTAAAAATTTCAGAATTTTATGTGCTTGTATGAATTAATTATGATTTTTACAAGTTATATTATGGATTAATTATGTCTGATGAGAAATCATTTCTCAAAATAATTTGGAATGTTGATCTGGGTTCTACAAGTGTTGTAGATCGTCTGGGTATTTTTCTTATAATTTTATGATGTATAGATTTTTTATTATGAATTTTTGAAGATCTTGCAATTAAATTCGTAATTAAATAATCATATATATATATAAATTGTAAGTATATATATTATGCATCTGCTGCTGTTTGTTTGCTGATGTTGAAAAAGAAAAGCACATGATATGTGCTGCTGTGTGAAGAGAAGACACAGAAGTCAGGTACGGTTGCACGGAGTTCGAGAAGCTGTCAGACGGCGGCAGCTGCAGGCGCGTGTGGCGCACGCGCGCGCGTTAGGGTGTCACGTATTCCGGGAATGCGTTACACCCTGTGGCGCATTCACGGAATGCGTTACACCTTTTAATGGCTTAAAAGGGTTGTAACGCATCACCGGAATGCGTTACAGGGCTTGTAACGCGTTCCTGTAATTCGTTACAGCACGACTGTCCACATTAATTTGATTTTTTGGGAGTTTCGTAACTCCGTTTTGGGCGTGCAATATATCGTTGGATTCGTTTTTCTGAGACGGATCTAATGGAGTGATCAAAATTTAGTTTATATAAAAGTTTTGAACTGTTTATATTTCCGAAAGTGTTTTAAAGCTGTTTTTGACTGTTTTAATTGCTTTTAAATGCTTCATGTGATACATAGAGATGTATAATGCTTAGACCAATATGCTAGATGATGTAACATGCCTACCTTGATGTTTATTCATGTTGATATATGTGATATATGCTTAGTTTATCATGCGATGATAGATTTAGGTGAACTTAAATGAACATAAGGCGCTTGTTAGACAATCTAATATAGTGAAATTGTTTCATAACCTTAATGATAATATTATGAATACAATCATGAGATTCTTGTGTTTATGAAACACGTAATTGAATATGAATTTTCGATATGAGAGAAAGGATGATTCTGTCAACAACAGATTTCTATCTGTAAGAAAGGGTTATTAAGTGACGCCTCTTGACAATGCTCCACCCGATCTGGGAATCATCTGATTATTGATTATTGATTTGAAATATTTAATTTAAAAGGAAGAATTTCTTTATAATATGATTATGATTGTAACGTAATATAATCCCTCTAAAATTAAATAATATCAAGTAGTAATTGGCCAATGACACAACGGGCTTGTGTCGGTCATAGCCTTCCAACATGATAGAAAGTAGTTCTTATTTTTAAATCATTGTCGGTTCGTGCTACAGCCGAGGGCTTTGATTTCGAAATAAGAAATACTTGTCTATTACATAGAGATGTGTACGATGAATTAGAATCTAAAGGTCGGTACGTGCCACAGCCGTGGGCCATTGGAGACTGATTCAAATGTACGGAATGTTGGGTTAGACTTGACTTAGAATATTGAGTTTGTCGTGCCACAGCCGTGACTCAATTATTCAAGAGGCTAAAGTTTGATTAGGGAATAACATAAGATGTAATTGACAAGAGTTGTCTGCCTATTGAACATTACATGGCGGTTCGTGCTACAGCCGGGGTTATGTAATGGAATGTAGGATCCCTATTCCCACTAGCATTATGAATGCTTAATTTTTCACGTAGGGGGTTGAATAAATTAGATAAACTAGTGGGAGCCACTTATGAATAAAGACCCGATTCATATAGTGTTTTTAAAATGAAATTGAATATTTGCTAAGTGTTGTTATGTGTTTATCATTTACAGATTTACAATATACATTATGTCTTCTGCACTATCACTCAGGAGCATACTGGATGCTCACAAGTTGACTGGTCCTAATTATGCTGACTGGCTTCGAAACTTAAGAATTGTTCTCAGGATTGAGAAGCTAGAATACGTGATTGACTCACCTAAGCCTACTGAACCTGCTATTGATGCACATAAGGATGAACATGTTGTGTATCGTAAATGGGTAGATGATGCAAATATTGCTCAATGCATCATGCTAGCTTCCATGAACATTGAGCTACAGAAGCAACATGAGCATATGGATGCTCACACTATCCTCATGCATCTACAAGAGTTGTATGATGTGGTAAGGGAGGACAGCTCGATATGAGATATCGAAGGAGTTGTTCGGTTGTAGGATGTCTGAGGGATCATCTGTGAATGACCGTGTACTTAAGATGATCAATTTGATTGAACGTCTTGGACAACTTGGTTTTGCCATGGATGGGGAGCTGAGCCAAGACTTGGTCTTGTAATCGCTTCCGAGTTTGTTCTCGCAGTTTGTTGTGAACTTTCACATGAATAAGTTGTATGTCAGCCTGCCTGAACTCCACAACATGTTGAAGACTGCGGAATCGAATTTTCCCCCTAAGAAGAGTTCTGTTCTTCTAATTGGTGAAGGTTCCAATCCTAAGAAAAGGAAGAGGAACCCTTCCAAGAAGAAGAAAGTAGGTGAGAAAACGCCGGTTCCACCAAAAGCTGAAGACCCCAAGAGCAAAGTTGTTTACTTTCACTGTAACAAGGTGGGGCACTGGAAGAGGAACTGCACGGTTTACCTTGCAGAATTGAAAAAGATGAAGGGTAGTGAGACTACCGCTTCTGATTCAGGTATGTTCATGATAGAAGTGAATATGTCATTAAATCAAATTTCTACTTGGGTATTAGATACCGCCTGTGGTTCCCATATCTGCAATTTGTTGCAGGGACTAAGGAGAAGTAGGACTCTTGAGGAAGAGGAGGTGATTCTACTGATGGGAAATGGAGCAAGAGTTGCTGCCAAAGATGTATAATCATTTCATTTACATATGCCTACGGGCAAGACTATAGTTTTAAATAATTGTTATTTTGTTCCCTCGATTATGAGGAATATTATTTCTATTCCCATGTTAGACTTGGATGGATTTTCATTTATTATTGAGAATAATGAATGTTCTATTCTTAGAGATAATAATCTTTATGGACGTGGTACTTTAAATAATGGTCTGTATAAATGTGACATAATTTACTTCAGATTGAACAAACTAATAAAAGAAAAGGGATGATGAAAATCTCACTTCATTGTGGCACTGCAGTCTCCATTTAGTAGACATGGAGAGAGGGCTGCAAATTTGCTAGGAATGGTACACACAGATGTATGTGGACCAATGTCTACGCAAGCCATGGGTGGATTTTCATACTTCATTACTTTCATGGATAATAGATCTAGATTCGGATATGTGTTTGATGAAACACAAGTCTGAAGCCTTTGAAAAGTTCAAAGAGTATAAGTATGAAGTGGAGAAACAAACCAAATATAGTATTATAATTCTTCGATTAGATCGAGGTGGTGAATACTTGAATGGAGAGTTTCTGGATTATCTCAAAGTAAATGGTATAGTCTCCCAGTGGACGCCTCCAGATTGGTATCTGAAAGGAGAAATCGAACTTTGTTAGACATAGTTCGGTCCATGATGAGCTATGCAAATCTTCCAGTATTCCTATGGGGTTACGCATTGGAAACCTCAGCATATTTACTGAATAAGGTGCCTCCCAAATCTGTTCCTCAAACTCCGTATGAGATATGGAAAGAAAGGAAACTGAGTCTTAAACACGTTAAGATTTGGGGATGTCCAGCTTATGTCAAGAAAGTTGAACCAGATAAGCTGGAATATCGATCCGTAAAATATAGTTTTGTGGGATATCCTAAAGAGACTTTAGGGTATTACTTTTGCACCAATCATCGGGTGTTTGTCTCCAGACATGCTACCTTCTTGGAAAAGGAGTTTATCCTTGAAGGAGACAGTGGGAGAAAAATTGAACTTGATGAAGTTCAAGAAGCACAAACTACTACGGATCAAGTGGAAACACCTGTTCTGACTGAACAACCTTCTGTGGAACAGCCCATTTGTAGGTCAGGGAGAGTGTTTCGCCAACCTGAGAGGTAATATGGCCTTGTCATTGAGAATGACAATGAGTTGTCGATCATTGATGATGACGACCCTAAGACCTATAATGAGGCTATGAGTAGTGTTGACTCAGAGAAATGGCATAGTGCCATGAAATCCGGAATGAAATCTATGTATACGGGATATAAAAGAATGATTAGAGCAGATGGCCAGGTGGAGACCTTTAAGGCCAGGCTTGTGGCAAAAGAATTCAAACAAAGGCAATGGATTGACTTTGATGAAACCTTTTACCTGTAGCCCTGTTATAATCAGTTCAAATTTTGCTTGCAAATGCTGCTTACTATGACTATGAGATCTGGCAAATAGCCAGATGGTTTTCTTTCCAAGAGAAATGAAAACCTAGTGTGTAAGCTGCTGCGAACCATATGTGGTTTAAAGAAAGCTTCTCGTAGATGGAACATCCGTTTTGATGAGACAATCAAAGAGTTTGGTTTTATGAAAAACGTAGATGAACCATGTGTCTACAAAAGGGTTAGTGGGAGCGCGATAACATTTCTTGTGTTGTATTGAAATAGAGTTGACACACAGAACAACATAGCAGACCCACTCACAAAGCTACTTTATGAAAGTCACTTTGATCGTCATAAAGACAAGATGGGTATTATATACTAGAGTGATTGGCTTTAGTACAAGTGGGAGATTGAAAGGAATATGTCCTAAGTCCAATCATGTATTAGGATTTAGGAATAACTTTTATGTAATCTGTTTTGATTTCATTGATATTAATAAAAGACTTATTTTGTTTTTATTACGAGCTCTATCTATTTAAGTGTTTAAATAAGATATACCATAGTTTAGAGTAAAGCTTTTATGGATTATGATGAGATCATAATAGTGAGACCTAAAAGATGATAACTCTAAACTTAAATAGTTCCTGGTCATAGGATTACTAACTGGTCATTAATAATCCGCAAAGATCGGTATATACTATGCTTGCTTCATTTTGAAGGATGTCTGTTCTCATAGATATTTGAGTGGTGACACTATAGCTAGTATGTAGGTGCTTATTATAGAATAAGTTCACTGAACATGACTCGCACAGCTGAACAACTGATGGAGTTCACTCACGTGTCAGCAGTTGTTCATATAGTGATAGTTGTACAAGTATCCTTAGACTTGAGGTCATCATAGTCATCTTGTGTACACTGAACTATGCGTTGGTTTAGTTCTTAGTCTCCAGGGATAATTATTAGGGTTCTACTGGGTATAGGAATTTGTACACGAAGATAGTGTATGATCAATAAAGGATCTACCCCTTCCAGTGAAGGAAGCGAATGTTCAAGGCTGATCTACTTATGCTAGTTCAGGAATCTCTGGCCAGAGTGAATGAAATTAGAAAGGAGTTTCTAATTTGCATAGAACTAAGCATAGTAAATGGTAAGCAAGTGATTAAATTAGAAAGGCTTGACACGAGATCCATGCCTTGTATTTAATCAGGACATTGTAGGGTAGAAGGAGTTTATTGTACGGTAACTATTCACTGAATAGGTTCTTGGTATTCTAAGCAGTGAATTCATATTATCCGGATAGTCGCGATATGCTGAGAAGTATCCCTCACGATGTAGAATAAATATGATTAATTAATTAATCATATTTAATAAATTAGAGAATTTATATAAATAATGATAAAATAGTTTTCTTATTATTTATTTCTACTACCGGCTTAATATTGAACCTATAGGGTCACACCATAAAAAGAGAATGATTTAATGGTGGAGGAATTAATTAATAATGGCTGATAATTATTTATTTATGAAATAAATAATTAATTGGAAAATTTAATAATTGATTAAATGAGATTTAATTGATTATAAATTAATTAAGAAAAGTTCTTAATATTATTAATTAAGAATTTAATTTTTGGAAATTAAATCAAGAGAGAGAATTATTTCTAAAGTGTTTAGAAAAAGGATTAATAATTAAAAGGTGTTTTAATTATTAATGAGAATAATAAATGGGTTAATAATAATAATATTTTATGGGAAAATTTCAGCTGAAAATTTTGCCTATAAATATACTATTATAAACCCTATTTTTATTCTAACCCGAACCATAACCCAAAAGTTTTTAGAAAACCTAATTCTCTCCACCTCCTCCTCCTTAACTTCGTTTTCTTGGTGGATACCGGTGAAGTGCTTCACGTTTGAGGAGCAGCTGTTAAGGATCTCCGATCGTTGCTTTTGGATCGCTATTAAAGGTTAGTAATCGATTCATATGTTTTAATCACGATTTATATGCTTTTATTTGGATTTTATATGTGTAAAAGTGTTTTACCATGCCTCCACTGCGATTAAAATCCAACAATAATGGCTCTAGTTTTCAATCAGAAAGTGATGATAGCAAATCCATGTCAGGGTACGTGATTACTCTGAATGGTGGTGCGATTAGTTGGAAGAGTTCCAAACAGTCTACAACGGATGACTCCACAGCAGAAGCAGAGTATATAGCTGCAAGTGAGGCTGCAAAAGAAGCCATTTGTATGAGATTTTTTTTTCTGAGTTGGGAGTTGTTCCTAGCATTGAGGAGCCTATTGTGTTGTATTATGATAACAACGCAGCAATAGCACAAGCCAAGGAACCCAGGTCTCATAAAAATTCCAAACATGTTTTGCGACGCTATCATTTGATTAGGGAAATCATTATAAGAGGAGATGTCAATATTGAGAGAGTTGACACATATAACAACATAGCAGACCCACTCACAAAGTCATTGTCTCAGATTCACTTTGATCATCATAAAGAGAAGATGGGTATTAGATACCAGGGTGATTGGCTTTAGTTCAAGTGGGAGATTTAAAGTGTTTGTCCTAAATCCAATCATGTACGATGAGTTAGGAAGAACTTTCTTGTATTCTTATTTGATTTCATTAATATTAGTAAAAGACTTGTTTTGGTTTTATTATGGGCTTTATCTATTTAAAGTATTTTGAATAAGATGTTCCATAGTTTAGAGTAAAGCTTCTAGAATTATAATGATATTGTAATAGTGAGATCTAGAAGATGATAACTTTAGACTTAAACAATTCCTGATCATAGGATAACTAATCGGAATTTAGTAAATCCGCAAAGATTGGTACATACTATGCTTGCTCCCTTCAGGAGGATGTCTGTTCCCATAGGCATTTGTGTGGTGACACTATAGCTAGTATGTAGGTGCTTATTAGGGAATAAATTCACTGAATATGACTCGATAAGTTGGACAACTAATGTAGATTACTCACGTGCCAATAGTTCTTCACTGAGTGATAGTTGTACAAGTGTCCTTAGACTTGAGATCGTTAAAGTTATCTTGTATATAATGAACTGTGCTTTGGTTTAGTCCTTAGTCTCAAGGACATCCATCAGGTCTATTCTGGGCATAGGGATTTGTGTATGGAGATAGTTAATGTCATTAGAGGATCTACCCCTTCCAGTATAGGAAGAGAATTTCCTATGTTATTCTTAGTATGCGAGTTCTGGTCTAATTTGCATTAATATGAACTTTGCATTATGAATAAGAAATCATATGATTAATTTTGATAGGCCTGACACGAGATCCATGCCTTGTATTTAATCAGGATATTGTAAAGGTAGAAGAAATTCATTGTACGGTAACTAGTCACTGACAGGTTCTTGGTATTCTAAGTAGTAAATTCATGTTATCCGGATAGTCGCGATATGTTGAGAAGCATCACTCACGATGTAGAATAAATATAATTAATCAATTAATTATATTTAATTAATTTTAAAATTCGTATAAATAATAAATAGAAGGTTTATTATTATTTATTTCTACTACCGGCTTAATATTGAACATACAAGGTCACACCATAAAAATATTAATTTATTGATGAAGGTATTTTGAGAGAGCAAGTTATTTTCTAAAGAGTTTAGAAAAATAATAATGATTAAAATAGTTTTAATTATTATTTAAACATTTTATAAGATAAAGTGTGGGATTTATATAATATATATTGATATATTAATTATATGAAAACCTAGTGAGCCCTATATAAAGAATGAGATGAGAAGGGTTTAGGTATGCACTTGTGTTTTTGTGAAAACTTAGTTGCCATCCTCTCCTTCTTCTTCATCTCTCTCTCTCTCAAAAGAAAAGGGCACCACTTTTATAAAGCTTCATCTTTATAAAAGCTTCATCGAAGGATTATTCTTGGTAGATACCAGTAGAGTGCTTCATACTCTAAGGAGTAACTGCTAGCATCCATTGTCATAAAGCTTCCATTTTCAAGGTATGATTACGATTCCTCCGCTCCATTTATTTTATATGTTTTTTTTCTATATGTGTGATACATGGTTTTACGGAATAATTGTTATATCATGCTTCCGCTCGTCCGTAAATTCCTTCAAATATCTCAAGGATGAATTATCTCTCAGGGATCATCAAATCGCCAGTCTTTCCAAACAACTTGAACATCAGCAAGTAGTATTCACCAGTTTACGGGAATTCGTTGAGCGATCTCTATCTCACATAGGACAAGGAAAGGCAATTGCCAATACTGAGCCAAAGCTCTCAGTTAGCAAGCAAGCGCCGATCTCGGTCTCTTCTGAAGCAACTCTTGCCAGTACTGGGCCAATGACCTCAGTCAGCAAGCAACAAACTGTTTCTCTTGAGATCCCTGTCTCAACCTTACATTATCAATCAACACCAGCTCTGAAGGATAACCTAAATGAGGGGGAGAAAAGGGTAGAAGAACAAGAAAAATTAGCCATTGTTGTTGATCTACTTCAAGATGCCTTTCAGACTACTGGAGCTGCCTATGATGAGTTTGGAGATGAGATACAGGAAGAAGTAGAAGAGAGAATTGATGAAAGAGTGCTCCTCAAGTCAAGATTCACTAAGGAGAAATTAACATCTCAGGGGGAGCAATCATGACATCTGAGCCAAATCATTACAACTCAGAAAAATCTGTTGTCTCAGATATATGCTTCAAGACCCTTATTCTCTGAAGAGGAATTGGAGGAAGGTGAAATAGATGAAAGTGATGTTCCGATGGGGTGTGAGCCAAGATTTGAAAAAGTGGCTATGGAATAAAGAAAGATCATTATTAAGGACGAAGAGTTTGAAGATGAAGATGCTTTCTCAGACGACTGTTTATTCTATGGACTGCTAGAGAAAATCAATCGCTCTTATATAGAGATTCAAGAAGAAATGGAAAGATCAAGAGCAAGAATTTAGAGAGCCATTCAAAGAAGGGAGAACAGAGAAGCAAGAGAAGCATATCTTCGAACTAACTGGAAAGGAAGCAAATGGAAAGAAATAAAGAAGAAAATAGACCAACCAGAAACATATCACTATTCAGACCCTGGTAACTCTAATCTGTTAAGAACTGTGGAGCATTACAGAAAGGAACATGAAAACATCCATGAGTTCTATGATCAGTTCAACAAAATAATTACTGGAACTATTGTGAACATTTTGAAGAATGGATGGAAGATCACTATCAATCATAGAGATGGTCTATATATGAAGGTGTCTAGCAGTGTGCTGAAGAAGTTGAACATTGTTGAAATGTTTGTCTTAGCTTCAAAAATCCCATGGTTGAAATCAAATGAGAATGCATATTTCAGAGACAAACTTTGGAGAATGATGATGGATATATCCCCTCAAGCCTTTATGTATCCATTCCTGATCAAAGTATTTGCGGGTGGCAGGATGTAAAACATCACCATGTCTGACCAACACATAAGAATCATTCGTTTTCTATAACTTACCTTCCTGGAAAGTCAACTCAGGAGAAAAAGAGCTAAACCGGAAGCTCCAGGTGTTAAAAGATCAGAAGCAGATTATAAAACTGCTGAAGTTCTATATGCTTATTGAAAGAGATATATCCTAAGTCCAATCATGTATGAGCATTTAGGAATAACTTTTATGTAATCTGTTTTGATTTCATTGATATTAATAAAAGACTTGTTTTGTTTTTATTGCGGGCTCTATCTATTTAAATGTTTAAATAAGATATAGCACAGTTTAGAGTAAAGCTTTTTATGGATTGTGATGAGATCATAATAATGATACCTAAAAGATGATAACTCTAAACTTAAATAGTTCCTGGTCGTAGGATTACTAACTGGTAATTAATAATCCGCAAAGATTGGTACATACTATGCTTGCTTCATTATGAAGGATGTCTGTTCTCATAGACATTTGTGTGGTGACACTATAGCTAGTATGTAGGTGCTTATTATAGAATAAGTTCACTGAACATGACTCACATAGCTGAACAACTGATGGAGTTCACTCACGTGTCAGCAGTTGTTCACATAGTGATAGTTGTACAAGTATCCATAGACTTGAGGTCATCATAGTCATCTTGTGTACACTGAACTATACTTTGGTTTAGTTCTTAGTCTCAAGGGACAATTATAAGGGCTCTACTGGGTATAGGAATTTGTACACGAAGATAGTGTATGATCAATAAAGGATCTACCCCTTCCAGTGAAGGGAGAGAATGTTCAATGCTGATCCACTTATGTTAGTCAGGAATCTCTGGCCAGAGTGAATGAAATTAGAAAGGAGTTTCTAATTTACATTAAATAGAACTAAGCATAGTGAATGGGAAAACAAGTGATTAAATAAGATAGGCTTGATACAAGTTCCATGCCTTGTATTTAATTGTGACATTGCAGGGTAGAAGGAATTAATTGTACGGTAACTACTCACTGAATAGGTTCTTGGTATTCTAAGCAGTGAATTCATATTATCCGGAGAGTCGCGATATGCTGAGAAGTATCCCTCACGATGTAGAATAAATATGATTAATTAATTAATCATATTTAATGAATTAGAGAATTTATATAAATAATGATAAAATAGTTTTATTATTATTTATTTCTACTACCGGCTTAATATTGAACCTACAGGGTCACACCATAAAAGAGAATGATTAAATGTTGGAGGAATTAATTAATAATGGCTGATAATTATTTATTTATGAAATAAATAATTAATTGGCAAATTTAATAATTGATTAAATGAGATTTAATTGAATATAAATTAATTAAGAAAAGGTTCTTAATATTATTAATTAAGAATTTAATTTTTGGAAATTAAATCAAGAGAGAGAATTATTTCTAAAGTGTTTAGAAAAAGGATTAATAATTAAAAAGTGTTTTAATTATTAATGAGAATAATAAAGGGTTAATAATAATAATATTTATGGGAAAATTTTCAGCTGAAAATTTTGCCTATAAATATACTATTATAAACCCTATTTTTGCCTAAACCTAAAATTTTTACAAAACCTTAATTCTCTCCACCTCCTCCTTCTCCATTACATCATTTTCTTGGTGGATACCGGTGGAGTGCTTCACACTTGAGGAGCAGCTGCTAAGGATCTCCGCTCGTGGTTCTTGGATCGCTATTAAAGACCTCCATCTTTTCATTAATGTAAAGCTTCTTAAGGTAACATACTGAACTACGAATTAAATATTATTTTTCACATGGATCCTGCGGAGGGTTTCGGTTTTTTTTTAAGATTTAAGTTTACGTTTACGCTGCGTTTAGGTGCTAAAACCCTTCAATGGCATCAGAGCTACTTGCAAAAAGTTTTTTATTTCGTTTATGTGTTTAACTGTTTTCGATATATCAGCATATACGTGATTCGCCATGATTTGATGTTGGTATAATATGCTTATATATGTATGATTTTGAATATATGATATTAATGTGAGTTATATAATCATAAGATGATTATGTAATCTGTATATATACTGATATATACATGATTTATGTTTGTTCTAATTATGAGAATCATATTAGATACAGATTTTGAATTGGCTGCTGCAGATTTGCTGAAATCTGGGTCTGGTGTCTGATTTACGCAAACGAATACCATATTACATAGGTAAACGAGCGTCTAAACAAAAATGATAGCAAAAGCTATCAGCGACTCATCTGTAAGGCGTTTGACGTCGTTTACTGCCCGTAAACAGTGATTCATGTTTTTCTGATTTGATTCTGATTTTTTTGATTTTTGTCATATTTTCTTTTTATGATTAGATCATGGATAATATGATATGTTAAGACCAGATTATATGTTTTAACATTCTTTTATGTGTTGTATGAGCATGGTGGATGGTTATGGTCTTTCGACCTTAATGTAATGGTTTTGGTTTTGGTTTTAAATACGACTTGTATAACGACTCGTGTATTTTTGAATTATT
This sequence comes from Apium graveolens, assembly GCF_009905375.1. NCBI lineage: Eukaryota > Viridiplantae > Streptophyta > Magnoliopsida > Apiales > Apiaceae > Apium > Apium graveolens. Next base: position 224,198,268 of record NC_133652.1, read on the forward strand.
AAAATATATGATTATAGAAATCAATTAAATAAATAAAATAAGTGTGTTGGTTTTGACCGGTATATGTTATTTGATTATTATCTATGTGTGATTTATGGTGTGCCGGGTTGTCCGTGTGATTAATTATGGAGTCGTATTGAATTGTCTTCAATTTGAAAAGTGGATTTAGTGCAAATTTAATTGCATAAATATTTGGAATGTATTTAAAATTTGTTTTTATGATTTTATAATTATAATAATTATTTTTGGGATTTAAAAAAAATTTAGAAATCAATCATTTATCAATTATTTAACCCTATATGATTTTCTGATTACGTTTAATTGTAAAATCTGTATTTAATTCCAAAATACTTCAAAACTTATGAAACTCATATTTATTTAAGTTTGGAATATTCCGAGAATTTTAAAATTAATTTGGGAATTTTTGCGATTAATTTCGCCCGCGCGTTGAATTCGTTATTTGTTAAAAGCGGGTATAAATTGCGTTTCAGAACTTGTTTTAAAATTTAAAAATTTACGTATTAATTAACTTCGGGATATTTATAATATTTTAAGAATGTTTTGGAATCATTTCGGTTAGTAATATTTGCACCTTATATCGTGAAAAAAAAACAATTTAAAACAGTACGGAAACGGGGTTATTCATGTAAGTAAAATACGTGTCTCATGGTTATTCAATTAAAGAGACACGTATATATTTTTTTTTCAGTGCAACGTGTACACAACAACATCCCTCTTTTTCAGTGCTGTGGTTGTTGCCTTGCATTTATTCTTTCCGGCCTGATTCGTGTCTGGTTCGATTAGTGATGTTTGTGCGCGTGTTTACACGCAGTGGTGTTTAGAAATTTTACTAATTTAATTAATTATTTTACTTGCTGCAGTGAATAAATTGATTCAAAGTTTCATGAGATAAAATTTATCGTGTGGGAATAAATATGGATTTAATCGGTAGAATACGCGTTGGAAACCCGAAATGTTTTTCGGGCACCCGCGAATTTTACCGCCGTCAACGATGAGCCTTGGCGAGTCGACGGTGGACGGTGATGAATTTCTTCTGAGTCCTAATTTTATAAAATAAATAAAATGAGTCGTGTAATTAGTTTCGTATGTGATTGGATAACTGTTGCAATTGTTGTGTTTGGAATTTGACGTCGATTGATGTTTCGACGGGTAGTCCGATAAACAAAGGGGACGCTGTCCGATTTCTGGAAAATCGAATTACGGAAATACGGGAGCGTATCCGAGGATTATCGGGATGTCGACCGAGTATAACTAAATACATAGACGTATGTTTTATACAGAACCTGATTATATGTTGTGTTGTATGTTTTGTCCAAAACACAGTAACCCTAATTTCATAAAATGACGAGTATACGTATTTTCTGAAAACGAACACTGGATCGATTTCGAGAATGTGAACCCTAATTGTTGTCTGTGTTATTCTAATATAAATAATTATGAGTCATATTTGAATATCATTGGGTAAGAATTAGTATCGAGGATATGTCAAGCATACCTAGACGTCTAACGTAGGATATTTCGACCTTGTAGGTTATAGTCAGGAACACTGAAAGTGGATGATGAACTAAAGATAACCTAGCAATCAGTCGACGAGCTCAGTAGAGTTTCAACAAAAAAACCTGAGTGTCGAAGTCGAATCCAATGGGATCTAGTGGTTGGACGTTAAAGCCTGAGCGGCAGAGCCGGCTCAGAATTGATCAGTAATAGTTGTAAAGCCTGTAATGCAAGTATTTCTGAACTTTTTTTCAAGATATATTACCAATGTTTTCGAACTGTTTCATAACATGTGGCTATTATTAAACATAACTCCTGTTTTATAATGCAAGTGCTTTAAACTTTTTAACCTTGTACCCTGATTTTCTTGATTTTGAGCCATAAGCCTTACTCTTTATAAATCATCCTTTGTTGATCCTCAGACACCAAACCACACAGATATGATACTAATCCCCAAATGTTTAACTACCAAACACCAAACACTGGAAGAAAATTGTTTGAAAACACAGAAACTTTTATACTCCAACCATTCTTTATAACATCAAAGAACTATACCTTGAAAAAAATCAGTATTCGTCTAATACCTGATCATTTTACAAACTGAAAATCATTTCCTACACATACCCTGATATACCCTTGAGATATCCATGAGTTTCCTTACGTTTTTATTCAGGTGTTTAACCATCATTGATTATGATCTTATTTTATCGAATTATATTGATTATCATATTGAAGTGCTTTAGGATTGGATAGTTTTATATATGTGAACCAGATTCGTGGTCAGACCATACCAATGGTCAAGTTAAGCCAATGTGTGCCTTGGATCCAGTAATTAGAGCAGTGCTGTGTGCTTGCTCGGGGTTAGTGCGTGACTGATCAGCAGCCTAACCTTGGTTTTTAAAACTTAAAATGAATATCCAATTCTAATGATTAGTTAAAAAGAAACTTGATTCCTCTGAATCATTTCCTTTGATTATTGCTTATCCTCGGTTATCCCTATTAAGACTTGCTGAGCTAGTTAGCTCACTCTTGTGAAACTTTTTATATATTTTACAGTTAAAAAGGATATGGATGATAGAGAAGTTCCTCAGTTCAAAGTGCGGGCTAAGGTTCCAATTTGAGTTGGATCGAGCTAGCAGGAGCTTCATGCAGTAGATAGATAGTCAGATTGTAAGAATGATTCTATTATCAGTTGTAAGTTAAGTTAGTTGGGATTTCATACGTTGTAATAATAAGTTCAGGTTGTGGCTTGTTTTCATACTTTAACCTGTTGCGATCCGTGGTTATGTGAAGCAGGGTCATTACAAATAATATTTCTTATTCGGGTTTATATACTGTGTATGTGTTATGGACCTCAAACTTCTGACTCGGGTTTGAGTCCGTTACAAGTTGGTATCAGAGCTACAGGTTATAAGTCACTGAAACAAGCCTAGATTATTGGGATTGGGTATAGGGTTAGGATTAGGAATAGGAAATAGAAAGATAAGACGTAGTGAGGTTGAGTGCGATTGTATAGCAGGTCTCCGGCATGGTTCGTATTTCAATTCGGGATTCTTAACTTGCGACGTGATTCCCAGACAACGACCATGGCAGATCTTGATTTCCCTGTATCATCTGATCACTTGGAGCTTTCCATTCGAGGATCGTCATCTCCTCTCAGAGTTGATTTGCGCCTTGTTCCTCCGTCAGTATTAATGGCACTACCCTCTGTTATGACAGTTGCACCTCTTCAAGTTATTCCACGCTATTCTACTATCTCTTGTTATGAGACTACTTATTTAAGAACATCCGTTTATTCTTATTTTACTGGACATTCAGCTATGAGTGTATCTCCTTAGTTTACCCAACATCCTGTTCTATACCCTCGGTTTAAAACTTGTCCTATAAAGCAACAGTACTTACGAAGATGGATTCGGGAGTTACAGTAAATGGTGAGTACTTGAGATATAAATAAAGGTGAGAAGAAGTCTAAAAAGAAGATTCAGGTGTTCCGAAGGATAGTTGTTACCAGATTAAAAGAAGCCAATAGTGATTAGGCCACCCATGACTAGCTTGTGGAATGGATTAGATAAGTATTAAAAAGGGAGTTAGAGGAGATTATGGTTATGGAGCTTTCATGAAGATAATTAATGGTATTATGACAATGTGATATATTTATAATAACAAGGTGATGTGACATCAGCCGATTTGTTGACTATTGGATAACCTGTTCTACTTAACGACTGCAAAGTTGATGATGGGAGCATTACCAGTATGAAAGTTTTGATGTGAAGCTACGAATACGATAACACGCAACGACAATTGAAGTGATCGTTGATTAAGGAAGGCAAATGGACCAAATAAAGGAGAGAAGGTATATTGAAGTGAATGGACCTTTATGTGATCGTTCCTTTATTTTGGTACCTTGTTATAGGCCGGAAGGACAACAACCAACTCATATAGTAAGGACAACCAGATTCGTGATTTTCAAAAATTTTAAACAAGTTTTCGAAAAAGATTTTTCCTTACAAAATTTTTAAAAGCCTTTTTGAATAAAATAAGTTTCAAATACTGGTTGTTAGGTTACTACTTGAGTTTCTTGTTTGTTAGAAGACCCGGATTACCTGGAAGGATCTTTGTTTTAGACTTAGTATTGTTAATTTAGAGAACAAAGTAACCCGTGATTATGAAGAAATTGATTATTCCTAACGGTTTGACAAGGTTAATAACAGAATTCGCGTACAAAGTGATTATTCATTTGGACGTAGAGACCATTAAAGTTTAAAGAATTCATTGATTTAAAAGGAGCATGGGCGTGATCAAAGAAGATTGGGAAGATTTCCAGATGTTTTCTAAAAGAAGAATATTGTCAACAAAAGGATCGTTATGTTGAATGGTTCGTGGTTATTCTAAATTAAAAGAGGAAACTTGAAGTCATCTGGTAGGACGCTATTATGATCGAATTGCTAAAATATAATACGTGTAAGTGAGATGTTAAAGACACAAGACTTAACAAGTAAGAATTCATTATAATGCTTGATTTGCGAAGGCATTTTAGCGTACTTCCCAAAGTTGTTGTAAGACACAATTGGGATATGATCGAATAAGCTGGAAAGATGAATACAAGTGAAATGTGGATGGTGACCAATGATATCGTTCGTGTTTTCAATATTACAGCGTATATTCCTTTTTAATTCCTAAAAATGTATGAACTTTTTTTTTTAAATAAACTCCTTATGATAATATCAAAAAGGAAAATTTTGCATTCCTTCCAAATTCAATTGTTTCCTTCAAGTTTTGCTTTCTGATTGGGACGAACACTGTTATGATGAGACACTTTGTCGGAATGACAAAGAGTCGGGCGGGACGCCACCTAATCATGTACTGTATGCCATATGGTATGAAATACTAGCCATCTTAAGTACCAATGTGGTTGTCTCATTCATATCCAAATCCTTGTTTCTTCTTTCTTTTCAACTCTAATTTCTGTTGAATTATGAATTCTTTTGGTTATTTTGTTGTACTGTTGTTCTTTGCAAGAGCTTCTCTAACAGAAATCAACGTATTATGGACCAAGCGGGCAAAGTTCCATCTACCTTTCACGTATGGAAAGCAAATAAGGGCATATGACCAGAATTACAAATCACTAGTCCCAGTCAGGGATGCACTAAGAGTCAAGGGAATCTACTTCAATGAGGAATACGTCTTCGAGAACGAGAAATTGCGATTTTCCTGTGAAATATGTTATTCAGAATGCGGACGTGGTGATGTAAATAATTATCGTGGATACTTTATGCGTTAAAGAATTGAAAGATGTGAGAGTAACTGGATTGTTTAGCTCCCAAGGTTTTGTTGATAAGATGAATTACCCTGTTGATTTAATAAGACTGTGGTTAAAGGACTAGCGAGTCAAGAACGTGTAGTTGTTAAATAAGTACCAATAGTGGGATTGAGATTTCTGGCAATAAGTTGTGAAGAATTGATATCATTTGAGATATGAAGATTTGACATTATTCTAAGGAATGGATTAACTGTTTAAGTATGATACCCAGACGAACCGTTGTGATGAAGAGATAGTCCTGAAGACGTCGAATGAGAATATGATGAGGTATAAAGTGAGAAGGAAGGTAAAGAATTTGTTAACGATGATTACGGTGATCAGGATGTGAGCATTATGGTGATTATGAGATAAATAAAAGTTAGAATCAAACAAAATTGAAGATTTTATAGCAATTAAAGAGTTTCAAGATATATTTCCAGATAAGTTATCGACATTTCCTCCAGATAAAGAAATGAAACTCGCGATTGACTTAGCATCTGAAACGAAGCCAGTGACCAAGGCCTTACACAAAATGGCACCAGTTAAAAGGAGGAAATTAGCAAAGCAGATGCCAGGAGATGTTAGTAGAAGGAGCGATTAGACCTAGTGTACTCCATAAGGTGCACCGGTACTAATTATTAATAAGAACGATGGAAGTATGAGATTATGCGTCGACTAGCGAAAGCTCAACAAGTTTACTATCAAGAGCAAGTATCTGTTACCTCGAACCAATGATTTGTTTGATCAAATGAAAGAAGCAAAGTACTCTTATAAGATTGATTTAAGACTTGGTATCTCACCAACTGAAGATTAAACCTATGGACATATCAACGATAATTTTCAGAACTAGATATTGTGTTGTAAAATTTTCATATTGCCATTTAGATTAACCAATATACCAGTGATAGTTGAACTTGATGAATAGAATCTTTAAGGAATATCTGGATGAGTTGTAATTATGTTACTTAAAGTCAACGGAGGACCATGCGAAGCATTTAATGACAATTGGGGAGTCGGAGAAGAAAGAAGTTGTATGTAAAGTTTACAAGGTGAAAGTTTTAATGGTAGAAAGCATAAATAATTAGTGAGAAGGAGACTAAAGGAGATCCAGAAGAAATTAAAGCTACTATGAATAAAGGAAGGCCAAAAGCACCAATAAAAGTAAGAAGTTTTACCCTGAACCGGTTATTATTGAAAATTTATGCAGGATTTCTTGAAAGTTGCAATACTTTTGACGAAGCTAACCAGGAAAAATGAGAAATTTATATGAAATGGAGAAGGGTAAAGAAAGTTTTGTGGAGTTAAAGAAGAAAATGGTTACAGCACCTGCTTTATCACTTTAAAAATATCAAGGAGATTTTTGTAGGTTATAGTGATACTTCTCATAAGGAAATAGGATGTGTGTTGATGCAGCAAAATGAAGTTATTGTATATGCATCCAGACAACCAAAACCTTATGAGCAGAAGTATCCTACTCATAATTGGGATTAGCAGTAATAATATTTTCTTTGAAAGATTGGGAAACATGATATGTAGGAAGAAAGGTGTAAGATATATACGGACCCTAAGAGTTTCAAATATGTATTTACGAGGAAAAGCAAATGTAGTAGCAAGCGATAAGCAAAAAGGAGAGAACAAACATAGAGACTGCACCAGAAGAATTATCTATGGAATTTTAAAAGTTGGAATTGGAAGTCAGAGTTTATAATCCAAAAGGAGCAAGGACGAATAGTATGACCTTTCAGTCAAAGTTGTCAAGGGAAAGATAAGGAGATATCAAGAGAAGATAATGGATCACGATGTTAGCAGTTTGTAAAAGGAAAGTTATGCGCCCGGGAGAACGATCACGATACCCCCAGGTTTTTTTCCAGCACTTGGATGCTACAGGAAAAAGGATTAAGAAATAAGATCCCACAGGGAATTCACAGTATAAAGTATTTAATTTATTGAAGAAATGCCAAGATATACGGATATTTAAAGAAAAATAGTGATAACCAGGTGTAAGAAGGAAATTTCAAAATAGAATAGGAAGTATTGGACATGTCAAAGAATTAAGGCGAAATATCGGAGGCCTAATGAACAAGGCAGACCCAGGAGTGGTTTTACGAGAAGCAAATCGTAAAATGTATCAGTGATGCTGTTGGAGAAAAGGAATAAAATTATGAGATTATGTACTGATTAGCGGGAGTTCAATAAAACAAAGAATAAGAATAAGTGACCCCTATGAGGATTGATTACCTACGAGACCTAATCTAAGAAGTGTGTTATGTCTCGAGGATTAACTTAAGATCCGACCTGAAAAAATATCAGAGATTACGATTAAAGTGAGTTAAGAGCATTGCAAGCTCTGATGATATTATGTGAAATGACAAGTGTATCAGGTGGCTATAAGGAATTAAGGAACATGGTGTATAAGGAATACTTGGATAAGAAAACTGTATTTATTGATAACATCCTCAGCTACTCAAGGAATAAGAAAGTCTGTGTGGGATGCCCAAGGATTTTTCTCCAAAGATCAGAAGGAAAGCAACTATACGTTGAGTCTTCAAGAATGAAATTTTGACTAAGGTTAACAAAAGATTCTGAATTAATCCATTAACAACTACCTAAGCAAAGCCGTATGGTAACAGATGTCTTATGCCGACAGATGGGATTGAATGTAATTAAGACCACCGAGGAGTTAATAAACGAATTGGAAAGAGTGGAATCTGAAGTTCAACTACTTAAAGGTGATAATACATGAATATATGAGATTACTTTTCAGCCTTAACTGATGAAAAAGAGTAAGAAATGTATAAATGTTTGGAAACCAAGTTGAAAACGAGCACTGCCTATCATCCTTAAATGGAGAGTCAAAGTACGGAAGTGATTCAGGAAATGTAAAATATGTTGAGAGGCTGAGTTTTAAGGAAACACTGGAATGATCATTTATCAGCAATGTTAGCTTTGGAATGCCACTTTACCAAGCTTCATGTGAACGCAAGTGTAGGTCCCCATTTCTATTAAAATAAAGTGGGAGAAAGAAAGTTGTCAAATTCTAAGTTAAATCGGCACACCAAGAGCGTAGTGATATTGATTGAAGCTACTCGGAGTAGACAAAGAAAGAAAACGAAATTGTATCGAGAAAGAATATGAGTATAGAAATAGGACCAGTAGTGTTAGTACAAGTTTCATATTGAAAGAGACTAGATAAGTCTAAGTAGAAGGGACATGTTAAGTCCTAAAATTAGTGAGCCATTCGAGGTATTGATAAATATAGATAAAGTTATTCATGAGTTGATGTTACCGTCACAACAGTATGTACATGTAATATGTTTGGCCCGTTATGGTTAAACCGATAAGTATCCGATTTGAATTCAGTGATTGATTAGGAGCCAATGGGCTCTTGTCCAAGTTTGTAAAGCATATAGTGATCGATCCAAATTCTTGATCGTAAAGGCAAGTCCTTGGAAATGAGGATAGAAGAGTCTACCTGGAAACTAAAGTCAGATATGCTTGACAAATATCCTCACTTATTTAGTTAGACCAGATTCTGAGGACAAAATCTTTTTAAGAGAGGAAGGATATAACGACTCGTGTATTTTTGAATTATTTAAATATGTGATTATAGAAATTAATTAAATAAATAAAATAAGTGTGTTGGTTTTGACTGGTATATGTTATTTGATTATTATCTATGTGTGATTTATGGTGTACCGGGTTGTCCGCGTGATTAATTATGGAGTCGTATTGAATTGTTTTCAATTTGAAAAGTGGATTTAGTGCAAATTTAATTGCATAAATATTTGGAATGTATTTAAAATTTGTTTTTATGATTTTAAAATTATAATAATTATTTTTGGGATTTTACAAAAATTTAGTAATCAATCATTTATCAATTATTTAACCCTATATGATTTTCTGATTACGTTTAATTGTAAAATCTGTATTTAATTCCAAAATTCTTCAAAAATTATGAAACTCGTATTTATTTAAGTTTGGAATATTCCGAGAATTTTAAAATTAATTTGGGAATTTTTGCGATTAATTTCACCCCCGCGTTGAATTCGTTATTTGTTAAAAACGGGCATAAATTGTGTTTCAGAACTTGTTTTAAAATTTAAAAATTTACGTTTTAATTAACTTCGGGATATTTATAATATTTTAAGAATGTTTTGGAATCATTTCGGTTAGTAATTATTTGCACCTTATATCGTGAAAAAAAATTAAAACAGTACGGAAACGGGGTTATTCAGGTAAGTAAAACACGTGTCTCATGGTTATTCAATTAAAGAGACACGTATATATTATTTTTTTCAGTGCAACATGTACATAGCAGCATCCCTCTTTTTCATTTATCCCTCAATTTCTCGAGAATGCTTTCTCGATTTCTCTCGATTAAATCTCTCTAATTCTCACAGCTCCCGTCTCTCTCATCTATCTCTTACACTCTATGCTTCTCTCTCTCTCTTTTGCATATCTATCCCCACCCCCTATATTTTCTCCGGTTTCTCGGAGTTCCGCCGCCGTTTTCCTTGTTTCTTCCGGTGAGCAAACCGCCGATTCCTCCTGGTGGTTCCGCCGCCGGTGTTACTTTGGCGTTCCCTGTTCCAATCGCTTGCTACCCCCTGATTCCGGTAATTATTACCGTGGCCTTGTCTATTTCTGCATATATATACATACACGCGTGCGTATATGTATGTGTGTACAACAGCCGAGAGCTGTGGTTGTTGCCTTGCGTTTATTCTTTCCGGCCTGATTCGTGTTTGGTTCGATTAGTGATGTTTGTGCGCGTGTTTGCACGCAGTGGTGTTTAGAAATTTTACTAATTTAATTAATTATTTTACTTGCTGCAGTGAATAAATTGATTCGAAGTTTTGTGAGATAAAATTTATCGCGCGGGAATAAGTATGGATTTAATCGGTAGAATACGCGTTGGAAACCCGAAATATTTTTCGGGCACCCGCGAATTTTACCGCCGTCGACGATGAGCCTTGGCGAGTCGACGGTGGACGATGATGAATTTATTCTGAGTCCTAATTTTATAAAATAAATAAAATGAGTCGTGTAATTAGTTTCGTATGTGATTGGATAACTGTTGCAATTGTTGTGTTTGGAATTTGACGTCGATTGATGTTTCGACGGGTAGTCCGATAAACAAAGGGGACGTTGTCCGATTTCCGGAAAATCGAATTACGGAAATACGGGAGCGTATCCGAGGATTATCGGGACGTCGAGCGAGTATAAGTAAATACATAGACGTATGTTTTATACAGAACCTGATTATATGTTGTGTTGTATGTTTTTTCCAAAACACAGTAACCCTAATTTCTTAAAATGACGAGTATACGTATTTTCTGAAAACGAACAGTGGATCGATTTCGAGAATATGAACCCTAATTGTTGTCTGTGTTATTCTAATATGAATAATTACGAGTCAGATTTGAATAGCAAGTATTTCTGAACTTTTCTTCAAGATATATTACCAATGTTTTCGAACTGTTTCATAACATGTGGCTATTATTAAACATAACTCCTGTTTTATAATGCAAGTGCTTTAAACTGTTTAACCTTATACCCTGATTTTCTTGATTTTGAGCCATAAGCCTTTCTCTTTGTAAATTATCCTTTGTTGATCCTCAGACACCAAACCACACAGATATGATACTAATCCCCAAATGTTTAACTACCAAACACAAACATTGGAAGAAAATTGTTTGAAAACACAGAAACTTTTATACTCCAACCATTCTTTATAACATCAAAGAACTATACCTTGAAAAAAATCAGTATTCGTTTAATACCTGATCATTTTACAAACTGAAAATAATTTCCTACACATACCCTGATATACCCTTGAGATATTCATGAGTTTCCTTACATTTTTATTCAGGTGTTTAACCATCATTGATTATGATCTTGTTTTATCGAATTATATTGTTTATCATATTGAATTGCTTTGGGATTGGATAGTTTTATATATGTGAACCAGATTCGTGGTCAGACCATACCAATGGTCAAGTTAGGCCAATGTGTGCCTTGGATCCAGTAATTAGAGCAGTGTTGTGTGCTTGCTCGGGGTTAGTGCGTGACTGATCAGCAGCCTAACCTTGGTTTTTAAAACTTAAAAGGAATACCCAATTCTAATGATTAGTTAAAAAGAAACTTGATTCCTCTGAATCATTTCATTTGATTATTGTTTATCCTCGGTTATCCCTATTAAGACTTGCTGAGCTAGTTAGCTTACTCTTGCGAAACTTTTTATATATTTTACAGTTAAAAAGGATATGGATGATAGAGAAGTTCCTCGGTCCAAAGTGCGGGCTAAGGTTCCAATTTGAGTTGGATCGAGCTAGCAGTAGCTTCATGCAGTAAAGAGATAGTCAGATTGTAAAAAATGATTCTATTATCAGATGTAAGTTAAATTAGTTGGGATTTGATACGTTGTAATAATAAGTTCAGGTTGTGGCTTGTTTTCATACTTTAACCTGTTGCGATCCGTGGTTATGTGAAGTAGGGTCATTGTAAATAATATTTCTTATTCAGGTTTATATACTGTGTATATGTTGTGGACCCCAAACTTCTGACCCGGGTTTGGAGGGCGTTACAACTTGCATGTCGTCAATCTTTGTAATCATAAATCTCGAATGTAACTCGAGTTATTCTTGTAAGTTCATTAGATTAGTTTTACTTTCAATCATGTAATGTAATTGAAGACTCAAGAAGGCTATCCAATGGAGGTGATACAAAGAAGAAGACGAGGCATACAAGAAGTCTAAACAAATAAGAAGACCTATGTAATAAGTAGTTGTACTTATTTCCATCACCATATTAGATTGACCTTGATCTTTATCATGAGCTTGATAAAGATCACATAGGATGGGGCCATAACCAAACACATTTACTTTATTGCACTTTACATTTACTTGTTTATTTAATTTTATATATGAGATATATGCCTATGTTTACCATGCGATGATAGATTTAGGTGAACTTAATTGACATAATGCGTTTGTTAGACAATCTAGTATAGTGAAATTGTTTCATGACCTTAATATAAATATTATGAATACGATCATGAGATTCTTGTGTTTATGAAACACGTAATTGAATATGAATTTTCAATATTGAGAGAAAGGATGATTCTGTCAACAACAGATTTCTATCTGTAAGAAAGGGTTATTAAGTGACGCCTCTTGACAATGCTCCACCCGATCTGGGAATCATCTGATTATCGATTATTGATTTGAAATATTTAATTTAAAAGGAAGAATCTCTTTATAATATGATTATGATTGTAATGTAATATAATCCCTCTAAAATTAAATAATATCAAGTAGTAATTGGCCAATGACACAATGGGCTTGTGTCGGTCATAGCCTTCCAACATGGTAGAAGGCGGTTCTTATTTTTAAATCATTGTTGTTTCGTGCTACAGCCGAGGGCTTTGATTTCGAAATAAGAAATACTTGTCTATTACATAGAGATGTGTACATTGAATTAGAATCTAAAGGTCGGTACGTGCTACAGCTGTGGGCCGTTGGAGACTGATTCAATTGTACAAAATGTTGGGTTAGACTTGACTTAGAATATTGAGTTTGTCATGCCACATCCGTGACACAATTATTCAAGAGGCTAAACTTATATTAGGAAATAGCATAAGATGTAATTGACAAGAGTTGTCAACCTATTGAACATCACATGACGTTTCGTGCCACAACCGAGGTTGTGTGATGGAATGTAGGATCCCTATTCCCACTAGCATTATGAATGCTTAATTTTCACTTAGGAGGTTGAAAAAATTAGATAAACTAGTGGGAGACACTTATGAATAAAGACCCGATTCATATAGTGTTTTGAAATGAAATTGAATATTTGCTAAGTGTTGTTATGTGTTTATCATTTACAGATTTACTATATTCGTCATGTCTTCTGCACTATCACTCCGGAGCATACTAGATGTTCACAAGTTGACTGGTCCTAATTTAGCTGTTTGTTTTCACTGTAACAAGTTGGGGCACTGGAAGAGGAACAGCAAGGTTTGCCTTACTGAATTGAAGAAGAAGAAGAAGAAGGGTAGTAAGACTACTGCTTCTGATTCAGGCATGTTCATGATCGAAGTTAATATGTCACTAGGTCAAATTTCTACTTGGGTATTAGATACCGCCTGTGGTTCTCATATTTGCAATTCGTTGCAAGGACTAAAGGGAAGTAGGACTCCTAAAAAAGATGAGGTGATTCTACGTATGGGCAATGGAGCAAGGGTTGCGACCATATCTGTAGGATCATTTAGTTTACATATGCCTACGGGCAAGACTATTATTTTGAATAATTGTTATTACGTTCCCTCTATTATGAGGAATATTGTTTCTATTCCTATGTTGGATGTGGATGGTTTTTCATTTATTATTAAGAATAATGAATGTTCTATCCTTAGAGATAATGTTCTTTTTGGATGTGGCATTTTAAATAATGGTCTGTATGTATGTGACGTAGAGCATGATTTACTTCAGATTGAACAAACTAATAAAAAACGAGATGATGAAAATCTGACCTATTTATGGCACTGTAGGCTAGGTCATATTAGTGAAAATAGACTGCGGACATTGTATAAGGAAGGGTTACTTGACCCCTTTGATTTTGAATCATATCCTACATGCGAGTCTTGTCTATTGGGTAAAATGACCAAATCTCCATTTAGTGGACATGGAGAGAGGGCTGCAGATTTGCTAGGATTGGTACACACAGATGTATGTGGACCAATGTCTACGCAAGCCATGGGTGGATTTTCCTACTTCATTACTTTTATAGATGATAGATCTAGATTCGGATATGTGTATTTGATGAAACACAAGTTTGAAGCCTTTGAAAAGTTCAAAGAATATAAACATGAAGTGGAGAAACAAACCAAACACAGTATTATAACTTTTCGATCAGATCGAGGTGGTGAATACTTGAATGGAGAGTTTCTAGATTATCTCAAAGAAAATGGTATAGTCTCCCAGTGGACTCTTCCATATACTCCACAGTTAAATGGGGTATCTGAAAGGAGAAATGGGGTTATGCATTGGAAACCTCAGCATATTTACTGAATAAGGTGCCTTCCAAATCTGTTCCTCAAACTCCTTATGAGATATGGAAAGAAAGGAAATCGAGTCTTAAACACGTTAAGATTTGGGGATGTCCAGCTTATGTCAAAAATGTTGACCCAGATAAGCTGGAATCTCGATCCGTAAAATGTAATTTTGTGGGATATCCTAAAGAGACTTTGGGGTATTACTTTTACACCGATCATCGGGTGTTTGTCTTCAGAATGCTACCTTCTTGGAAAAGGAGTTTATCCTTGAAGGAAATAGTGGGAGCAAAATTGAACTTGATGAAGTTCAAGAAGCACAAACTACTACGGATCAAATGGAAACACCTGTTCAGACTGAACAACCTTCTGTGGAACAGCCCATTCGTAGGACATGGAGAGTGTCTCGCCAACCTGAGAGGTATTATGGCCTTGTCATTGAGAATGGAAATGAGTTGTCAATCATTGATGATGACGACCCTGTGACCTATAATGAGGCTATGAGTATTGTTGACTCAGAGAAATGGCATAGTGCCATGAAATTCGAAATAGAATCTATGTATACCAACCAAGTATGGACTCTGGTTGAGGCGCCTGAAGGTGTTAAGCCTATTGGGTGCAAGTGGGTATACAAAAGAATGATTGGAGCAGATGGCCAGGTGGAGACCTATAAGGCCAGGCTCGTGGCAAAAGGATTCAAACAAAGGCAAGGGATTGACTTTGATGAAACTTTTTCGCCTGTAGCCCTGTTAAAATCAATTCAGATTTTGCTTGCGATTGCTGCTTACTGCGACTATGAGATCTGGCAAATGGACGTGAAAACGGCCTTCCTCAATGGGGAACTTGAGGAGGAAGTGTATATGACACAGCCAGAGGGTTTTCTTTCCATGGGAAATGAACACCTAGTGTGTAAGCTGCTGCGAACCATATATGGTTTAAGGCAAGCTTCTCGTAGATGGAACATCCGTTTTGATGAGACTATCAAAGAGTTTGGTTTTATCAAAAACATAGATGAACCATGTGTCTACACGAAGTTTAGTGGGAGCGCGGTAACATTTCTTGTATTGTATGTAGATGACATACTTCTTATAGGAAATGATATACCGATGTTACAATCAGTCGATGTATGGTTATCAAAGAACTTCACCATGAAGGACTTGGGAGAAGCATCCTACATTCTCGGTATGAAGATCTATAGAGATAGATCTAGAAGAATGATAGGTCTTACCCAGGGTACATACATCCAGAAAGTGCTTAAAAGGTTTAGCATGGAAAACTCCAAAAGAGGTCTCATACCGATAAGTCATGGAGTGTCCCTTTCCGAAAAAATGTCTCCTAAGACACCTGAGGAAAGAGAGCGTATGAGTAAGATTCCTTATGCTTCAGCAATAGGATCTATCATGTACGTGATATTGTGTACAAGGCCTGATGTTGCTTATTCAATTAGTGTGACGAGCAGATATCAGTCCAATCCAGGTGAAGACCACTGGAAAGCAGTGAAAAACATCCTTAAGGTACTTGAGAAGGACTCAGGACATTTTTCTTGTTTTTGGTGGTGAATCTGAGTTGAAAATAGAGGGTTATACTGACTCTAATTTTCAATCAGAAAGTGATAGCAAATCCATGTCAGGGTACGTGTTTACAGTGAATGGTGGTGCAATTCAGATTGTTAAAAGAGGAGATGTCAACGTCGAGAGAGTTGACACACATAACAATGTAGCAGACCCACTCACAAAGCCACTTTCTCAAAGTCACTTTGATCGTCATAAAGACAAAATGGGTATTAGATACCAGAATGATTGGCTTTAGTACAAGTGGGAGATTGAAAGAGATATGTCCTAAGTCCAATTATGTATGAGGATTTAGGAATAACTTTTATGTAATCTGTTTTGATTTCATTGATATTAATAAAAGACTTGTTTTGTTTTTATTGCGGGCTCTATCTATTTAAATGTTTAAATAGAATATACCACAGTTTAGAGTAAAGCTTTTTATAGATTGTGATGAGATCATAATCATGAGACCTAAAAGATGATAAATCTAAACTTAAATAGTTTCTGGTCGTAGGATTACTAACTGGTAATTAATAATCCACAAAGATCGGTACATACTATGCTTGATTCATTATGAAGGATGTCTGTTCTCATAGACATTTGTGTGGTGACACTATAGCTAGTATATAGGTGCTTATTATAGAATAAGTTCACTGAACATGACTCACACAGCTGAACAACTGATGGAGTTCACTCACGTGTCAGCAGTTGTTCACATAGTGATAGTTGTACAAGTATCCTTAGACTTGAGGTCATCATAGTCATCTTGTGTACACTGAACTATGATTTGGTTTAGTTCTTAGTCTCAAGGGACAATTATAAGGGCTCTACTAGGTATAGGAATTTGTACACGAAGATAGTGTATAATCAATAAAGGATCTACCCCTTCCAGTGAAGGAAGAGAATGTTCAATGTTGATCTACTTATGTTAGTTCAGGAATCTCTGGCCAGAGTGAATGAAATTAGAAAGGAGTTTCTAATTTACATTAAATAGAACTAAGCATAGTGAATGGGAAAGCAAGTGATTAAATAAGATAGGCTTGACACAAGTTCCATGCCTTGTATTTAATCGTGACATTGCAGGGTAGAAGGAATTAATTGTACGATAACTACTCACTGAATAGGTTCTTGGTATTCTCAGCAGTGAATTCGTATTATCCGGATAGTCGCGATATGCTGAGAAGTATCCCTCACGATGTAGAATAAATATAATTAATTAATTAATCATATTTAATGAATTAGAGAATTTATATAAATAATGATAAAATAGTTTTATTATTATTTATTTCTACTACCGGCTTAATATTGAACTTACATGGTCACACCATAAAAGAGAATGATTTACTGGTGGAGGAATTAATTAATAATGGCTGATAATTATTTATTTATGAAATAAATAATTAATTGGCAAATTTAATAATTGATTAAATGAGATTTAATTGATTATAAATTAATTAAGAAAAGGTTCTTAATATTATTAATTAAGAATTTAATTTTTGGAAATTAAATCAAGAGAGAGAATTATTTCTAAAGTGTTTAGAAAAAGGATTAATAATTAAAAGGTGTTTTAAATTTTAATGAGAATAATAAAGGGTTAAAAATAATAATATTTATGAGAAAATTTTCAGCTGAAAATTTTGCCTATAAATATACTATTATAAACCCTATTTTTGCCTAAACCTAAAAATTTTACAAAACCCTAATTCTCTCCACCTCCTCCTTCTCCATTACATCGTTTTCTTGGTGGATACCGGTGGAGTGCTTCACACTTGAGGAGCAGCTGCTAAGGATCTCCGCTTGTGGTTCTTGGATCGCTATTAAAGACCTCCATCTTTCCATTAATGTAAAGCTTCTTAAGGTAAACATACTGAACTACAAATTAAATATTATTTTTCGCATGGATCCTGCGGAGGGTTTCGATTTTTTTTAAGATTTAAGTTTACGTTTTCGCTGTGTTTATGTGCTAAAACCCTTCACTTATAGGCTCAATGATAAAATGATCGGAGATACAGAGAAGGATATGAAGAAGGTTACAAGAGCATATCATGAGATGGTGTTTATTAATGGAGAACCAGAAATTAATCTTCTGAAAGACAATGAACCTATAATCAGCACTTACAGTAAAGGGGAGCTAGTCTTCAAAATCAACAAGTGCAAGATCAGAATCAAAGACTTTAGGACAAGTGAATCAGACTCAATACAGCAAGCCTTGATGGATGTCAAATTGTCCACATGTAAGGAGGACAAGGTTGCTTTGATTCCTATCATTAAGATACTTGATGAAGTGATGGACGAAGAATCCATCAATGACACTAAAAGAGTAAGAGGACATCCAAAAAGAATAACAGTCTTCGTAATATCCAGAAAATCATCACTATTGTTTGATCTTGTTCCTAAATGCACCAAAGTGAAATATCTTGAGATAATGCTTCATAAGATGAACAATCCACCTCCAGTCAATGCACTTGAAATAGAAGCTCGTGATTGTGTACAAGCTAGATTAAATAAGCTGAAAGAATCTCCTCCAAAACCTCCAGGTCCTAAGAAGAAAGTCAATAAAAGAAAGTCTGTTCAGACTCAAGAAGGAGAAGGAAGCAAGGGCAAGAACTAGAAAAGAACAAAGACAAAGAAGACATAGAACATATGTTGAGGCTAGAGGAACACTTCTTTGTAATTTGTAATTTAAGAAATATGGAATTGAATATGTAATCCAGAATGAATTTAATATCTTTATCTGTCTAGAGGTTGTACTTTTTTTATTGTCAGTTGAGTTATCCTTAGGGATTTGCTTGTCGAACTCTAAGAATTAATTAGGGGGGATTGTAAAGTATAATGTAATATAACATGTAATCAAGGAATTATAACTAAACATGAAAACAGAAATAGATAAACAATATTAAACTGTGAATCATATGAACCCTACAGATGAAGACAGGATAAATACAGAGAACCAAAAGATGCAATTGACTCTTTAAGTCCTCAAAATATATCTTGGGAAGAAATTCATTAACATGTTCAAGCAGCCATGAAGAATAAGAAATCAAAGGACTTAAATCATGAGTTACATCAATTGACTTCAAGTGTTACAGATCAAGGGTTCAGTGAAAGAAGCAATGGATTTTAACCAATCTGTATCACCTCAGAAATAAAAGACAAATTGAATTAGGTTCTCTCAATACTAGTTGTTTGTGAACCAGACCAGTGCACCAAACATCAGTATTCAGGAAAGGATTTTAATTCAGTTACAGAAGAAAGTGTTGATACAGTGAAGAATGGAAGAACAGAAGCAAAAACATTCTAAGGCATAGAGCTTATCACCTTGGTCAACATAGAAGTGTAAGGACGATTCCCTTTGTGTAATCTCAGTGGTCGCCACAGAGCAGTCGCCATAGAGAATTACTCTAAGGCAACACAGTGGTCGCCATAGAGAATTACTCTAAGGCAACACAGTGTTCTCCATAGAGAATTACACTAAGTCAACACAGTGGTCGCCATAGAGAATCACTCTAAGGCACCACATTGGTCGCCACAGAGCATCAACTGATCGCCATAGAGCAACACAGGATACACTGGTCACCATAGAGCATCAACTGATCGCCATAGAGCAACACATGATACACTGGTCACCATAGAAGAGAAGACAAAGAATGTACCAGTCGTCATAGAACAGTTGGTGATTTCCAGTGAATTAAACAAGCAGCAATTCAAAGATTTGTGTAGACACAGTAATGCCACCTGTCCAATGAAATTGAAAGTCTACATTAGCAGCTAAATGAATACAATTAATTAAATCATCTTCTTCAGCTTTTAACAGAGTATTTACGGGAGCTCCATTAAAGCACTTCATTTATTAAGCTTGTAAACATATTGTTATGCTGCTGAATTTATTATAGCTAATCAATTTATTGATTAGATTGTAGCAACCTAAAGGATTATATTAATAAAACAATATATTCTTCGAATTATTTTGTGTCTAATTTGATTCCGTACTTTTAACGAAGAACTTGTAAACGAATCGAAAAAATTGTAGGTATCGTATTCAACCCCCCCCCTTCTACGATACTTTGGGACTAACACTCTCATAAGTTCTCTTTTCACAAGAGAATTGATTGGTTTGCATTTTAAGTCAGAAAGCTTCTTATGCCAAAGTTTGTTTTGCTCACTTGATGCCTTGGTATATAAGTAACATATCCTATACTTGTTGCTGATTTCATGTCTGCCGGGCTTCCTTTCCTTACTCCTTTCAGAGTAACTTCACTAGTTTTCTTGATTATGATTTACCAATCTTTTTTATCAAAAATAACCTTGAAACCTTTGTCTGTAAATTGATTGACACTTAGAAGATTCAATTCAATTCATGCAACCAGTGGTACATCCTCAATGACAACATTTCCATAAATCAAACTGCCATATCCCATTGTGAATACTTTGCTGTTGTCTCCAAAGGTCACCAAAGGATCAGCCATCTCTTCGAACTGTGATAGCAGGGCTTTATCACCTGTCATGTGCCTAGAGCATCTATTGTCAATGACCTATATGAATGTGTTCTTCTTGCCCTGCACACAATGAGGTTTAAGTGTGTTTAGCTACCCAAGCAGTGTTGGGCACTTTCTTCTTCTTAACAGAGTAAGCAAAAGTATAACTTGAATTGTCAAAAGAAATAGCTTTCTTGGTTTGATTAACATTTTCTTTTTTGATTACAGATTTAAAGTTGACTTATTTAAGTCTTGTCTCAACTTATTACAACTAGTCATAACTTTCTTATTGCATAGGATGCAATCAAACTTGTCACAGAAAGAATATGGGTCATCATCTTGAGTTTCATTATACTTGCATGTTCTATACTTTGGCTCACTAACAATCTTTTTACAAAGATGAATTAGGTGATTTTTTGAGCCACATCTTTGACATTGCTTTCTGGGAGCATCAGCAATATATACACAGTTGTTGACTACCACTACTAATACTACCACTACTACGGCTACCACTACAACAAGTACTACTACCACTACTACTACTACTACTACTAATACCACTACTACCACTACAACCACCTCTACTATCACCGATACCACCCCTACCACCACCGCCACCACCGCTACCACCACTACCACACTACGACCACTACTACCAATACTACTGATAGGGATAAATAAGTCCTGATTTTATAATTAATGGGCTGCTAGGCCCAATAATAAGATGTATAATATTCAGACCAGAAAGGTTAAGCCTGATGGACCAGATCAGGCCTAGTGGAATAAAAAAGGCCCAAAAGCCCTGATTATTAATTAATTTCGTAATTAATTAATAAGGGAAAAATCAGCTATTGAGAAGAGTCCCGATAAGGATATAAATCCTTATAGATTAGCCTCAAGGGGACCTAAAAGGATAAGGAATCAGCTTCCTACTTCCTAGGACTCCTAAGTCTATCCTAATTCAGAGGCTTGTCCACCAAGTCTCCTATACCAAGTCCAATTCAAGGACTCCCATATCTATATAAGGGGCCTCACCCCACAAACAAGAACTACGTTTTTTGACTTGATCCTTGGCAATCAGCAAGGTACGTAGGCATCTTGTTAAGGCAGATTGAGTCACGAAACACAAGAGCAGTCAAATCGAGCCTCGAAGCTCACGTTCCTTAGTATTAAATACAGCAATTATATATATTAGTTTTTAATCCATAACATTTGGCGCCGTCTGTGGGAAAGCAACAACAACCATGGCGAGAACACGGAAAACAATTGGAGCTCTAGAGGAAGGAACACCATCAGAGACAACCCAGGTGATTTCATCAACCGTGGAGGTTCCTCCCCATTCAACTTATGCATCTACTCAGGGGGAAGCCCAGACAGGGGCAACTCATCCTCAGCCACAAGGGACAACTCCCCCGACTATTCAAGGTACGAATCCTCAAGTTCAACAAATACATATACCTGTGAATTCTCGACCCGTCGGGTATGAATATTCAACTATTGTTACTACTAACCCCCCTTATGGGATGCCCCTTCGCCCTGAGGTTGGAGGAAGCGGATATGCTAGGCGAGGCAAAGCACGAGGGCAGTCACCCCCCTATATACGAGGTTTGGGTCCTATTCCTGAGGATCGGGAATTTTCTGGTCCTTATACTGAGAGAGACTCCGAATCTTCGGATGATGAAGTGGCCCCGAGAAGGAGGCGTCCTGGAAAAGAGCCAATGACCGATGGAAGGCAACGCCCCCAAAGCACCCCAGGGGCGAATCCCCAAGAAGTGCAGGAAAGGATCAGGGCTCATGAGGCTGAAATCCAAAGGCTGAGGCGTGATTTGGAGGCTCACCAGGCCACCAGACCCGAGATATCTCCTAGGGGGAGAAATCCTCCTCCTGTCATAGACCTGGATGGTCCGGTAAGAAGAAGGGCTGTTGTCCCAAGAACTGATCCAAGCAATCTCCTTCCCCTTGGAGATCCTGATGATCCAACTCCACCCTTCACAGAAGAGATAATGAATGCCCATATCTCAAGGAAATTCAAGATGCCCACTATCAAAGCCTATGATGGCACGGGAGACCCCGCTAACCATGTTAGGACATTCTCTAATGCACTGTTGCTGCAACCCGTGAATGATGTTATAAAGTGTCGGGCCTTCCCTCAAACCCTGTCAGGTATGGCTCAAAGATGGTACAGTCGCTTGCCCCCAAACTCTATTGGATCGTTCAGAGAGTTAAGTCAGGCTTTTATTAAGCAGTTCATCAGTGGAAAAGTCCATGAGAAAAGTTCAGCATCTCTTATGAGTATTGTGCAAGAAGCTAAGGAATCCTTGAGAGATTACCTGAATCGTTTTACAAAGGAGGCTTTAAAAGTCCCAGACCTTGATGATAAGGTAGCTATGATAGCACTGCAACAAGGAACTAGGGATGAGTTTTTCAAGATGTCCTTGGCCAAACGTCCCCCTGAAAATATGTTGCAGCTCCAAGAGAGGGCAGGGAAGTATATCAAGGTTGAAGAAAGCATGAGGAAGACCGTAGTAAGTAATGAGCCCACTGGAGGCAAGAAGCGGAAAACTGATCTGGAGTATATCGCTAAGGATAAGTATCCTAGAACCGAACAAAACCCTGATTCAACCCCCAAGAAGGGAGGACCTGGGCAAAAGTTCACCGAATACGCTAAGCTGAATGCTCCCAGAAGCCAGATCTTGATGGAGATCGATAAAGATCGAGATGTTCGTTGGCCTAAGCCCTTGAAGGCCGATCCAGCCAAGCTAGATAAGAGCAAGTATTGCAGGTTTCACAAAGATGTTGGCCATGACACCGATGAGTGTAGGCAATTGAAAGATGAAATTGAGTTTTTGATTCGAAAAGGAAGATTGAACAAGTATACTGGAGATGGAGGGGACAGAAATAATAATGGAAGGAAGAACTTTGAAGATCGTAGGAGGGACCAAGACGATCAGGGGCGAAACCCCCAACCTAGAGGACCAGTTATAAACACCATTTATGGAGGGCCGAGACCTCGAGGGCCTGTGATAAACACGATCTTTGGAGGTCCAACTGCTGCTGGATTGTCCAAAAATTCCAGAAAGGCATATACTAGAGATGTTATGCATATTGTTGGAGAAGCCCCGAAGAGGGCCAGGACAGAAGTAACATTGGCTTTTGATGATTCCGACCTAGAGGGTGTGAAGTTTCCCCATGACGACCCGCTGGTCATAACGCCGATAATAGGAAATAGCCCGGTTAAGAGGGTCCTTGTGGATAATGGTGCTTCTGTGGATATCTTGCTCCACGACACCTTTCTAAGGATGGGGTATAACGACTCCCAGTTGACACCAACCGACATGCCGATATATGGATTTGCTGGAGTAGAATGTCCTGTGGAAGGGATAATTAAATTGCCAACCACCATAGGTACGGAGCCAAGGCAAGCAACGCAGATGCTGGATTTTATGGTGGTAAAGGCTAGTTCAACTTATAATGCTATCATGGGGAGAACAGGGATACATGCCTTCAAGGCAGTCCCCTCTTCCTACCATTCAGTCATGAAGTTTCCCACCCGAAACGGGATTGGAGAAGAGAGAGGAGATCAAAAAATGGCTAGAAGCTGTTATGTGGCCTCTTTGAGGGCAGATGGAGTCGGGGGGCAGGTTCTTCCTATTGAAGATATGGATGTTCGAGAAAATGATGAGAATAGAGGAAGGCCAGCAGAAGAATTGGTTTCGGTTCCTTTAGATCCCAAGAGTCCTGAGAGGATGACTTTCATTGGAGCTACATTAGAGGAGCCCCTTAGAGGGAAGTTAGTGAAATTTTTGCAAGAAAATAGTGATGTGTTTGCATGGTCAGCAGCTGATATGCCAGGCATAGACCCGGAGTTAATTACCCACAAGTTAAACGTGGATCCAAGCCGGAAGACAGTGAAACAAAAGAAAAGAAATTTTGCCCCGGAAAGACAAGAGGCTATAAAGCAGGAAGTGGAAAAGCTCTTAGAGGCTGGTTTCATTGAGGAGATTCAATTTCCGGAGTGGTTAGCAAACCCTGTAATGGTGAAGAAGGCTAATGGAAAGTGGAGGATGTGTATAGACTTCACCGATCTGAATGATGCATGCCCCAAAGACTGTTTTCCGCTGCCTAGAATTGATACTTTGATTGATGCCACCGCTGGACATGAGATGCTGAGTTTCATGGATGGGTTTAGCGGATACAACCAGATCAAAATGCATAAGGATGACGTTCCAAAGGTATCATTTATCACTGACTTTGGCGTTTATTGTTATCTTGTTATGGCGTTTGGTCTCAAGAATGCAGGAGCCACCTATCAAAGGTTGGTGAATAAAATTTTTAAGGATCTTATTGGGAAGACTATGGAAGTCTATGTTGATGACATGCTAGTCAAGAGTCTAGTAAAGACTGATCATATAACCCATTTGAGGGAAGCTTTTGAGGTCCTGAGGTACCACAAGATGATGTTGAATCCCACGAAGTGTGCTTTCGGAGTAGGATCTGGAAAATTCTTGGGATTGATGGTCTCAAAGAGGGGAATCGAGGCTAACCCCGATAAAATAAAGGCAATCCTGGACATGGAACCCCCAAAAACTGTCAAGGATGTTCAGAAACTCACAGGAAGGGTTGCTGCGCTAGGACGATTCATCTCCAAGTCAGGAGACAAGTGCTTGTCATTCTTCAAGTCATTAAAGAACATTAAAGACTTTGTATGGAGTGAGGAAAATCAGAAGGCATTTGAAGAGTTAAAGAAGTATATGGGCCAGGCCCCGTTGTTGGCCAAGCCAGTTCTGGGTGAAGTTTTATTCTTGTACTTGGCTGTTTCAGAAAGCGCCTTGAGCGCGGTGTTGGTTAAGGAGGAACTAAAAGTCCAGAAACCCGTATACTATGTCAGCAAAATTTTGCATGGTGCTGAGTTGAATTATTCAGCCATTGAGAAATTCGCTTTAGCCTTGGTAATGGCTTCAAGAAAGCTGCGTCCTTATTTTCAAGCTCACCAAATTGAAGTGCTAACAAATCAGCCACTGAGAAATATCATTCACAGTCCCAAGGCAAGTGGGAGACTGATTAAGTGGGCAATAGAATTGGGAGAGTTCGATCTCAAGTATAAGCCACGTATGGCCATAAAAGCCCAGGCACTAGCTGACTTCGTGGTGGAATGTACCATACCCAACCAAGAAGTCGGGGGGCAGGAAGATACCACACCTCAAGACAAGGGAGTCGACAATGGGGACAAGGAGAAAGAATATTGGGTTCTCTATTTTGATGGAGCATCAAAAACAAATTCCAGTGGAGCAGGGTTGGTTTTGCAAAGCCCTGATGGATTCTTAATTGAGTATGCCATGAAGCTAGACTTCCCAACCACAAACAATGAGGCAGAGTATGAAGCCCTGATTGCTGGCCTTGGTCTAGCTGGGATACTTAAAGTCAAAAACTTAAAGGTCCGTGGAGACTCGAAGTTGATCATATCCCAGGTAAAGGGAGAATTTGAAGCAAGGGATGATACGATGGCAAAGTATGTTCGCCTAGTAAGGGCTGTGATGACCCAATTTAATGAATGCCATGTTGAACACATTCCAAGGGAAGAAAATGCTAAAGCAGATGCGCTATCAAAGTTTGCTTCATCTGAGATTGAAGAAAGTTCAGGAAGTGTGTACTTCCGTGTTTTGAAGACACGAAGCATAGATATTAAGCTTGTGGCTCCCGTAGGCTTGGGGACGTCATGGATTGATCCCATCAAGGCTCACATTCAGACCGGTTGGTTGCCAAGCGATACAATTGAGGCACGGAAGTTAACTGTTCGAGCACTAAGGTACTCTTTGATAGATGGGATTCTATATAAAAGATCTTTCGTGGTTCCTTACTTGAGGTGTCTCAGGCCCGATGAGGCACGCTTGGCTCTTGAAGAAGTGCATGAAGGTATTTGTGGACAACACTTGGGGGGCAGGGCCTTGGCTCATAAGATAACTCGTTTAGGCTTCTATTGGCCAGAAATGATGGCTGATGCCAAAGAATATGTAAAGAAGTGTGACCGCTGTCAGAAGCATGCACCAATTGTTAGACAACCCCCTGAGATGCTGACCTCTATCAACTCGCCTATTCCCTTTGCCATGTGGGGGATGGATATTCTAGGGCCTTTTCCTATGGCCACGGCACAAAGGAAATTTCTGATTGTAGCCATTGATTATTTCACCAAGTGGATTGAAGCCAAACCCTTGGCCAAAATCACTACTAAGCAGGTTGCACAATTCCTGTGGGAAAACATTATGTGCCGATATGGAATTCCCCGTATCCTTGTCACTGACAATGGAACACAATTCAACAATGAGGAATTCAAGAAGTATTGTGAAGAAAATGAAATCGAGTTACGATTCACCTCTGTGGCTCACCCGCAAGCCAATGGACAAGCAGAGGTAGCAAATCGGATAATCCTGGATGGACTAAAGAAGAGGATCGAGAAGTCAAGAAATAATTGGGTAGATGAGATACTTCCAATATTATGGGCCTACAGGACTACTTGTAGAGTCACGACAGATGCAACTCCTTTTATGTTGGCATATGGGGCGGAAGCAGTAGTTCCCGTGGAGATATCACATTCCTCTCCAAGGATTCAGGCTTTCGATGAGAAAGAAAATGAGGAAGGGCAGAGATTAGCCCTGGATTTAATTGATGAAGTGCGAGATAAAGCACATGCAAAGATAGTAGAATATCAGAAAAAAGCTTCATTCTACTACAACCTAAGGGTTAAAGAAAGGTTTTTTAAACAAGGCGATCTAATCTTGAGGAAGATAGAAGCATCTGGTGTAGGACAAAAAGGGAAGCTTGCCCCGAATTGGGAAGGGCCGTACAGAGTCAAGAGTGTTCAGGGTAGAGGAACCTACAAGCTGGAGACTATGGATGGTTTTGAAGTCCCGAGAACTTGGCATGCACAAAACCTGAAGGTTTACTATGTGTAGGGCAGTTGGATACGATTCTCACTTGTCATGATGGAGAGTAGGTTGAAAAGCACCTTGAAGCTTTGCTTAGGATTTATATGTCTTATTATGAAGTTTATTAAGACTTGTGTAAGGGATGAATCCCAAACAATTTTTGAAGCTCAGAGAATTTTTCGAAATATGTTTGAATCTCTATGGCATGGCAATTAAATTAGATGCATGATATGAAAGCCCTATAAAAAGGCCCAATTCAAAAAAAAAGGGTTAAAACTTGTTGGGCCTGGAAGTATGTCAAGCCCAGATAAGGGCCCCAAATATTCAAAGCCCAGCACCCGGGGTCCAAAAACTGGAAGAAAATATATATGAGTATTATCTTCAAAAACCAGAAATAAGTCCCAAATCCAAAAAGGATTTGGATAAATGAAGGCCCAAAAATAAGGCCTAATCCTACTTGAATTAGAAAAAAAAAACCCAGTATAGGGATCAATAAATCAAGCCCAGGGTAAAAAATAAAGTACCCATAAAAGAATTCAGGCCCAAATCTTAGGCTCAAATTTGAGATTGGAAAAAATCCAGCCCAGACTTAGGGCCCAAATCAAATATATGGAGTCACAGAAAGTAATATATCCCAAATCCCAGACCCAATTCGATCAGGTTTCATGTTGTATTCATCGTCGAATTAGTTGAGATCGAAAAGGCTTCGACCAAGGCTAAGAAAAAAGGGTTAATTCGGTCAAAATCCTAATTCCTGACCGAAAGAGTCAGGATTTTGAATCCTAACACCAAGAGAATTTGTCGACCAGGAAGTAAGCAAGGATCCTGATCGAATGAATCCTGATCGAAAAAGCTTCGACCAAGGCTAGAAAAGGAGGTTAATTCAGTCAAAAATATTGATTATGACCGAAATGTTCCTGAGAAAATAATAAGCCCAGTTAAGGGCCCAAGTGTTTGAAAGGCTCAGCAAAATAGCCCAAGTTAGAAAAAAGAGGGCTGCTGAAAACGGGCCCAAAAAAGGATTAGCCCAAATTGAAAGCCCAGAACTAGGGACCCAATTGAAAGGCCCAGTATATTGGAATAGGGTTAAAATAAACCCGTGAGCTAAAAGCCCAGTTAAAAACAATGGGCCCAAAGGATAGCCCCATAAAACCAGCCCAAAAAAGGGGGGCCCAATTAGTTGACAAACAAAACCCAGATTTAAGGAATGGGCCCAGGATTAAGACCCACTAAGAGGGTGGCCCAAAAAATCCAGGCCCAAATCAAGGACCCAATAGAGTCCAGCCCAGACGTATGACCCTAAGAAAATATATGCATTAACATGTTCTTGACCCAATTCGATCAAGGCACGAACTGTATTTTTCCTTGAATGAGTTGTGGTCGAAAGGGCATCGACCAAGGCTGAGAGAAAGATTAATTCGGTCAAAATATTGATTCCTGACCGAAAGGGTCAGGATTCTGATCGAGAAAGCTATGCCTGAAGCCTTGTCGACTAGAAACCAAAGGAAAATCCTGGTCGAACGAGCCCTGCTCGAAATAGCTTCGACCAAGGCAAGGAAGATGGTTTATTCGGTCAGAAAAACAAGAATCCTGACCGAAAGGGACGAAAATCCTAGTCGAAAAATTCCTGGTCGATAAAAAAAAAAAAAAAAAAAAAAAAAAAAGGAAAAAATCCTGGCCGAAATTCGACCAGGACCTCTGCTCGAAACACTCCTGCTCGAAAAGCTGTCGACCAGGGCAATATGGGGGTTAATTCGACCAGAATCCTGGTCGAATGGATTCCTGGTCGAAAGTTATATAAAAAAAAAAAAAAGAAATTAAGGGAAAAATCCAGAAAATTAGGAAAAATCCCAGAAATTAAGGGAAAAATCCAGAAAAATTAGGATAAATCCCAGAAATTAAGGGAAAAATCCAGAAAATTAGGATAAATCCCAGAAATTAAGGGAAAAATCCAGAAAATTAGGATAAATCCCAGAAATTAAGGGAAAAATCCAGAAAATTAGGATAAATCCCAGAAATTAAGGGAAAAATCCAGAAAATTAGGATAAATCCCAGAAATTAAGGGAAAAATCCAGAAAATTAGGATAAATCCCAGAAATTAAGGGAAAAATCCAGAAAATTAGGATAAATCCCAGAAATTAAGGGAAAAATCCAGAAAATTAGGATAAATCCCAGAAATTAAGGGAAAAATCCAGAAAATTAGGATAAATCCCAGAAATTAAGGGAAAAATCCAGAAAATTAGGATAAATCCCAGAAATTTAGGGAAAAATCCAGAAAAATTAGGATAAATCCCAGAAATTAAGGGAAAAATCCAGAAAATTAGGATAAATCCCAGAAATTAAGGGAAAAATCCAGAAAATTAGGATAAATCCCAGAAATTAAGGGAAAAATCCAGAAAAATTAGGATAAATCCCAGAAATTAAGGGAAAAATCCAGAAAATTAGGATAAATCCCAGAAATTAAGGGAAAAATCCAGAAAATTAGGGAAAATTCCAGAAAATTAGGGAAAAATTCCTGGAAATTAAGATAATTTCTGAATAAAAGGAAGATTCGTTGTAAATGTGTAGGTCGCTCCATACTTTACGCAAAAACGAAACCCTGTAAGGGAACGAATAGATTTAACTTCTGCGAAACCTAATCAATGTTTCCCAAAAGTTGGGGGGCAAATGATAGGGATAAATAAGTCCTGATTTTATAATTAATGGGCTGCTAGGCCCAATAATAAGATGTATAATATTCAGACCAGAAAGGTTAAGCCTGATGGACCAGATCAGGCCTAGTGGAATAAAAAAGGCCCAAAAGCCCTGATTATTAATTAATTTCGTAATTAATTAATAAGGGAAAAATCAGCTATTGAGAAGAGTCCCGATAAGGATATAAATCCTTATAGATTAGCCTCAAGGGGACCTAAAAGGATAAGGAATCAGCTTCCTACTTCCTAGGACTCCTAAGTCTATCCTAATTCAGAGGCTTGTCCACCAAGTCTCCTATACCAAGTCCAATTCAAGGACTCCCATATCTATATAAGGGGCCTCACCCCACAAACAAGAACTACGTTTTTTGACTTGATCCTTGGCAATCAGCAAGGTACGTAGGCATCTTGTTAAGGCAGATTGAGTCACGAAACACAAGAGCAGTCAAATCGAGCCTCGAAGCTCACGTTCCTTAGTATTAAATACAGCAATTATATATATTAGTTTTTAATCCATAACAACTACCACTACTACGACTACTATTATTAATATATTATTATTATTATTATTATTATTATCATGGACCTGCTATTAAAAAATAATTGTAATTCAAATTAAGTATGTTATTGAGGTTTCAATGAAATTTAAAATTCAAATAATAATATTTGTTTTTATCTGTTAGTTATAAATTATTTGTTTATATTACTAATTTGATAGTTGAAACTTGAAACATCTGAATTCTCGTTTTCAAAACTTAAACTTAGGTTAAAGATACGTACAATTTTATTTTATATCAAAAAATTAACCATTTACTAAAATATTATTATACTTGCACGTATGCATGTACGAATCTATGTGTGTATGTATAAATATATATATGTATTAAGGGTTTTACTCAAATGAGAACCCTACTATTATGAGATATAAGATCTAATCATATCCACTCATTTCAATTCATCATATTCATTTCTTACCATTGATTTAATATTTATTATTTTAATATTTAATATTTTATCATCTTCTATCTAATTCAACCACCATCACATCCGTGAACCATCATTTCTGGCCGTCACCACCACCTTCGGCGACCACCAAAAAATCACCACCGGTAAGCATAAAATCACCACCGTCAAAATAAAAATCACCATCGGAATATGAAAAATCACCACCGGTAAGCATAAAATCACCACCGTCAAAATAAAAATCACCATCGGAATATGAAAAATCACCACCGAATAACGAAAAACTACCACCGACAACAGAAATTCACCACATCAAGCCACTATTAATGCCTAGCAGATCCGTCAACGAGTTCCGTTCATCAATTCCGACCACTAACATCAGAATGAAAATCACCTGATCTAAATATAAATCACCACAAATTAACTATGAACATCGCAATCCCTATCACACCACGAAAAAATCATCCGACAATCTCAATTAATTCCAACAGTCATCGTAATCAAAATTACAGAGATGCTACACAACATAAAAACCAAATTGAAAACGAATATTAATTATCGCTGCCTCACCGGAACTTCTTGCTGGCGGCGGTTGATTCCGGTGACACCCAAAAATTAGGGCTTTCACCACCATCCAACTCCATTTTAACATATATGTGCTCTCATGCTATTAAAAACATCAATAATCACCGAATTTAAAAACGTTATTGACCTTTGTTTTCGAAATTGCTCAAAACGAAGATTTATTGGTGTTCGACAGATAAAGGATTGCGAGAAGATGAGTTTGGTTACCTGGAATTCTGATTTGGATATCAAAATAATATAAAAACGAGGCTTTGGTTATTGTAGAGATAAAGGGAGAGAAGGAGAGGAGAGAGAAGCAGATAGAAACGGAGGAACAACAAGATGGCGGAGACATGGTAGGGTGGCGGCGACAGTGGTAGAGCTGCTGGTGGGGGTTGTTGAGAGAAGGGAGGGAAATGAAATGGGTCTACTGTAGTAATGGAAGATTACATGATTTAAATGAATGGTCCAGATTAGAAGTACTTAAAAATATGTGTGGTCATGATTAAATCTCATATCTCATTATAATAGGGGTTCTCATTTGAGCAACTCCCTATGTATTAATATATGATTGTATTCGTAATCAGTTATAGATAAATATGCATATGTCCGCAAGGGTTGACTCAGTTAATTAAAGAGGGAATAACTGTCATCTAGGTCACATGTTCGAATTCCACGGGAGAAGAATATATGATTATGCCTCGCGAGTCAGAGCATGTCGCTTAAATGCTGTTTATCTTAGTTCACGTGATTTATAGGCTATTGTGTGAGCTCGTAGGGTAGTGGCTGCGGGTTAATTACGATAAAAAATGCATATTAATTATATAACAATTAATAGATTTTAAAAATGAACCATGAGATGAAATAAATGTACATTGATATTAATGTAAGGACTTATCATCTAAATGATTTATACTAAATTTTTGTTAGTGAGTTTTTTGACAATTATATATATAATAATGAGTAACATATATAAATATGCAATAATAAGTTAGATATATGTATTTATAATAAAATTATTAATAATTAAGTTATGTTATAGAATAATAAGTTACATATAAATATAAGTATTAATTACATAATAATGAATGAGTGTTAATGGTTGAAATTAATATTTTATGAATATTAATTAGAATATTTATGATTAAATTTGATTATTGAACTTTGTATTGTTGTATTATATATGTAATGGATACTTCCTCCATCCCAAAACATAAGTTCCTTCGACTTTTTACGCGTATTTTAATGTGAATAAAAAAAATTGTTTTCACAAATTAATTTTCAATTTTTTTCTGAATTAAAATTTATATATATATATATATATTAAATAATAATTCAAGAAAAAATATTATAGAAAAAAGTATGCGGAGTTATGATTTTTATACATCTAAAAGTACGTGTAAAAAGTCGGAGGGAATTGTATTTTGAAACGGAGAGAGTAATAAATTAATGACTAAGGACTCAATTCGACTATCAAACATTTCTTATTCAACTTTAATAGTGTAAATTATATATATATATATATCGACATTATTATTTTTATTCAATATTTAAGTTTTCATTTTAATTTTAATGGCTTCGTCCCTCATTCTATCAATATATTTCTTTTTACAAGCTTTTATTCAAGTTATCGGAAGCAGTTGACTTTTGCTTCTTAGGCTCTGTTTGGGATTGCTGTTAAAAATTGTTGTGCTGTTAAATAAAGTGCTGCTGGAAAAAGTGCTGTTGTAAAAATCAGATGACTGTTTGGTAATTTTTTTGATATGTATATGTTTTGATTCAAAAAATTAAAAATAATGATCCTTTTGGTAAGGTTTGATGGTGAAATCAACATCTGGAAAGCAGCTTTTTCTAAAAGCATGGGGGGACTTTCTTTCTCTAACGGCAGCTTTTAAGCCAAAAGCATTTTTCAGAAAAGCAGTTTTTAAATTTTACCAAACAGTTTTTTAACTACTTTTCAGCGAAAATCTGATGTTGCTGTCTGCAAAAACAATACCAAACACACCCTTAGATTGATAACAATAGCTAGTCATATTTGGGTAACCTAACATTATTCTCTAGGGTAAGGAGGGACCCTTGTATATTGACGAGGATAATATATTTTTAAATTTCGGTGAAAAGCAAGTAATTTACAAGGGATTATACATGATTATGAATGTTAGTCTTATCTGAAGAAGGCTCAAAATATCTGAATAGTATATAAATTGAGTCAAGTTGACTTGCAAGTTATAAAACCATAACAAGTAAACCAGGAACAACTTAATCAAATAATATAACGGAAATAATGGATTAAAAAAACGTGAAATTGCATTGACTTACTGAGTTTTCAACTATTTTTAGTTGGAGGCTCTCGCTCTCTCCAGTCTCCCCGCAGATACTCTAACGAACTATAAGTTGGAATTTCAGTATTTCAAGGTTGTCCCTCTCATGAAGGGGTCATTCCTAAAGCTGGCCAAACGAGCGGTTTGACTCGGCCCGGACGTAATTCGGCTTACCGGAAATTCGTGAAACTCGCCCCGTGACGTGCCGAGTTAATATTCGGCACTAACCGTCTATGCGCACGAGCCGAACACGAATTATAATATTTGAAATCGTAACCGGCCCGGAACTGGCACGTAACCGTTCGGCAAAATCGAAGCAGAATAAGCATTTTTTTAACCAGTTATTCAAACCGCTAACCGTGGTTATTCGGCACGTAACCGCTAATCGTAACCGGCCCGCTAACTTCTTTATTTTTTTATATTTTTGATTTCGTTGAGGAAAACAGCTTAAGATATTAATATAAAAGTTGTAGTTTGTAATGTTATCAGAATTTTATTTTATTTAGAAATTTTATCATTCAAAATTTGATTTTGTTGAGGAAAATACTTAAAACTATTATAAATTTCCATTGACAGATTCTGATTTTATATTGATATGATTTTAAGATTAATATATAATTTTGTCCGACAACATGAAACTATATAGCTGTATACGCAAATTAATGAAAATAAATATTTGTGATTTGTAAGAAAACAAAACAAAAAAACAAAAAAACAAAATGGTAATTCCATCATTTTTAGTTAATATATTGCTCATGAAGAATTTCTACGATTTTTTAGTCCATTTCTGTTCTAGCAAATGGTAATTATAATATTCCTTATTCTGGTAAATTGCTATCTTCTAGTTATTCAAGTGCGCACAAATTCTTCGAGTTTTATTCGGCCCGTGTATTCGCCGAATAATTCGCAATTTGCAAAAAAGAAAATATTTATTCGCCTGTTATTCGGCAGAACCGTCTAATCGTGTGGCTCGCCTGATTCGCGGGCCGTATACGGGTTGGACTTTCTACTAACCGGCTCGGCACGGCACGAACCGTTTAATTATACGGGTCGTTCACGAGTTATGCTATAAGTAAACCGGCCCGTTAAAAATTCAGCCTGGCACGTTCGTGTAGCCGGCTCTAGTCATTCCAGCTCATGCATGATCACCTGTAATATTGTAGTTTATCCATCAGGTAAGTTTAGCAATATGTGATACAGGGGTTACGCCAGAAAAAGAAATTCTCCTCGGTCTAGTCTAGAGGGTAGACATATAGTTATAGCTTGACTTGTAAGAAATTCTCCTTCCAAACCAGGACTTGTGTCTATTGTGCAGACTGCAGACTGCAGACTGCAGAGGATATTTGTCGGGCTTCTTACAGCGATGACTTGATTGAGTTGGTTTTTAGCAAAATTCTTGTAAGAGTGTTTGTTGGATGGAACAGGCACATAAAATCGTTGCAAGTATTATACTTAACTAGAGGCTAAATTGTTGAAACTTCAGGATGCCCTTTTTTATTAAGGTGCTGGGGGGACAGAGATCAAGGCTAAAATAGTTGAAACTGAGATATACTACATGTTCTAAGAATTTTTTTGCAATGTCATTATATCGCGGATACACTACTGGTTTTCCATTAATTAAATATTGCTGAAGATGATTTCTTCGACATGAATGGGAGTGATCTGTAACTATTGGAACATAATTTGAAGTTGGAATAGATGGTAATGAATCGATAGGCTAATGTGCAAAGCAGTGGCTTGTTCAGATAACGATCATGTGGTTAGCATGAATCTTTTACGAATATAGATTTTACCTATATTCTTACAATATAGTCTAATTAATATTATTCTGGATTCTCTTGATTGTATTCTCCATTTTAGTATACAAGTTGTGATACACCTCAAATAAAACCACGTCTTCCAAATCATAGTCACTAGCTTTTGTTTTTGTAGCTTTCCCGTGTTACAGCTATCAAACATGGTTTGGGGTAGCATTAGGAGGAGTTGGTGCAGAAGCCACACGGCGGCCACGCTCTGATCTGCTGTTCTCTGCAAATTTAACATTTCCCTGATGCATACCCTTCTGCTTCTCATCCTCAGTCCACTCAGAAATATAGTAATGTTCTTCACTTCCCTTAACAACATCTTTTGAAGGTGGAAATAACATGCTGCCCCATTGCGGAAAATGAACAAATGCCACAGGCATGGTGCAGGCCACAATCATAATTCCCATGTAAGTTAAACCCATAGCCGTCGATATCTGAGAGCTAGTAAAGAACAGAAGCTGTGTCAATCCTGACCCAAAGTTCCCTCCAGCACCAGTCATACCAGAGATAATGCCCAACGATCGACGAGAAATAAAAGGAATGATCCCGAATGTGGCTCCACATGCGGCTTGTGCTCCGACAGAAAATATGATCATCATTGTGACAGCAATGGGAAGTGAATTAGCACGGCCAAGGAGGATGCAGAAAACTCCTCCTAAAGTTTGTAGGATCCAAAGGGTCCATAGCCGACCCATCATGCCGAACCTTCGAGCTGCAACATCTGAAGCATATCCCCCGAAGGGGCGAGCCAGAAGATTAGCCATTCCAAATGTAGCAGCAATAATCCCAGCAGTTTGGAGCTTTAGATCAAATCTGTCAAAAATTCAAACATGCATAAGTTCACTTACCCTCTAATTTTAAAATAATAACAAAAATGAAGAAAGAAGAAGAAAACACTACCTGTCGAAGAAGTATTCAGCAATGACATTGTCGGTAGACAATTCCACACCCATAGAGTATCCATACAAAAGAACAAATATCCATGTTCTGTAGTTGGTGATAGCATACCAGAACACCTGAACATACAGAAGAACACAAGATTATCAATTAGCTTCAAACTCATATTATATATTTGTTCACAAGGACTTGTTGTCTTTCCTTAACTAACCTTGGAGAATTTATCCTTAGAAACATCACCCTTCTTCTGTAAAGCACCGAGGTTCCCATCAGGCAAGTCTTGACCAAGTGTTAACACCAAGATACCCATGATTACATGAAGCCATCCAGGGATAAAGAAGGCAATCCTCCAGGCGGTGAATGGAGTAGCTCCAACACGTTGGATTACATCATAGAGCAGATGCATAATTAGCTGAGTAGCTCCTCCTCCCATGTTCCCCCATCCGGCTGCAGTCCCGTTCATAGTTCCTATGATCTTACCATTGAACATGGTGCTCATCCAATACTGACACGTCACAAATGTTGCGAGGGAGAAGCCAATCATGAACCTGACAGCTATATATCCGCTAGCGTCTGCCACAAATGACATGCAAAACACAGTTGGAGCTGTAAGCATGATGAAAAATGCACAGCCATATCGTGGTCCCAACAGGTCACAAACTGCTCCCATTACAAGCCTAGAGAAAATGCTTCCAGACACAGAAGCCACTCCAGCATTTCCAACATCTCCTTTTGTTAGATTGAGATTATCGCGAATGATTGGGACTAGTGGAGCAGCAGCAAATGTGGATACAAAACAGGTGAAAAAAGAGATCCAAGAAAGGTGGAAAGTCCTCATATGAGGATTGGCAAAGGAAAAAAGCTTGAACACTTTGGCCTTGTGTTCGGAATCAACTGGTAAGTCAAATTTTGCAGTTGTATCAGTCGGTACCATAGGTGAAGCCACCGCGAAAGACAGAACAGGCTCTCTGCCAGTGACTCCATGCATTGAGTTTCCTGGGGTATCACCCATTTTTGCAATATAATTGTTTAAACTAAGATGAGGGTTAAGAATGTAATGCACTACTCCACTAAGTATTGCTAAGTGAGGATGCTCTGGACATGTCTTGTGGTTCTGTTGTTTATATAGGCTTTAAGGTTGACATTCTAAATGTAAGACAATCTCTTATGGGGGCCAGTGGAGACTGCGAATGGTTGCTAATTTGCATTATGCAACATTTAGTTTAAGTGACAAAGTACAACATTTGCCAAGTCAAATATGAATAGCAGTAGCCTTGTCATGCATCTTAAAGGATATGAATGTTATATATATGCATCTTTTTTAGGTAATGCCTGGCTGGACTTGGTTAGTCTAATACTGTCATCAGTTAAGTAAACACACTATAATAAATTGTTAATTTTTGGCGTTCTTTCAAACTTTGCAACCACACTGAAAGATCAAATGGCTAATATGATAAAAATTATATGTTGTTTCTATAAAAGTCTCCGATCCTGAGGTTAATGAAGACATTAAGTATATGATACTAGTCAACTTTAACCTTTCAATTTGCCTGAAAGTTCAATTTGAGCTCCAATTTATTTAATTATTCACAAGAAGATGGGATTATGGCTGGTCATCTTAAAAAAAATGTCAGTCCCGTATGAGCATTATTTATAAATATAGAATCATTCTGGACGAGGCTAGCTGGTGGCTCGCGGTAGCCATGGCCCAGATTATCCTAATATTATACTGTCTCACTCCCTCCCAATTATTATGTTATTATTTGTGGGACAGTGTCCGACACGCCATTTTAAGATGAATAAAAGTATAGTTTTAAAACTTTTTTTAAAAATTTTCTTTTTCTGAATAAAAATAGAATGTTTAAATTTTTATTCAAAAAAATATTTTTTTTAAAAAGTTAAAGAGCTATACTTTCTTTTCATCTTAAAATACGTGCCAGACACTTTTTCAGAAACGATACAATTGTGAGGGACGGAGGGAGTAGTATTTACTTATAAAATATTATAATTATTTATTTAAATAATAATATTTTCTTTGTCTTACTGAATACAATTTTGGTATATTAACCTCATAAATAAATTATACTCCCTCTGTCCCGTTAAATTATATACATTACTTTTCGGCACGCTTTTCAATGCTATTTTAAAGCATAACTCCGCTATTTTTTTTAAAATTTTTTTTCTGAATAATAGTTTCATGTTTAAACTTTTATTCAAAAAATTTTTTTTAAACAAAACACTATGAAACTATACTTTTTAAAAGCCTCGAAATACGTGCAAATAGTAAACATATAGAGCCCCATGGAACGGAGGTAGTATATCGTAATTTTAACGTATATAACAAGTAAGCATAAATATTTTTGATAAGATTTTTAATTTTTTTCTTTATTTTTAAATATGTAATTCTAATATATTTTTATTTTTAATCCCTACTTTATTTTTGTTATGTAATGCATGGCTATAGTTTAAATTATTGGAATTGATGTTGTTTTATCTTCCGTTGTTAATTGTACATTAATGTTGTCCCCCGGTAGATATTTGATTTATTTATTTCTGTATACGTGGAATTTTTTTTTTTGACGAACAATAAGATATTATTGAACATAAAACATAAGAACACGGTCGGGACAAACCCCCAAACTGACAAATACAACCTGATTGTGAAACGAAAACCGAGCTAAACAAATAGCCATTTTGTTTTCAGATTGCTTAACAAATAGAATATAAATATTCTTGATAATAAAAATGATTATAAAGTTTCTCGAGCAATCCAGTCGACACCACTATCACTGAAAATAGTAGAATCACAATTGACCTGCGCACATGAAAAACGGGTGATAGACCAGTGTCCATGTAACACCCCCAGATCCGGGGTCGGGGATCCGGGTCGTCACGGTCTTTCTTTCCATAATATCACTTCACTAAATTAATAATAAATAACCTTATGTTGTGACCCCACACTAACACACACCACA
The DNA here is from genome assembly GCF_009905375.1 of Apium graveolens. Taxonomy (NCBI): domain Eukaryota; kingdom Viridiplantae; phylum Streptophyta; class Magnoliopsida; order Apiales; family Apiaceae; genus Apium; species Apium graveolens. The sequence goes on from NC_133652.1 coordinate 224,237,803, forward strand.
ACCCGTTATAGTCTCAGAGATGAAATTGAAATAAGTACAAGTCTTTGAATCCACAATTTAAAAGTTATTACAACCCAAAATGATTACTTGATAATTTACAGTTAATTGCCATTATCTGCCACAAGTTATAATTATACATAATTTGATTCTCAAAAGTAGAGTGCCTGATCTACCAATAGATCTACCTCTGCAGCTATAGCAGCCACAACATCATCGGGAAGACGCTGGATGCTTCCCACGCGTTTACGCTGGGTCTGCTGGAGTCTGGCCATCTTTCCTAATTGTTGTTGTGTGATGAAGAAATAAAGCAAGAGTGAGCCTTACAGCTCGCAAGATAGTATAAAGTGATAATAATAATATAAGTATCTAAATGGATACTTACTAGAATCTTTTATCCTGTGTAAGATAATTACTTACTAGATATAAGTAAAAACAAGGGATGAAGTTACCAAATACTTCACTATACTTATATCATTTATAAAGCTACTTGAACTACCACTGTTCAAAGTATAATGAGCTTTTACCAGTTCATCACATAGATGAGACTACAAGACAAGATTTGAATAGATTAAACCTTTGAAATATTATTAAAGGAAATGAAGTTATGATATACTTCATTAAGTTTTGATATATATATATATATATCCACATATACATTTTCTTTATACATTTCCTGAAAACCTCTGTCATGTAAAGTATGAACAGAGTTTGAAACATCCAATAAATTTTGGGAATGGAAAAGAATTTTGGCATAAACCAGGTATCTTGCTGATCAGGCAAAGATACCAATAAGTAACCTTTTCTACTAGTAGATGGACGAATTCCCCACTGGTCATCACCCTGGTCTCAATAGGACCTTATGCTGGACTGCCACTCAACCACTTATGCATTTGATGGACTCCCACTGAGCCACTTACACTATCATGGACGCCCACTGAGCCCATGTTGCTTATGCCGACTCGATAGATGGACTTACTTCCCGAACGTTGGGTAAGTAATCAATTCATTTACCAAAACTGCAACCTTGTTGCGAATATAAAATACACCATAGAGCCGGATCCCTCAGGTTTTGAGCGAGTATTTAAATCCCCTTTTTAAAAGGAAGATCTTAAATATAAAAATGAGTTTTGGGATCCGCTCTAACTTTTAAAAATCATTTTGAAGACTCGAAAACACTTTAAAGAGTGTTTGGAGTAATGCTGATTTAATGAAATAAATCAGTCCCAATATATTTAGAAAATGTCTGAATATTATTATTTAAATAATATTCCCATAAAGAATAATCTTTATACAAATAATTGAAGTAGAAGTTTTAAAACTTATACTTGAAACGAGTATTTAATAACCAAAGATATACTTATACGAAAGTACTATCTTTATTTGAATAATCGAAAATAAGTTTGATTATTGACACCTTATTCTTTAATAAAATAAAGAATATATCTCAGCAAATAATCGGAGTCATAGATCCTCAAATGAATATTCAAATAATATTCATTAAATAATATAAACTGAGTCATAATCCCTCGAATGAATATTTAAATAATATTCAAATAATAAAATAAAAGGAGTCATAAGTACTCGAATGAATATTCAAAATAATATTCATTTAATAAAATAAAGTTATCGAATAAACCTTATTCGATTAATAGTTTTGAAAACTATAACCATATATATATATAAATATATATGTATATATATACATATATACAAAATCTACTCGGGATCCTCGACTCCCGGTTTTAGAAAATGTTTTCACCTTTTGGGTCCTTATAATAAGGGTATATGCGAAATACTGCTATCCTCTAGCATAGGTATTATCAACTGAACCAACAGATATATATAGGGCAAGAATACGAAACAGGCATGCATATGTACCATATAACATGCTACAATATATCGCAAGAATCTGCTATAACAAATATGCATTTAACGCAAGATCATGCATATACACAAATACATCACAACAACAGTATAACAGATAGAAAACTTGCCTGAGCGACTTGGGGTGATAAAAGGCTCGGGACGAGTTTGGTAACCTATAAACAACAAGTAAGTTGGAATTAAACCAAATTCACTTGTAAATCTATACTTTAACTAACTTAGACTCTAACGCTTATTTTGCGCTTACTGATTCACTTAAGTCACTCGAGTACCCTCGGCTCCACCATTTTTAATAATTTAACCTTTACGAGTTTTAAGGCGATTCCTTCGCGAGTGTCTTACCAACTGACTAACACACTTACCATAAATGTTTCATACCTTAATTAACCCTTTTTGGTCTTTAACCTATGTTTCAAAGTAAGGCGAGGGGAAAAGTTTCGTTCGCGAAACGCCGTTACTTGAAACGGTCGTTTCTCCTAAACCGTGCATCGGAATCGAACGAGCTACATATCAAAACGAAGCTCGTAACATGAACTATCTAAACATGGCAATGGTCATAATCTAGCAGGGGGTTCTGGGGTCCTAATGTTATGCACAAAAACAGTCTGAAGAAAATCGGACGTTACGACGGCTATGTTTACGCGATTTCCCAATTTAAAACCATTCAAAACCAACCCAATTCAACCTCAATCCAATCATACAACCAACATCCATCCTTATCACATCATAACAACCCCAACCAATTCAATTTTAACATTCATACTTATGCCTAAGCTTGAATTTAACTATACTACATTCTTTTAACCAAAACAACAAGATTTACCAATCCGATTCAATACCATTTCAATCCCAAACTCTAAATCACAAACATCAAGCTACAATATCACCCTACTAATCAAAATAATCTTATAATACATAGGAATCTAGGGTTTGGAGATGATATACCTTCCTTGAAGTGGTGGGAGGAGCTAGGAAGCCTTAAGAAGCTTTGAGAAGTCTTAGGAATGCTTGGATCTTCAAGGAAATCAAGAAAAATTTCAAGTTAAAAACTTGAAAACACTATTCATTGTCTTCTTCTTTGATTAAATGAAGAAGATTGAGAAGGAATTGATGGCTTAAACTCATGATATAGCCCTAACTAAGCATAAGGATGATTAGGGATTTAACTCACCAATTTAGGAAGCTTGGATCTTTGATTTTGAAATTCCTTGCCTTTAAAATGTCAAAAAGCCGAGAGCATGAAGAACAATGCCTTGGTTTCTTTTTTTTTTGATTTTGATGAAAGTGATTTGCTTGGCTTGGTTGATTGGTTTTGTGTTTGATTTAGTTAATTACCTTGTTGCCCTTGATTTTGTGTGGTTAAAAAGCCACCACATCTCCTTCCTTCCCATGTCATGCCCATGTCATGTGGTGATGTCATCCTTCCCTCCTTGTCCTCTTCTCATTGGTTGGGTGACATCACTCTCTCTAATCCCTTTGATTAACTTCCTAATTGTTTGCCTAATGACCGCTGATCTGTTATACGGTTCGCTTAACTTTCGTTCTCGTTTATCGTTTGAAGGATCATACCCGGGATCTTATTACTTAGGTTCCCTTAACCTTTTTCAATACATTATATTCCTTTTTATGATCCTCTATTATAATCCTTTAATTTAAATCCTTTTTATCCTGTTACCTTATACTCAATTCTCTCCGTATCTAGTGGATTTCCGGGAAAAACCAAAGTGTTCGGAATTGGATTCTGACGATCTTTACATACACTCATATACCGTATAGAGTACTAATAAAATCTCATAATATCCATAACAGAACCCCTACATAGTGTGGCATGAAAAGTTTTCTCATTCAGCAAAAACACTATTCACAAGGGTTACAAAAAGTTGAAAATTTTGGGGGTTATTACAGTCTCCCCTCCTTAAAAGGATTCCGTCCCGGAATCAAACAGAAAACAAATGGGGGTACTTTTCTAGCATTGTGCTCTCTAGTTCCCAAGTTGATTCTTCCACATTATGATTCTGCCATAGTACTCTGACTAGCTTGATTACTTTGTTCCGAAGCACCTGCTCCTTCTTATCTATAATCCTTACTGGCTTCTCCACGTAAGTTAGATCTGGCTCCATATCCACCTGCTCATACTCCACTATGTGTCTGGCATCCCGATGATACTTCCTTAGCATTGACACATGGAACACATTATGAACTTGTTGCAAATTAGGGGGTAAGGCTAGCTCGTAAGCTAACTTTCCAATCCGTCTTAATATCTCAAAAGGTCCAATGTATCTTGGGCTTAGTTTTCCTTTCCTTCCGAACCTCATTAATCCCTTCCAAGGGGATACCTTTAGCAGTACTAAGTCCCCTACTTCATATTCCTTGTCCTTTCGGGCTAGGTCTGCATATTTCTTTTGTCTGTCTTGGGCTGCTACAAGTCGCTCTCTGATAAGATCCACTATATCTTTGGTCCTTTGGACCACTTCGGGTCCGAGCATCTTCCGCTCTCCTACTTCATCCCAGTATAAGGGAGATCGGCACCTTCTTCCGTACAGGGCCTCATAAGGCGGCATTCCGATGCTAGCATGAAAGCTATTGTTATAAGAAAACTCGATCAACGGCAAGTGATCATCCCAACTCCCTTTAAAGTCTATTGCACAGACTCTCAACATATCCTCTAGTGTCTGGATGGTCCTTTCACTCTGCCCATCCGTCTGGGGATGGTACGCGGTACTCATATTTAACTTGGTCCCCGCACATTCCTGAAAGCTCCTCCAAAATCTGGAGTTGAACCTGGGGTCTCGGTCTGAGACAATGGACGCTGGGACTCCATGTCGCGTCACTATTTCCTTAAGGTAAATGTCCACCAGTCTATCGACTGTGTATCTCTCATTGATAGGAATAAAATGAGCTGACTTTGTCAGTCGGTCTATAATTACCCAAATGGCGTCGTGATTCGCTTTCGTCCTTGGCAAACCTACAACAAAATCCATCGCTATCTGTTCCTATTTCCATTCGGGAATCTCCAGGGGTCGTAAGAGTCCACTGGGTCTCTGGTGCTCTGCCTTTACCCTTTGGCAAGTCAAACATTTGTTTACCCATTCTGCTACGTCCCTCTTCATGTTGGGCCACCAGTAATATTCCTTCAAATCCCTATACATCTTGGTACTTCCCGGGTGAATGGAATACCTTGAACTATGGCTTTCATCCAATATCTCATCTTTAAGCTCTTGAACATTCGAAACCCAAATCCGGTAGGAGTACCTCATTATCCCTTTATCATCTTTCTCAGTATGGATCTCCTCTCCAGTCATTGACTCTCTACCTTCATTCATTATTTTCTCCTGGCACAATCTGATCTTTTCCAATAACTCTGGCTGTATTGAGATCTCAAAAAGCTTTTCAGTTCCGGTTCCGGTTACCTTTACTTCTATTTCCATTTTCTCAAAATCCCTTATCAATTCTTCCAAAGTCGTTAACATTCTGAGTCTTTCCTTTCTACTAAGGGCATCAGCCACCACATTGGCTTTCCCTGGATGATAAAGAATCTCATAATCATAGTCCTTGATTAGTTCTAACCATCTCCTCTGGCGCATGTTGAGCTCTTTCTGCGTAAATATGTACTTGAGGCTCTTATGGTCTGTGAAAATCTCGCACTTCTCTCCATACAAGTAGTGCCTCCAAATTTTTAAGGCAAATACTATTGCCGCGAGCTCAAGGTCATGAGTAGGATATCTAACCTCGTATTCCTTCAATTGCCTCGACGCATACGCAATCACTTTACCATGCTGTATAAGCACACATCCTAATCCTTTATGCGACGCGTCACTATATATCACAAAATCTCCTTTTCCGTCCGGCAATGTCAATACCGGAGCCGTTATCAACCTTTTCTTTAATTCCTGAAAACTGTTCTCGCATTTCTCCGTCCATTCAAACTTCTCTGTCTTACGAGTAAGTCGTGTCAAAGGGGCTGCAATCTTCGCAAAGTCCTGTACAAATCTACGATAGTAGCCGGCCAATCCTATAAAACTCCTTACCTCTGTGGGTGTGGTTGGCCTTTCCTAATTTGAGACCGCCTCTATCTTGGAGGGGTCGACCAATACTCCTTCTTTATTGATCACATGTCCTAAAAACTGTACTTCATTCCGCCAGAATTCACACTTCGAGAATTTGGCATATAACTGTTCCTCTCTGAGTATTCCTAGAGCTATCCTCAAATGCTCTGCATGTTCTGTCTCAGTCCTTGAGTAGATCAAAATATCATCGATAAAAACTATCACACATTTGTCCAAGTACTTCTTAAATACTCTATTCATTAAATCCATGAAGCCGCTGGGGCGTTGGTTAATCCAAAGGACATTACCAAGAACTCATAATGCCCATACCTGGTACGGAACGCTGTCTTGGAAATATCTTCGGGTTTAATCTTTAGTTGGTGATATCCAGTTCTCAGATCGATCTTGGAAAAATAAACAACATCCTTTAGCTGGTCGAATAGATCGTCTATTCCAGGTAATGGGTACCTGTTCTTTATGGTTAGCTTGTTCAACTCTCGATAGTCTATGCACAGCCTCATGCTCCCATCTTTCTTCTTAACAAATAAAACTGGTGCTCCCCATGGAGACACACTGGGTCTTATCATACCCTTATCCAAGAGTTCCTGCAATTGGATAGCTAATTCCTTCATTTCTAACGGGGCTAACCGGTAAGGTGCTTTTGAAACTGGCGACGTCCCTGGGGCCAACTCAATAGCAAATTCAATCACTCTATCGGGTGGTAATCCCGGAAGGTCTTGTGGGAATACATCTTCAAATTTGTTGACTACTGGAATATCTTGTAAGTTGGGCACCTCCTTCTGCGTGTCCACCACATAGGCTAGGTAGGCCTCATTTCCTTTTCGTAGCATCCTTTTGGCCTGGGCCATGGTCAAAAATCTCTGCGTCTGCCACTTTCCTCTAAATATAACTTCTTTCTTCCCTGGGATATTTAGCTTAACTTTCTTCCCTTTACAGTCTATCTGAGCATCATTGCTAGATAGCCAGTCCATTCCCAAAATTACATCAAACTCCCCTAATTTAAAAGGAATCAGATCAACACTAAAAGATTGCTCCCTTATGCCTATCTCACAGGCGGGGTGAATCTGGTTAACAGGAATAATTTCATGATTGGCTATTTCTACTTGCAAGGGTTCTATCAAGGGTTCAGCCTTAAGTCTTAATTTACGCGCAAAGTCCTTTGATATAAAAGATTTAGTTGCTCCCGAATCAAATAAAACATTTGCACTGACTGAATTTAGAGAAAGGGTACCTGCTATCACATCTGAATCTTTCATAGCATCCTGGACTGTCATGTTGAAAGTCCTTGCAGTAGGTGGCTTATTAGAAGCAGCCCTGCTTGCTCCCGAAGCTGCTGGTTTGTTCATTGGGCATTCCCTCTTCCAATGACCTGGGCGTCCACACTGATGACAAGTGGTGGTTGGAATGACGGTAGGGGTTGATGATGGGCACTTAGTTGAATAGTGGCCTTCCCGACCGCACTTAAAGCAGGTTACTGGCTTTCCTTTACACTCCCCAGTGTGATTCCTTCCACATATGTTACAGGCTGGCAATGGGGGTCGAGACTGGTTGGAATAGGACATTCTTGATTTCTGGCCGCCCTGGCTCACACTCACACTTATTGGCCGCTTAAACCCAGTGTTCCTTCCTGGTAGGGACACTGCTCCTCGATTAAATCTAGTTGGGAAGCTCCTTCCTGCGGAACCTCTACCCATGCTCATACTTTTCCTCTTTATTCCTTTCTTCTCTCTTTCCTTCTGCATCTGTTCACTTCCGACTTCTACAATCGTTGCCTTTTGCACCAGAGTGACATAGTCCGTAAGCTCAAGGATTGCCACCCTATTCTGAATCCACGGTTTCAGTCCCTGCTGAAACCTCCTAGCTTTCTTTTCCTCGGTGCTCACAAATTCCGGCACAAACCTTGATAACTCAGTAAATTTCGCTTCGTACTCTGCTACCGATAAATTATTCTGCTTTAGCTCCAAGAACTTGAGCTCCATCTGGTTTTCCATAAACCTCGGGAAATACTTTCCCAGAAACAACTGACTAAATCTCTCCCAGGTTATAATAGCATCTGTCTCCATGTTTTTCTTGGCCTCCCACCAGTAGTTAGCTTCTCCTTTCAGAAGGTAGGTAGCAAATATAGTCTTTTGTGCCTCATCGGTACTCAAAATCTCAAAGGATTTCTCCATTTCCTTTAACCATGCCCTTGCCTCAACTGGGTCGGCTGATCCGTGGAACTCAGGGGGCTTAAGGGACTTAAAAGCCCTGAAATAGTTTGCCACAGTATTGTTATTTCCTTGAGGGGGTGGGTTGGGTTGACGTTCCAAATTCTGCCTTAGGAGTTGCATGAACTGGCCCATGGGATCCATGCCTGGGTTTGGTACTGGTTGCTCAACCTCCGTTTCTCCTTCTTCAGCCTCTATCTCAAATCCCTCAACATCATACGTTTCCTCTTCCTCTTCATACAGGGAGTCATCCTGTTCCACATAATCCTCATCTTCCTCTTCACTGTGTTCCTGGTTCCTATCATCCTGGTTATGGCTTCCCTGGTCCTCAGATCCAGGGTTCGCCCTAGTTCCAATCTTTCTTGGCGGCATGATTCTGATAATAAAAAAAAATTATTGGGAAATTCAACGTTAGGTCACAATCATATACAACATTGTGCCTTGCACAGCTTCATAATGGGGAGAACGTATATCGCAATTCTATTATTTTAAGAAAGTTCTAATACGAAGTGCAGTAATAATAATGATAAAAATAGTGATCCCGTCACTAATGAACTGAACCAAAGGAAACAAATATATACATAATGTGAGAAATACATAGTTTGATCTGGTCAAAAGTACAACAGTGCTACAGTCATCTGTCCCAAAAGTGATACACAAGAGTCTATCTGTCTAGTCAGAAAAAGGGATGCTATATACAAGTCAACTATCCCGGAAAATTGGCTCTTACTAAGGCCTCGGCTAACTAGACAACTAGACTATTCCATCATCAATCCTGAATCACACACCGGAGCGGGTCAGCTCACATACCCTTTCCATCGCACGACGGAAGATATAGTCGGCCTGCCGCCTGGAGATCCTACCATGCCTGTCCCCCTGGAGCGATCTGAGCCTCGCTCGGGATGTGAGCTCTATCCCCGTAAGCTCCATCCTCAAGGATCGGGGTATAGAAGCCCTAGTCTCATAAGCTCGGGTACGCCTACCCGCCCTCTCTGCATCCAACTCCCTCCTGGCCTCATCCACTCGGCCCTCGGCAACAGCCACTCGGGTCCTCAGAACGTCCTGAACATATCCATGAGCTAACGAAGACTGCCTGTGGGCAGGGTCAAGAGGTGGTGAATCCGGAGCCGCTGAGGGTGCCTCTTCGGTCTGCCTAGGCTCGGAAGTATGGGTCTCTGAGCTGTTATCATCGGGAATCCAAGATAGTGGTGGAGGGGTAGGGGCTCTGACCACCGGAAGTGTGGGTAATGGGGTACCAGCATACACTACCATAGGTCCAACATGCTCCTCAGCTACTGGGACCTCATCCGGGTCCTCCTCATCTGGAATAGCAATAACCTCTATCTCTGACTCCTCTGAGGGGTCCTCCTCATCTGGAATAGCAATAACCTCTGTCTCTGACTCCTCTGAGGGGTCCTCCTCATCCTCCTCCATCTGAGGCTCCTCCTGATCCTCAACATCTAGCAGTGCCTCATCATGCTCACGCTCGAACATCTCAGGGTCCTCTATCTCAGGCGCCTACACATTAAACGAGCTAAGTTACTATCATGATACTTATAAGGGTTCCCGTAAGGGTTTTAACTGTCAGCACTACTTTAAGTAGTCCGACCATGAACTTGGCAAGAGTTCTTATTATCTTTGTGAGTTTATTATTATATCGTCGCATCATCTCTGAGGTTTATAACGCTTAGCTCTGATACCATTTCTGTAACACCCCCAGATCCGGGGTCGGGGATCCGGGTCGTCACGGTCTTTCTTTCCATAATATCACTTCACTTAATTAATAATAAATAACCTTATGCTATGACCCCACACTAACACACACCACAACCCGTTATAGTCTCAGAGATGAAATTGAAATAAGTACAAGTCTTTGAATCCACAATTTAAAAGTTATTACAACCCAAAATGATTACTTGATAATTTACAGTTAATTGCCATTATCTGCCACAAGTTATAATTATACATAATTTGATTCTCAAAAGTAGAGTGCCTGATCTACCAATAGATCTACCTCTGCAGCTATAGCAGCCACAACATCATCGGGAAGACGCGGAACGCTTCCCACGCGCTTGCGCTGGGTCTGCTGGAGTCTGGCCATCTTTCCTAACTGTTGTTGTGTGATGAAGAAATAAAGCAAGAGTGAGCCTTACAGCTCGCAAGATAGTATAAAGTGATAACAATAATATAAGTATCTAAATGGATACTTACTAGAATCTTTTATCCTGTGTAAGATAATTACTTACTAGATATAAGTAAAAACAAGGGATGAAGTTACCAAATACTTCACTATACTTATATCATTTATAAAGCTACTTGAACTACCACTGTTCAAAGTATAATGAGCTTTTACCAGTTCATCACATAGATGAGACTACAAGACAAGATTTGAATAGATTAAACCTTTGAAATATTATTAAAGGAAATGAAGTTATGATATACTTCATTAAGTTCTGATATATATATATATATATCCACATATATATTTTCTTTATACATTTCCTGAAAACCTCTGTCATGTAAAGTATGAACAGAGTTTGAAACATCCAATAAATTTTGGGAAAGGAAAAGAATTTTGGCATAAACCAGGTATCTTGCTGATCAGGCAAAAATACCAATAAGTAACCTTTTCTACTAGTAGATGGACGAATTCCCCACTGGTCATCACCCTGGTCTCAATAGGACCTTATGCTGGACTGCCACTCAGCCACTTATGCATTTGATGGACTCCCACTGAGCCACTTACACTATCATGGACGCCCACTGAGCCCATGTTGCTTATGCCGACTCGATAGATGGACTTACTTCCCGAACGTTGGGTAAGTAATCAATTCATTTACCAAAACTGCAACCTTGTTGCGAATATAAAATATACCATAGAGCCGGATCCCTCAGGTTTTGAGCGAGTATTTAAATCCCCTTTTTAAAAGGAAGATCTTAAATATAAAAAATGAGTTTTGGGATCCGCTCTAACTTTTAAAAATCATTTTGAAGACTCGAAAACACTTTAAAGAGTGTTTGGAGTAATGCTGATTTAATGAAGTAAATCAGTCCCAATATATTTAGAAAATGTCTGAATATTATTATTTAAATAATATTCCCATAAAGAATAATCTTTATACAAATAATTGAAGTAGAAGTTTTAAAACTTATACTTGAAACGAGTATTTAATAACCAAAGATATACTTATACGAAAGTACTATCTTTATTTGAATAATCGAAAATAAGTTTGATTATTGACACCTTATTCTTTAATAAAATAAAGAATATATCTCAGCAAATAATCGGAGTCATAGATCCTCAAATGAATATTCAAATAATATTCATTAAATAATATAAACTGAGTCATAATCCCTCGAATGAATATTCAAATAATATTCAAATAATAAAATAAAAGGAGTCATAAGTACTCGAATGAATATTCAAAATAATATTCATTTAATAAAATAAAGTTATCGAATAAACCTTATTCGATTAATAGTTTTGAAAACTATAACCATATATATATATAAATATATATGTATATATATACATATATACAAAATCTACTCGGGATCCTCGACTCCCGGTTTTAGAAAATGTTTTCACCTTTTGGGTCCTTATAATAAGGGTATATGCGAAATACTGCTATCCTCTAGCATATGTATTATCAACTGAACCAACAGATATATATAGGGCAAGAATACGAAACAGGCATGCATATGTACCATATAACATGCTACAATATATCGCAAGAATCTGCTATAACAAATATGCATTTAACGCAAGATCATGCATTTACACAAATACATCACAACAACAGTATAACGGATAGAAAACTTGCCTGAGCGACTTGGGGTGATAAAAGGCTCGGGACGAGTTTGGTAACCTATAAACAACAAGTAAGTTGGAATTAAACCAAAGTCACTTGTAAATCTATACTTTAACTAACTTAGACTCTAACGCTTATTTTGCGCTTACTGATTCACGTAAGTCACTCGAGTACCTTCGCGAGTGTCTTACCAACTGCCTAACACACTTACCATAAATGTTTCATACCTTAATTAACCCTTTTTGGTCTTTAACCTATGTTTCAAAGTAAGGCGAGGGGAAAAGTTTCGTTCGCGAAACGCCAGTACTTGAAACGGTCGTTTCTCCTAAACCGTGCATCGGAATCAAACGAACTACATATCAAAACGAAGCTCGTAACATGAACTATCTAAACATGGCAATGGTCATAATCTAGCAGGGGGTTCTGGGGTCCTAATGTTATGCACAAAAACAGTCTAAAGAAAATCGGACGTTACGACGGCTATGTTTACGCGATTTCCCAATTTAAAACCATTCAAAACCAACCCAATTCAACCTCAATCCAATCATACAACCAACATCCATCCTTATCACATCATAACAACCCCAACCAATTCAATTTTAACATTCATACTTATACCTAAGCTTGAATTTAACTATACTACATTCTTTTAACCAAAACAACAAGATTTACCAATCCGATTCAATACCATTTCAATCCCAAACTCTAAATCACAAACATCAAGCTACAATATCACCCTACTAATCAAAATCATCTTATAATACAGAGGAATCTAGGGTTTGGAGATGATATACCTTCCTTGAAGTGGTGGGAGGAGCTAGGAAGCCTTAAGAAGCTTTGAGAAGTCTTAGGAATGCTTGGATCTTCAAGGAAATCAAGAAAAATTTCAAGTTAAAAACTTAAAAACACTATTCATTGTCTTCTTCTTTGATTAAATGAAGAAGATTGAGAAGGAATTGATGGCTTAAACTCATGATATAGCCCTAACTAAGCATAAGGATGATTAGGGAATTAACTCACCAATTTAGGAAGCTTGGATCTTTGATTTTGAAATTCCTTGCCTTTAAAATGTCAAAAAGCCGAGAGCATGAAGAACAATGCCTTGGTTTCTTTTTTTTTGATTTTGATGAAAGTGATTTGCTTGGCTTGGTTGATTGGTTTTGTGTTTGATTTAGTTAATTACCCTGTTGCCCTTGATTTTGTGTGGTTAAAAAGCCACCACATCTCCTTCCTTCCCATGTCATGCCCATGTCATGTGGTGATGTCATCCTTCCCTCCTTGTCCTCTTCTCATTGGTTGGGTGACATCACTCTCTCTAATCCCTTTGATTAACTTCCTAATTGTTTGCCTAATGACCGCTGATCTGTTATACGGTTCGCTTAACTTTCGTTCTCGTTTATCGTTTGAAGGATCATACCCGGGATCTTATTACTTAGGTTCCCTTAACCTTTCTCAATACATTATATTCCTTTTTATGATCCTCTATTATAATCCTTTAATTTAAATCCTTTTTATCCTGTTACCTTATACTCAATTCTCTCCGTATCTAGTGGATTTCCGGGAAAAACCAAAGTGTTCGGAATTGGATTCTGACGATCTTTACATACACTCATATACCGTATAGAGTACTAATAAAATCTCATAATATCCATAACAGAACCCCTACATAGTGTGGCATGAAAAGTTTTCTCATTCAGCAAAAACACTATTCACAAGGGTTACAAAAAGTTGAAAATTTTGGGGGTTATTACAGTCCATATCCATCAGTTACACCAACTGAGGTTGGGGGTACAGATGCCCCATATATTGAACAATCCTTTGTTGTGCGAGGTGAGCTCTCGCGATAAGTACCACAATTCCAGATTTGAAGCGGGTTGCCCAGATCTCCCAATACACCGTAGATATCATTCTTAATGCAACATGACAACGAATCAAAAATGCAACAAGACATACACCCAAAAATTGGGGACAATCAACAACCCAAAAAGATGGGTATGGTAGCAAGATCACACCCAAAAGGATTTAGATCTCCATTTTATTGAAAACTATTATAATAGATGTTAGATATATTTGTGATGTCATGTCTAATAATGATTTGTGTTTAGTTTTTAGATCTTGACTAACAGGTCAAATCAGAACTTAACTAGAAATCAGTACATATACTGAAGTCAGAGCTTAAGATATCAGAATTTAAGTAATCAGAACTTAAGATATCAGAAGATATTTATCAAGAGATAATATCAGGACTTAAGAAGACGTTCAGATAAGGAAGGCAGCTGATTGAAGGAAAGAAGATTAAGGCAAACACAAGAAGAGATATGCATGGAGAAGAATTCTATGAAGAATAGAATACTTGGAGGAAAAGATAATTAATTGATATATTTTAAGATGCAGACTTATGTTCGATATCAATTAGAAGTTTATCTTGTAACTGTGTGTCTATATAAACACAACATAGGGTTTACACTATATGTGTTATTTTAATCGAGAATATTATTCATTGTAACCCTAGCAGCTCTCGTGATATTTGTTCATCACTGAGAGAGAACGGTTTCATTGTAATACTGTTTTATTCATAAGATTATTCTGTGTTTCATACTTGTGTTCTTAATTCGATTTGATTGTAGTATACACTGTATTCAACCACCTTCTATAGTGTGTGTGACCTAACAAGTGGTATTAGAGCCTATCTGTCAACACATATACAGTTGAGATCCAAAACAATCATGTCTGAAGAAGAGAAAACTCCAACCAAGCCCACCAAAACTGAAGAAACTCCAAAGACTCAAATCCATAATCGATATGAGACTATTAGGGTTCCCATACTGAAACCTTCTGAGTATCCCATATGGAAAGTGAGGATGACTATGTTTCTGGAAGCTACAGATCCAGAATACCTTGACAGAATTAATGAAGGACCACATAAGCCAACCAAGCTCTCTGTTGTAGTTGCAGATCATCTAGCAATGACTGTACCAAAGGAGAAAAGTGAATATACAACTGAAGATATCTCATCTATTGACAAGGATGCAAAGGTAAGGCATTTGATGCATAGTGTCATTGATAATGTCATGTCAAACAGGGTAATTAACTGCAAGACTGCAAAGGAGATATGGGATGCCTTGGAGACAAGATGCCAAGGAACTGATTCAATTAAGAAGAACAGGAGGACTATACTCACTCAAGAGTATGAACACTTTGACTCAAAACCTGATGAGCCATTAACTGGTTTATATGACAGATTTGTCAAACTCTTAAATGATCTGTCACTGGTGGATAAGGAATATGATCTTGAAGATACTAATCTTAAATTCCTTTTAGCTCTTCCTGAAAGTTGGGATTTGAAGGCAACTACTATTAGAAACAAATATGCTCTTGATGAAACTACTCTTGATGAAATTTATGGTATGCTCAAAACTCATGAACTGGAGATGGATCAAAGAAGCAAGAGGCATGGAAGAAAGTCAAGAACAGTTGCTCTTAAGGCTGTGGAGGAATCCCCCAAAGTGGTTGTCTCAAAGAAAGGCAAAGGAAAGGCTCTCATCACAAAGTCTAATACTGAGTCATCAAGTTCTGATAGTGATGAAGATTCGGAAACTGAAAGTCTATCTGAGATGGATGTTGATGAAGAGATGATGAAATTGTGTGCTCTTATGGTGAATGGTATCACAAAGATAGCCTACAGGAAATTCAAAAGGGGAAAGAAATTTTCCAGGAAAAGTGGAAGTTCTGATAAGAAGGGATTCAGAAAATCTGAAGGAAAAGCAGGAAAGTCTGACAGAGGAGATTACTCAAATGTTAAATGCTACAATTGTGGTGATAAATGCCACATATCTCCTGAGTGCAAGAAAGGAAAAAGTGACAAAGGCAAGGCACTTGTCACAAAGAAGAAAAGCTGGACAGACACTTCAGATTCTGAAAATAAGGTGAACTATGCCTTGATGGCAAATGCTGATAGCAGTTATGATGATGCTGAGTTAAAGGTACCTCAAACAACTTATGCTTTTCATACTGATGATATTACTGAGTTGAGATCTTATCTTAAAACCATATTCATTAGCTATAGAGATCAGACTTTAACATGTGATGTGTTAACTTCTGAAAATCTGGTTTTTAAGAAAAGGAATAACTATTTAGAAAAGGAGTTAGTTATGTTCTATCAAACTCAGAAAGAAAGAGATGATTCTTTTAATGTTAGAGATGAAGTGTTAAAATTGAATCAATCTCTAAAAACTGAGTTAGAAAAGGAAAGAGAGATTATCAGGACTTGGACTAACTCTGGCAGAACAACTCAGAATTTACTAAGTAGTGGAAACTGGAAAGAGGGCTTAGGTTATGGAGATGATAAAAGTGAAATAGGAACTGGACAAATTAAGCAAATTATTGTTAAACAGACTACTAAGCCAAAGATAAATCCTGTTAAGTTTGTAGCTAAAACTGTAAAGTCTGATTCTGAAAAGATGGAAGATATTAAGACAGAAGTTAAGGCAGAGTCAACTTATGACAAATTAAAACATGATAAACCAGCTGAAGTTAACATATGATTAATGACAAAGAAGAAGCTTAAGTACAAGCTGAAAGAGATTAAGGATGTAAACAAGGTAAAGCCACCTAGGAAAAATAGGAATGGAAAGGAAGGTGTGAATAAAAGCAATAATTATATGCCTATTCCTAATGCTCCTAGAAAGAAATGCTATAACTGTGAAATTCTAACCATCTGGCTTCTTTTTACAGGAAGAATAAGAATATAAACTCCTTACCTTCTAAGTCAGGAGTTAAGAGTCAGTCTGTTAGGTTTAAGCCACAAAATCCTTGTTTTGATTGTGGTAGTGTATGACATTCCATTTATACTTGTAAGGAATATCATGGTTTGTACTATGATTATTATCAAATAAAACCTTCTTTAAAGAAAGTTAGCGTTATTCCTTCTAGTATAAGTTCTGATGCAAAGTCTGATACTGTAAATTTTGATAAGAAAAATGTTGACATAAACTCTGATGTTAAATCCGCTGCAAATGTTAACAAACTTAATAAGGCCAAAGGATCCAAACAAGTCTGGGTCCTTAAAACAAATCATTAGTGGTCTTTGTGATTGCAGGGCAACATGAAAAACATCCTAATTCTGGACAGTGGATGTTCAGGACATATGACTGGAAATAAAGCCCTACTATCAGACTTTGTGGAGAAAGCTGGCCCAGGAGTTTCTTATGGAGATGGCAACATGGGGAAAACTCTGGGATATGGCAATATCAATCTTGGGAATGTCATCATTAAAAAAGTAGCTCTAGTCTTAGGACTTAAACACAATCTGCTTAGTGTTAGTCAAATCTGTGACAGAGGTTATCATGTGGATATCTTTGAAAAACACTGTGAAGTTGTAAGCAAACCTACAGGCAAAGTTGTTCTAAAGGGATACAGGCATGGTAAAATTTATGAAGCCAAGCTTTCAACCAGTTCTGATGGATCTGCAATCTGTCTGTTAAGCAGAGCATCAATTGAAGAAAGCTGGGATTGACACAAGAAACTCTCTCATTTAAATTTCAACAATATAAATGAACTAGTCAAGAAAAATCTTGTGAGAGGACTGCCAAAATTAGTATTTGCTCTTGATAGCCTTTGTGATTCATGTCAAAAGGCAAAACAAAGAAAATCTTCATTCAAGAGCAAGACTGAATCTTCAATTCTTGAGCCTTATCACTTACTACATGTTGATCTATTTGGTCCAGTGAATGTCATGTCTATTGCAAAGAAGAAATATGCTATGGTCATAGTAGATGAGTTTACCAGATACACATGGGTGTATTTCTTGCACACAAAAAGCGAAACTGCATCTGTCTTGATTGATCATGTCAAACAACTGGATAAGTTGGTCAAAGACTCTATGAAAATCATAAGAAGTGATAATGGAACTGAGTTCAAGAATATGATTATGGAAGAATCTGCAAAGACCATTGAATAAAGCAGGAATTTTCTGCTCCTGGAACTCCACAACAAAATGGAGTTGTTGAAAGAAAGAATAGAACTCTTATTGAAGCTGCACGAACTATGCTTGATGAAGCAAAGTTACCAACCTACTTTTGGGCTGAAGCTGTGCAGACTGCTTATTTTACTCAGAATGCAACATTTATCAACAAGCATGGAAAGACACCATATGAGATGGTGAAGAAAAAGAAGCCAAATCTGAAGCACTTTCATGTATTTGGATGCAAGTATTTTGTTCTTAAGACTCATCCTGAACAGCTATCCAAATTTGATCTAAAAGCTGATGAAAATTTTTTTGTTGGATATCCATTTTCCACAAAAGCCTTCAGAGTCTACAATTTAAGAACAAGGGTTGTCATGGAATCTATCAATGTCTCTTTTGATGATAAGAAGATTACTGGACTTGAAGATTTCAATGATCATGATCAGCTGAGATTTAAGAATGAAGCTTTAAATTCTGATTCTGTAAATTCTGATAGTCTAAATCCTGATACTGCAAACTCTGATGGGTTAAACTCTGATGTTATTGAAACTGTGGTGACTACGCCAAAGGAAAATGCACCTATGCAGGGGGAGCATATTGAAGATCCAACCACATCTCAAGAAGCATCGGAACCTAGAACAGGTTCTTCAAGTTCTGATTCATCAAGTTCTGATGGGCCAAGTTCTGATAATTTTGGAAACTCAAATTCTGATTCATCAAGTTCTGATGGGCCAAGTTCTGATAATTCTGCAAACTCAAATTCTGAAGAATCCAACTCAGAGAGCATGATTTCTGGGGGAGCATCAGAAAATATTGATGGAAATAGCATGGATCATGGGGGAGCATCCAGTTCTAGAGATAACCTTCCATCTGCAAGAAAGTGGACTAAAGCATATACACCTGACTTGATTATTATAGATCCTGAAGCAGGTATTAGAACTAGAACAGCAACATCAAGTGAATGTCTCTATCATTCTTTTCTTTCTCAGGCTGAACCAAAGAAAGTGGAAGAAGCTCTTCAAGATGCTGATTGGGTGCAAGCAATGCAGGAAGAGTTAAATGAATTTGAAAGAAATAAGGTCTGGACCTTAGTGCCAAGACCAAACAACAAATCTGTTGTTGGTACAAAGTGGGTGTTCAGAAATAAAACTGATAGTGATGGCATAATTATAAGGAATAAAGCAAGGCGGGTTGCAAAAGGATGTTCTCAACAGGAGGGAATTGATTATGATGAAACATTTGCACCAGTTGCTAGATTGGAAGTCATAAGGATATTTTTGGCTTATGCTGCTCACAAAAAGTTTACAGTCTTTCAAATGGATGTAAAAAGTGCTTTTCTTAATGCATAATTGGAAGAAGAAGTATATGTTGAACAACCTCCAGGTTTTGTAGATTCAAAATTTCCTCATCATGTCTACAGACTTGATAAAGCACTTTATGGTCTTAAGCAAGCTCCAAGAGCATGGTATGAGACATTAGCTTAGTTTCTTCTGAAAAGTGGATTTAACAGAGGGACTGTTCACAAAACTTTATTCTATCTCAACCATGGAAAGGACTTACTTTTGGTTCTACAAATGACAGACTTTGTAAAAAGTTTGCGAAGCTAATGCAGTCAAGATATCAAATGAGTATGATGGGAGAACGTAGCTATTTTCTGGGCCTTCAAGTCAAGCAGAATGAAGAAAGAACTTTTATTTGTCAATCTAAGTACACCAGAAATTTGTTGAAGAAATTTGGAATGCAAGACTGTTCAAGTGGATCCACTCCTATGGCCACTGCAATAAAATTGGATAAGGATACTGGTACATCAGTGGATATTACTGATTACAGAGGTATGATTGGCTCATTACTCTATCTAACTGCAAGTAGACCTGATATCATGTATGCTACCTGTCTTTGTGCAAGATTTCAAGCAGATCCAAGAGAACCTCACTTAACAGTTGTGAAAAGAATTTTCAAGTACCTTAAGGGTACAGCTGATCTAGGATTGTGGTATCCTAGGGAATCCGACTTTAAGCTAATAGGTTACTCAGATGCAGATTTTGCAGGGTGCAAAATTGACAGGAAAAGCACAAGTGGAAACTTCCAATTTCTTTGAGGCAGATTAGTTTCTTGGTTTAGCAAGAAACAAAAGTCAATTTCCACATCAACTGCATAGGTAGAGTACATTGCTGCAGGAAGCTGTTGTGCACAGTTTCTTTGGATGAAGAATCAATTACTGGATTATAGGTTAGAATTTTCTAAAATCCCTATTTACTTTGATAATCAAAGTGTTATTGCTTTGACAGGTAATCCAGTTCAGCACTCTATGACAAAGCACATCAGCATTAGGTATCACTTCATAAGGGAACATGTGATGGAAGGTACAGTGGAATTGCATTTTGTTCCAACAGATCAACAACTAGCAGATATCTTCACAAAACCACTATGTGAAGCTACTTTTACAAGATTGGTAAATGAACTTGGAATGGTTTCATGTTCTTTCTCTAAATCTGCTTAGTTTACGTTCTGATACATCAGATTTTATGATCAATATTTACATATATTACTATCTTTATATAATCTGTGCTTCAATTGAAATTTACTAAGTGCTGATTGTTGTCTGATGTGAATTTCTAAACTCTGATAGTGATATGAATGTTTCTGTGACTATTCAATCCAATGAGGATAAATGTGCTAGATGTTGACCTAGTAGTCTTTAATATACTAAAGATCCCATGTTTGAAGTAATTGTTTATGTGGAAATCTTTTAATATAAGCAAATTCTGATATTGAGTTTGGTTAGGTTTACTTTGTGTATCTTATTACTAAGTCAAAAACTAGAATAGTGCTTCTTATACGTTAAGTTCTGATGTTGGTAAATCTTATGGATATACTAAGTGCTGACAAGCCTCACTTATCAAAAGAAAAAGAAAAGAAAAGAAATAAATATCAGGTACTCCTTTGAGATCTAGAGAAAAATGTATATGGAAGGGAAGACCCAAGTGCATTGCTGGTATTAAGTAATATGCATTAGAAAAGCAAAATAAAATTTTCTTGATGACTTTTCACATTCTCTGATTACTGGAAAAATACACTGATAATAGCATAAATTCTGATAAGCAGTCGTGACTCACTTACACTGAGAAGCCACTGTAAAAAGGAATTTGAAAAGTTTCATAAAATGAGCACAAAACAGTTGAGGTGGACTCATGCATGAACTCATTCTATAGTAGACTTCAGACTAATAACATATTTTAAGCAAAGTTCTTAGTTATGCCTTATTTCTATGATGTACTGAAGTGAATCAGACTTTACTCTTTGTCTGATATTTAGCTTAATGCACACACTTACACTCCATATGAATGATGACAATTACTGTGGTGATTAATGTGGTTTTAGATGAACAGTTTAAGTGTCAGTTGCATAAATTCCGAGGACAAGTTCTGATGGAAGTTCTGATGAAACCGTATCCGTATTTGTGTGAAGAATTACAGAAATAAACATTCACTTTTTGAGAAAAGAAGCCATATTCTGATTACTTTTAAATTGTGATAATAATCAAGTCCTAATGCTGGCGTGGCAATATTTATTTACTTGATTTATTTTTGGTCAATACTTCAACGGTTATATTTTATCAGAATATTGGTTTATGTGAGATAAAGACTGTAATAATCATTTTTTAGTAGGAACAGTTTTTTTTAAAACTGCATGTGCATAGTAATCATTACTTATTTCCCGTGCCCATTAACTACTGTCTTAATTGCTGCATGGCTGACAGGTGTATAGTCTGTTCCACTTCTCAATAACTGCTGTCAAGTGGAGCGTGTATAAGTAAAAGAGAGAAAATATTTTAAATATTTTATCTACTTTTGTACTCTATACTCTCTCTCTTTTTCTTATTCTCTCATATTTTCTGACGGGTTTCTATACAGACATTTTATCAAACACCTTTCAGGCACTCTAAATTCTCACTAATTTTCAATGGCACCCAAGGATATAATCTTTAATGGAGCAAAGTCCGTCCCCAACAACTATGCTGCCATTCTCACTAAGAGTGAAGCTCCTTCAGAATTTCATTTTATTCAGGATTTCTTATCTCATAGTGAAATTGGGTTCGCATTAACACAACCATCTAGTATATCTGGAACTCAAGTTCTAACATTCTGGCGTACTGGACATTATGATGATGGTGGTAAGCATGGGACTTCAAGCATTGTATTTACAGCAAATGAGGTTGAGTATGTTGTTACTCCGGGAGCAGTTCGAAAAGCTCTACACCTACCTGAATCCTGTCAATTCAGTTCTGCTGTGGAGGAGCCCTTGCTACAGCAAATGATGACTAATCTTGGGTATGAACAGAGTTTGGCTAAGTTGGGTCAACTCAAACGCCCATATATTCTAAAGGAATGGAGCTTCTTCTTCGATTGCATCACGAAGACGTTTACCAACAAGTGCTCAAATTTTGATGCCATTCCTATTCTAACACAACAAATTGGGTATGCACTCTTAAACCAGTCTCATTTTGATTATGCAAAGACTGTGTTATGTTTTATAGGAGATAGAATGAAAGAGGGCAGGAATGTAGTTTACTTTTCTAGGTTCTGTCAGTTAATTTACAATTACTGTACATCAGATGAACCAAAACTAGCAGGTGAACTCATAGAACCTTTTAGGTTAGCAAAAAGGGCTTTTACTGATCTTTTCACTGCTGACAATAAGAAGGGAGTTTTGAGACCCCTTAGCATTCCTTTATCAGTAAAGCAAGCTCTGGTAAATGCTAATTATGCAACCTATTCATTACTATATCCCGATGTTCAACCCACCAACACACAACAACCATCAGAACCAACCACCACCCACACACAACAACCACATACATCAGCACATGCCAATCAACCATCAGCACCTACAGTGCAGCCTTCTTCTTCTAGAGCAAAGAGGACTAAGATAGTACTTCGGTCACAGTAGAAAAGAAGGAGGATGATTCTGAGAGATGAATTAGAAGATGAGGCACAGGTTCAAATATCAGAACCTGTTGCAAAAGCAGCTGAGGAAGTGTCTCCTCAGAAGACAAAGGAAACTGGGAGTTCCCAAAGTTCCCAAAGTCTCTCCACCCTTGAAGAGATGGAAGAAACAAAGAGCCAACAAGGACACAATTGAGTCAGATTCAGAGGATGTGGAAGCAACAACTAAGGAAAGGGATCAGGAATCTCTGATCCCAAATGAGCCAATTGTGATTGAATCCCTTCCATCTACACAACCAGAATTTGCTAAAGCCACTGCATCTACACCTCCACTGTCACCATTGTCACCAATTCAAGCTGAAGAAACTGCTCAAGACAGAGTGCCTACACCTCCTGTATCTCCTATCATTGAACAAGTACATGCTGAAGACCCAGGTACCAGTGCTGAGATAGATATTCACAACTTGGTTGTGCCTGAGATTCTGTACTTGGAAGCTCTAACCATTCCTCAACATACTCCACCAATAACACCAATTTTATATGCTGATTTCAATGCCGATATTCCAACAACACCTCTTCTGAATCTAGATGATGAAGATCAGATATTAGGTGAGCATCAGAATTTGGATGTTGATCAGAACTTAGAGGATGATTTTGAAACCTCTGTAGCCTTACACACTATCATTTTATCAGAGGAAGCTGATTCTGCAGGCTCTATAAGTTCTGATGCTGCAAAAGCTGACAATACTGGTGAAGCTTCTACAAATCTATATGTTGATGCAGCCGGTCCTTCAGGATATGCACCTCAACAAGTTCTAGGCAAAGCTGATCTAATTAAGAACTTTATTAGAGAGGATGCACCAGTACCTTGGAGTGAAACTCCAAGAGGAAAAGAATGGATCAAGGAGTGGAACAAAGTTGATTTTGTTCCTACTGCAAATATTCTTGCTGAGCACCTGGATAAAGCTGATGAGATGCTGGTGAATGATGACTTCAAAGCACATCTCAGAGTTACTGCATTGAGTACAAGGCACCTTCAAGGTCAACACTCAATAACTCAAGCTAAGGTCAACAAAATTCAAGAAACCCTGATTCAGCAAGACATGAATGTCAAATTGGAAAAGAACAGGTTTTTTAAGCCAGCCTTTGACCACATTGGGTATATAGAAAAGACTCAAGTAAAGCAGCAAGCTGAAATATTTGATATTTTAAAGAATCAAGCTACTCAACAAGATCAACTCAATGAAATCTAAAACTCTGTGGAATTGTTTGTCTCTCTCCTATTACCTGATGATGCCAAAAAGGGGGAGAAAGTGATTAAGTCCAAATGCAAAATTGATCAACCACTAAAGGGTAAGGATGATGATAATGAAGACCAGGCAAAGGCTCTTCATCTAGGAAAGCAGGAACTTCTACACAGAAATCAAGCTCTGATGCTCATAGAAGAAAAAGTTATGATAAGCAAGTTCTGACTAAGCCTGATGTTCTAATACAGGGTGAAAGTCAAGAATCACAGAAGTTTATGCAGACACTGAAGCTTAAGGGGAAGAAAACATCAGTCTACTATCAAAACCCCAAGTTACCGAAGCTGGATGAAGAAATTTCAAAAAGAATATTTCTCAAAGACAATCCAGGAATGGACTTTGATAGTCTGAAGGAAGAAGAAGCCAGACTTAAAGCAGAAAATGTCAAGTCAAAGTCAAAAGCTCAAGTCATTGAAAAGAAACCACCTAAGCCTAAGAATATTGTGATCAAGGAGAGGACAGATACTGAGGCATTTAAGGCCAAGTCGAAATCACAGGTGGAAGTTGATCCTAGATCCAAAGGTAAGGCAAAAATTGATGAACCTGTAAAGATATATATGCCAACCATGGATCTGAAAGCAAAATCTGATGAAGATACTAGTCTGATTTTGAAGAAGAAGAATATTCAAACAACCTCTGACAGAGCTCATGTTGTTCAAGATCAGGACTTTGTAAATTTTGATATTACAATGAAGCAAGCAACCTCTGACAGAGTTCAAGTTGGCTTGATATCAGAAGATAAAGAAAAGGAAACCTCTGACATTGCTCATGTTAAACCTTCAAAAATTCTACTACCTGGGTTTACTAAAGCTCAACAGTCTACTCAACCTTTGAAGACTACATCAAGTGGTTTTGAAGCAAGAGTTATTCGAGGAAAGGAAGCTAGAGACAAATCAGAATTGGGTAGTTCTAAAGAAAAGAGAGTAAATAATACTACCTCTGATCCAACCTCTTTGAGTGAACCATGAGTAGGAACAACTCCTGAAAGATTGAATCAACTGGAGTCTGTACAAATGGTCTACCACTCTGTATTGAAAGAAAATTTTATGCTATATTTCATGACAGATGGGAGGGTATTCCAGATTAGAAAGAATGCTATTCGTTTGAAGTACTTTGAAGAATTGCAACATGTGCTATTTCTACTTCAAGTGAAAAATAGGTCAACAGATGGTGCTGCCAGTTACTTAAAATCTGATATTCAAAGGCAGAAGAAACTTTACTCTGTAAAGTCTGACATACCATACTATCCTAAGTACAGAGCTCACAATGGTGATATAGTTGAGATGAAGCCTAATACCGCCAAAATCACTACATTTCTTGGTATTAAGGGACTTGAATTCAATCTAGAGTCTGATAAAGCCTATGTCATCAGACTGGATCAGGATATAAGGAAAGCAAAAATAAATGATCTCAGGGCTGCTATCATTCAGACAGGAGAAGATACAGTTGAACTTAAAGATGCAAAAAGGAGGATGCAGAATGAACTTAAATATGTTGAGAGGAGTTTGTTGAAGAACTATCTCAGAACAACTCCTGACATTAAAGAGATCACACACTGAAGCCAAGTCAAGAACTAAAGCTGATAAATTTTGAAGTATATACAGGCTAAAGCTGATATCAGACTTTAAGGATGGTAAAAGCTACAAGGACTGTGAGTTGTAGTTACTTAGTCAAATTCTCATATACATTTGTACTTCATGTTTTTGACATCATCAAATATCTATTAAACTTGTATATTATGCTAATTTACAAGTTGGGGGAGATTGTTAGATATATTTGTGATGTCATGTCTAATAATGATTTGTGTTTAGTTTTCAGATCTTGACTAACAGGACAAATCAGGACTTAACTGGAAATTAGTACTTATACTGAACTCAGAGCTTAAGATATCAGAACTTAAGTTATCAGAACTTAAGATATCAGAAGATATTTATCAGGAGATAATATCAGGACTTAAGAAGACGTTCAGATAAGGAAGGCGGTTGATTGAAGGAAAGAAGATTAAGGCAAACACAAGAAGAGATATGAATGGAGAAGAATTCTATGAAGAATAGAATACTTGGAGGAAAAGATAACTAATTGATATATTTTAGGATACAGACTTATGTTCGATATCAATTAGAATTTTATCTTGTAACTGTGTGTCTATATAAACACAGCATAGGGTTTACACAATATGTGTTATCTTAATCGAGAATATTATTCATTGTAACCCTAGCAGCTCTCGTGATATTTATTCATCACTGAGAGAGAACGATTTTATTGTAATACTGTTTTATTAATAAGATTATTATGTGTTTCATACTTGTGTTCTTAATTCGATTTGATTGTAGTATACACTGTATTCAACCCCCTTCTACAGTGTATATGACCTAACAATAGAAATTAAAGATTTATAAATGGAGGAAACGGGATGAGAGGATGGATGGGGTGGATGTGAATTTGATGGAAGGAGGAGATGGTGAAGGATGGATGATAGTTATGAATGACGGCCGACTCTCACTAGGATTTTGAGAGAAAAGAAGTTTAGAAAAGAAAGTTGGAATATTTTTTAGGTGTCGTGGAATTGGTGTAGTGTATTTATATTTGACATTAAGCTGAAACAACACATGTAATGGTATACTTTGTTATGGCCATGTATGAAGGTTACTCTAAAAATGTTTGCGGTTATTTGAACTATGGTAAAATATAGTAGTTTGTTCACATATAATTTTGTTTTATAATTGTTATTTAGACGCAATAACTCTTCCCCTCTGATAGGGAGAAAAATAAGCTCTGGTTGCGCAATTAATATCGCATTAATTATGTCCGAATTGGGATGACAATAAAACCCATTTTAAAGGGCCCAAAACCCTGGATATAATTAATTTCGTAATTAATTAATATGGGTAAAATTAGCTGACATGGAATCCAAATAGGGGCATGACTCCTTGGAAATTGATCTCCAAGAAACCCCAAGGGATAAGATTTAATTTATTGCATTATAGGACTCCAAATTCCACTCTAAATCTGAGACTTGTCCACCAAGTCTCTTAACCCTAACCTAATTCAAAGGCATTCCATGCCTATATAAAGGGTCTCACCCCACAAATCAGAACTACGTCTTTGACTTGATCCTTGGCATACAGCAAGTTACGTAGGCATCTTGTTAAGGCAGACTGAGTCAAGAAACACAAGAGCAGTCAAATCGATCCTTGAAGCTCACAAACCCTAGTAATTAATACGTCCTAATTTTTGAACCATAACATTTGGCGCCGTCTGTGGGAAAGCATAACAACAAACATGGTGAACACACGGCGCAGAAACAACGCCCCTGAAGGAACACCGGCTGGGACAACTCAACCAATCTCGTCAGTGGTGGAGATGCCCCCACATTCAACCTTCGCCTCCACCAAGGAGGGACTCTAGTAGGAGCAACCGAGGCACAGGCTCAAGGGATGAATACCCCGACTCTTCAAGGGACGAATCCCCAATTTTAGCAGTTATAAGCACCTTTGAAGCATCAACCCGTTGGGTATAAATATTCAACAATTGTGACCACTAACCGCCCTTACGGGATGCCCCTACATCCTGAGGTTGGAGGAAGTGGGCACTCCAACCGGAGTGAAGCACAAGGGCAGAAACCCCATTATATACTCGGTTTGCCTCCCATTCTAGAGGATCAATAATTCTTTGGACCTTATACTAAAAGAGACTCCGAATCTTTGGATGATGATGTGGTTCCAAGAAGGAGGCATGCTGGTAAAGAACCGATGCTTGATACTAATCAGCATCCCAGGAGCACCCGAGGGATGAATCCCCAAGAAGTACAAGAGAGGATCAGGGCTCATAAAGCTGAGATTCAAATGCTGAAGCGTGACCTGGAGGCGCACCTGACCCCAAGACCCCCACTTCCTCCGAGGCAGAGAGATCCTCCACCAATTATAGACCTGGACGGTCCAATACCAAGAAGGGGTGTTGCCCCAAGGGCCGATCCAAGTGATCCAATGCCTCTGGGAGATCCCGATGATCCAACTCCACCGTTCTCTGAAGAGATAATGAATGCCCACATCTCAAAGAAGTTTAAGATGACCACCATCAAATCCTATGATGGAATTGGCGACCCGGAAAATCATGTCAGAATATTCTCTAATGCACTGTTGTTGCAGCCCATGATCGATGCTATTAAGTGTCGTGCCTTCCCCAAACCCTATCGGGAATGGCTCAAATATGGTATAGTCATTTACCACCGAATTCTATTGGGTCCTTCAGAGATCTAAGTCAAGCTTTTATCAAGCAATTCATCAGTGGAAGAGTGCATGAGATAAGTTCAGCATCTCTCATGAACATTGTGCAAGGGGCAAAGGAGTCCTAGAGGGATTATCTGAACCGTTTCACAAATGAGGCTTTGAAGGTCCTAGACCTTGACGACAAGGTAGCTATGATAGCACTGCAGCAGGGAACTAGGGATGAGTTTTTCAAGATGTCCTTAGCCAAGCGCCCCCTGAAAGCATGTTACAGCTCCAAGATAGGGCCAGAAAGTATATTAAGGTGGAGGAAAGTATGAGGAAGACGGTGGTGAACAACGAGCCTGCTGGTAGCAAGAAGCGAAAAACTGATCTGGAATATAATGCTAAGGACAAGTATCTTAGAACCGAGAAAGACGTTGATTCAACCCCGAAGAAGGGATGACCTAGACAAAAGTTTACCGAATATGCTAAGCCGAATGCTTCTAAAAATCAGATCTTGATTGAAATTGAGAAAGATAGAGATGTTTGTTGGCCCAAGCCCTTGAAGGCTGATCCTGCTAAGCTAGATAGGAGCAAATATTGTAGATTTCACAAGGATACTGTTTATGACACTGATGAGTGCCGACAACTGAATGATGAGATTGAATTACTCATTCAGAAAGGAAGACCGAGCAAGTATACTGGAGATGGAGGAGATAGGAATAATAGTGGAAAAAGGAACTTTGATGATCGTAGGAAGGCTCAGGATGATCAGGGGCGAAACCCCCAACCCCGAGGGCCGGTGATAAACACCATCTTTGGGGGACCTTAGCCTCGAGGGCCAGTAATAAACACAATCTTTGGAGTACCAACTGCAGCTGGATTGTCTACGAACTCAAGAAAAGCTTATACCAGAGAAGTCATGCAAATAGTGGGGGAAGCTTCGAAAAGAGCCAGGACCGGAGTAACAATGGTGTTTGATGATTTCAACTTGGAAATGGTCAAGTTTCCTCATGATGATCCCCTAGTCATAACACCCATAATAAAGAACAGTCCGGTGAAAAGAGTCCTTGTAGACAATGGAGCATCAATAGACATCTTACTCTATTATACCTTCATAAGAATGGGTTACAATGATTCTCAATTGACCCCAACTGATATGCCGATATATGGTTTCGATGTAGTCGAGTGCCCTGTAGAAGGGATAATTAAGTTGCCTTTGACTATGGGTCAAGAACCAAGTCAAGCAACACATATATTAAACTTTATGGTAGTAAAGGATGGATCAACTTATAATGCAATCATGGGAAGAATGTGAGTACATGCTTTTAAGGTGGTCCCCTCTTCTTACCATTTAGGGATGAAGTTTTCCACCCGAAACGGGATTGGAGAAGAGAGATGAGATCAAAAGATGGCAAGGAATTTTTATGTAGCCTCCCTTAGGGCCGATGGAGTTGGGGGGCAGGTTTTACCTATCCAAGATTGGGATATTCGCGAGAATGATGAAAAAAGAGGGAAGCCCGCAAAAGACTTGATTCCAATCCCTTTGGTTCCTGAAGATCCTGAGAAAGTGACTTTCATTGGAGAATCACTGGAGGAGCCACTTAGAGGGAAGCTGGTGAAGTTTTTACAAGAAAATAGTGATGTATTCGTGAGAAGTGGAATTTATATCCACTTAGAACGCTTCGTAAATGCTCGAATTGGTAATTTGTACTCAAGTTATTTGTGTTTTTGATATATTTTTGTAGTGTTTTACATTTCAGGGTATATTTGGAAGATGGAACATATTTACATTATTTCTATGCTAAAAGGGTGTTAGGATGGAGCCTCGGGAGTTAGCACGAAAGAAACCAGCAATTGAAGTCAAGGAAACAAGAAAAATCATAATTTCTAGAAGGTCAGGGCGGTCGCGCTAGTCTTGGGAGCGGCCGCGCCTATTTGTCAGAAAGCGAGCGCGCCCACGCTGGTATGGGGGCGGCCGAGCTGGGTCGGGATTGCAGAATCCTAATTGCAATATAGTAATAATTTTTTTGACCCCAGATCATATTGGGATTATATAAAAAGCCTTTTGAAGACATTTTTGATAATAACGGGAAGAAAGAGAGAGCAGTAAAAAGACCTAATAGCATAATATAAAGAAGGAGAAGAAGATCTTATTTTTACTTGTAATTTTTTGATTATGTTGTAACATTGGATGCTTGTTTTCTAATTCGTTTGAACATTACACTCTTGTTAATGTACTTTTGATTCAGTTTATAAAGATCTAGTTTTTATTCCATGCTTTCGTTGGAACCCATGGTGACAATGAGTTCGGTTATGTACTAATCATTATCGTGAGGTTCTAACGGATTTACTTATGGATTTCTATAGTTAATTTGTTTCAATATCTTGGTGTGTGATGATTGATTGATATCCTAGTATTGGTTGTGCTTATTTGTCTTATGTGCGTAGCTAACATATAAGATAACGTGTTAATCTCTATTGAAGCGAAAGTGAATATAGAGGTTTAGAACTTGCCATGCTAGCATAGGCTCATGTATAATTATTATGCATAATTCGTAGGTAATTTTAACCATCTTACTTACCCTATGTAATCACAATAGATAACTTACACATTAAATCATTATGTTTTCAAATTTTATAGACATACATGGTCTAAGTATAATTGGTGTCTACTTAGCTTCTATCTCTTTTGTAGATGTCTAGTAGTAGGGTATTCATGCAACGAAAGTTGGCGTTTACTAGTTTCGTATTATCTGATTAGTTCTCATCACCATTGCATGCTAAGGTTTAGAACAATGACTTTGAATGAAGTATTTAATGAAGTTAGAATCCCATGTTTGTCTCATATAGTTAATTCAATCACTTTTATTCTTAGTTAATTGCATGTTAGTTTAATCTTAGGTATAAACATCTTAACTTGTTATTATATTAGTATTGAGTGATAGCCATACCATTGTTGCATAGGTGCATAATCTGAAGTTCACTAAAAAGAGTCTCTGTGGGTACGCATCTTATTTATATCTTATACTACTTGCGAACGCATTTACTTGTGTGTAATTTTAGCACGTGCTTTCGCCCTAATTCGTATGATCACCAACTGATATGCCAGGCATAGACCCGGAGCTGATCACCCATAAATTGAACGTAGATCCGAATCGAAAGACCGTGAAGCAAAAGAAAAAGGAGTTTTTCCCCTGAGAGGCAGGAGGCAATCAAGGAAGAAGTAGAGAAGCTCTTAGAGGCTGGTTTCATTGAAGAGATATAATTCCCAGAATGGTTAGCAAACCCTGTAATGGTAAAAAAGGCAAATGGAAAATGGAGGATGTACGTGGATTTCACTGATGAATGATGCATGACCAAAGGATTGTTTCCCGCTGCTAAGGATAGATACACTAATCGATGTGACCGCTGGTCATGAGATGCTGAGCTTTATGGATGGATTCAGTGGATACACTCAGATTAAAATGCATAAGGATGACATCCCAAAGGTATTATTTATCACTGACTTTGGTGTATTTTGTTATCTTGTTATGGCGTTTGGACTCAAGAATACAGGAGCTACCTATCAAAGATTGGTGAATAAACTTTTTAAAGATTTATTGGGAAAACAATGGAAGTATGTGTAGATGATATGCTAGCCAAGAGTCTTGTGTAGACTGACCACAAAACCCATTTGAGGAAAGTCTTTGAGGTCCTAAGATACCATAAAAAGATGTTAAATCCTGCAAAGTGTGCTTTTGGAGTGGGATCAAGAAAGTTCTTGGGATTGATGGTCTCCAAGAGGGGAATCGAGGCAAATCCTGATAAGATAAAGGCCATTCTGGACATGAAATCTCCAAACACAATCAAAGATGTTCAAAACCTCACCGGAAGGGTTGTTTCTTTAAGGCGATTTATCTCCAAATATGGAGACAAGTGCCTACCATTCTTCAAAACCCTGAAGAAAATAAAAGGTTTCATATGGACTGAGGAAAGTCAAGAAGCGTACGAAGGGTTGAAGAAATATATGGTCCAAGCCCCGTTATTGGCAAAACCAGACCTGGACGAGACTTTGTACTTATATTTGACCGTTTCAGAAAATACATTAAGCGCTGTATTGGTTAAGGAGGAACTTAGAGTCCAGAAACCCATATACTATGTTAGTAAGATTTTGCATGGAGCTGAGTTGAATTATTCGATCAGAGAAAAGTTCACTTTAGCCCTGGTGATGGCCTCAAGGAAATTACGTCCTTACTTCAAAGCTCACAAAATTAAAGTGATAATAAATCAACCTTTGAGAAACATCATCCATAGTCCTAAAGCTAGTGGAAGGCTGATTAAATGGGCTATTGAGTTGGGAGAATTCCACATAAAGTATAAGCCGCGAACGGCGATAAAAGCCCAGGCCTTGGCTCACTTCGTGGTTGAATGTACCATCCCCAACCAAGAAGTCGGGGGGTAGGAAGATACTTAACCTCGGGATATGGAGGGAAAAGAGGATAAAGAAGGATGACAGAACAAGGATAAGGAATTATGGGTTATCTATTTTGATGGAGCATCAAAAACAAATTTGAGTGGAGCAGGGCTAGTTTTACAAAGCCCCGATGGATTCTTGATTGAATATGCTATGAAGTTAGATTTTCCAACTATAAATATTGAAGCCGAGTATGAAGCTCTGATAGCTGGCCTTGGCCTAGAAGGAACATTGAGGGTCAAGAACATGAAAGTCTGTGGAGATTCTAAGCTTGTCATATCCCAGGTCAAGGGGGAGTTTGAAGCAAGGGATGAAACTATGGCAAGATATGTGCGCCTAGTGAGGACCGTGATGACTCAGTTCGATGAATGCCATGTTAAGCACATTCCAAGAGAGGAAAATGCTAAGGCATATGCATTATCAAAGTTCGCCTCGTCAGAGATAGAGAAAAGTTCTGGGAGTGTGTACTTCTACATTTTGAAAACAAGAAGCCTTGATGTTAAGCTTGTTGCCCCTACAGGGCTGGGGACATCACAGATAGATCCTATTAAGGCTCATCTTCAAACTGGGTGGCTTCCTAGTGATATTGTTGAAGCAAAAAAGTTGTCTGTGCGAGCCCTAAGATATTTTATGATTGATGGGATTCTTTATAAAAGGTCCTTTGTATTCCTTATTTAAGATGTCTCAGGCCGGATGAAGCCCGACTGCTTTAGATAAAGTGCATGAGGGTATATGTGTTGGATCTATCGAATCTTGGCCCTGTATTTTATGATATTAATTAAAAGAGTACGAATAAAATATTAACCTTAATCGCTATGGCGCAAGCGATTCAAATCCACGTCTTCTACTTTATTCCCTGATTCTCCTTGGATGAAGTGTGGGCTCCGATCTCCCAAGGTGTACCTCTCCCAAAGCTTCGAAATTCCAAAACCCTAGTTGGCTCCTTGAGAAAAACGGCTGCCTCTCTCAAACCCTAGGATGTGATTTCATTTTTTTTGTGTGTTAACCCTAGCTTTAGGAGAATGAGAATATTAATAGGCTATAGTAGGGATCATGGACCATTAGGTCAGGCCTTCTAATGACATTCCGGGCCAAGCCCAATGTCATTAAATATTAATTCAATCCACTAAAGAATTAATATTTGCACTACCTTTCCTAATTCCGTAAATTAATTATTTAATTCGGCTCCCATATTAATTGCTTATAAATTCCCCATGTTTAAGATATCGCATGTCCATTAATTAAATTAATTTCTAACAATTAATTTAATCAATATCTTTTATCCTTGATCATCCACTCAACCTTATAATTATGCAAGAACAAATCTGCCTGCATGACTAAAGCATAATTATCTTTATGAGCTTTCAATACGACATCATCACATGAATATATTTTTCGGACACGGTTTCTTTTTATAGTTAATATCCCACTCTGTATATAATGTCATTGCCCATACATAAATTTTGTAATTTAAAATAAATTACTTAATGTATGAATCAAGGCATGTGCATTAAATACAAGTGTCAATTACTACATCCGGATTAAGAACCTAAGCAATAATAATATCGTAGAATCTTAGTTCTTCTTTATTGTCAGAATAAAAGAAACAATTATTCTACTAATTTGATCTCGTTCAATACACACAAAGTATACAAGTATTATTCAATAGTCAAGATAAACTATTTTCAAATAATACTTCAACCGTTCCAATGGTTTGTCTAATACCACTTAGACTGTGAACCTTTATTATATTATATAAGGAGTTTGACAATCTAATCTTCTGCTATCCCATTTGATACTAGATTGTCTACAATATATAATATACAGACTATGTGAAAACATGCATTCAAGATTCTCAAATAAATTATTATTGAAGTATATACTTCAAACGAATATTTCTGTATAAACCCTAACAATCTCCCACTTACACTCAAGATATTCTTTGAGTATATCAGTATTTATTACAAGCAATCAACTACCAACTATATAACTATATGACCAAGTATCTGACTCCTATCGCTTCCACATGCTCCTGAAAAGCCTTAGTTGGTAAGCTCTTCGTGAAAAGATCTGCCCGGTTATCCTTTGATGTTATATCAGCCACAATGATATCTCCTCGCTTAACGAACTGCCGTATGAGGTGATACTTACGCTCTATGTATTTTGCTGCCTTATGGGTCCGTTGTTCTTTGGTATTTACCACAACACCAGTATTATCACAATAAATCATGATTTTTTGTGGCAAATTAGGAACCACATCCAAATCCAGCAGTAAGTTTTGGAACCGTATAGCCTCTTTGGCTGCCTCAGAGGCTGCCACATATTCGGCTTCCATGGTTGATTCTGTAATACATTTCTGCTTCACACTCCTCCATATTACGGCTCCACCTCCCAAAGTAAAAACACATCCCGAGGTGGATTTTCTTTTATCCTTATCTGTCTGGAAATCAGAATCAGTATATCTCAGAGGCAATAAATCAGAGGACTTGTAAACTAACATATACTCCTTAGTCCTTCGCAGGTACTTGAGTATTGTTTTTACTGCACTCCAATGTTCCTATCCTGGGTTTAACTGGTATCGGCTAACCATGCCCACGGCAAAGCAGATATCAGGCCTCGTACATAACATATCATACATTAGGCTTCCACATGCCGAAGCATAAGGAACTGCCTTCATGTTATCTATCTCCTTAGGTGTCAAAGGGCACTGACTCTTTGATAGAAAAATTCCATGTATGAAAGGTAAATTACCCTTCTTGGAGTCCCGCATGTTAAAACGAGCTAATACGTCATCTATGTAGGGCTCCTGAGATAAAGCCAATATCCTTTTCTTGTGATCCCTTATAACTTTGATCCCAAGGATATATGCTGCTTCACCTAAGTCCTTCATTTCAAATTGTTTGAACAACCATGCCTTTATTGAAGACAACATATTAATATTGTTTCCAATGAGTGAAATGTTATCAACATATAGTACTAGAAAAACCACTACATTTCCCTCACATCTCTTATACACGCATGCTTCGCTTGGACTTCGATCAAATCCATACGACTGGACTGCCTGATCAAAATGAATGTTCCAATACCTAGAAGCTTGTTAAATCCATAAATAGACCTCTTAAGCTTACATACAAGATGTTCTTGGCCTTTTTTAATGAATCCCTCTGGTTGCTGCATATAGATGGTTTCTTCAAGACTTCCATTAAGGAAAGCTGTCTTGACATCCATTTGCCAAATCTCATAATCGAGATGAGCTGCAATAGATAAAAGAATACGGATTGACTTGAGCATGACTACCGACGAAAAGGTTTCCTCATAATCGATACCTTCTTTCTGAGTATACCCTTTCGCAACAAGTCTTGTTTTCCAGGCTTTCACCTTTTTATCTAATCCCCTCTTTTTCTTGTAGATCCACTTACATCCAATAGGTTTTATACCTTTGGGTGGTTCCACGAACTTCCAGACCTGATTAGAATACATTGATTCCATATTAGATTCCATCACCTTTTGCTAAAGATTTGCATCTTTGTCTTTTACTGCCTCTTCGTATATACGGGGATCATCATCATATTCACCAGAGACCAAGTCTGAAGACTCTCCCGAAAACATGAATCTATCAGCCTGTTGAACAACCCTCCCACTACGACGAGGCACTGGTGCGGTATTAGTGACATGTTGTACATTTTGTTGTGGTTGTTCTACTTGTACTACAACTTTATGGGTATTATATGTCCCTTCCACTAGTTCCTCTAAAACGACACTACTCATGGGTTTGTGATTCATTATATAGTCCTCCTCTAAGAATCTTGGATTGGTGCTAACAATGACATCCCTATTCTTCGGACTATAAAATAAATAACCTTTCGTTCCCATGGGGTAGCCTAAAACAACTTTACTTCTGTACGAGATTCTAACTTAGTCACGTTCTTGTTCAGCACATGTGCTGGACAATCCCATATTCGAATGTGTCTTAGACTCGGTTTATCCCCAGTCCACAATTCTAAGGGGGTTTTAGGAACCGACTTAGAAGGTACTAAGTTCAGAAGATAAACTGCTGTCTCTAAGGCATGTCCCCAAAATGACTTGGGTAAATCCGAATAACTCATCATCGATCTAACACTCTCTAAAAGAGTCCGGTTCCTTCTCTCTGCTACACCGTTCTGCTGGGGTGTGCCTGGTGCAGTTAACTGGGATTTTATCCCATTTTCTGATAGGTATTCCCTAAATTCTCAAAGCAAGTATTCGCCACCACGATCTGATCATAGTGACTTGATACTTTTATTAAGTCGCTTCTCCATTTTAGCTTCGTACTCTTTGAACTTATCAAAATACTCAGACTTACGGCGTAACAAATAAACGTACCCATATCTAGAAAAATCATCAATGAAAGTGATGAAATACTCATAACCACCTCTTGCTTGGATATTCATGGGTCCACATAAATTAGAGTGAACCAATTCTAACACTTGTTTGGCTCTATTCCCCTTTGCCTTGAAAGGCCTATTAGTCATTTTTCTTCCAAGCAGGATTCACAAACTGGAAATGGCTCCACCTCCAATAAGCTTAAAGGCCCGTTTACTACCAGTCTTTGAATCATCCTCAAGTTAATATGACCTAATCTCAAGTGCCAAAGATATGTTTGGTTCAAATTAGAAGGTTTCTTTCTTTTAGTAGAGTTAGAAGAAGTTAGAAGATGTGTTGTTCAATTCCCTATATTGCAGTTACAGTGCAGGTTGACTAGGATTAATTATATACAAATTGTCTTGCAATGTACCAGAACATATAATTCGTTCATTCATTATAATAGAAACGTTATGATCCAAACAAACATTATAACCATCCAAAGCAAGTTTAGAAACCAAAATTAAATTCCTTCTAAAAGAAGGTACATAAAGACAATTGTTCAAAACCAAAATCCTATCAGAACTAAAAGATAAATGAAACTCCTACTGTAACTACTGCTACTTTCGTAGGATCTCCCATGAACAAGTATATCTCACCATCTCTAAGCATTCTGGATAGCTGGAACCCCTGCATAGAATTACAAACATGATCAGTGGCTCCTGTATCTACACACCAAGTGCTCATAGATATAGCCGCTATAAATGTT
This sequence comes from Apium graveolens, assembly GCF_009905375.1. NCBI lineage: Eukaryota > Viridiplantae > Streptophyta > Magnoliopsida > Apiales > Apiaceae > Apium > Apium graveolens. Next base: position 224,275,762 of record NC_133652.1, read on the forward strand.
TCTGTAACTAGAGAAAGAGACATACCAGTATTATTTTTCTTCTTAGGAAGAGGACAATCCTGTTTCCAGTGACCTGACTGTTTGCACCTGAAGCACTTTCCCTTAGGATTTTTCACACCACCTTGAACTCCCACTGCCTTCACAGCTTTCTGTGTCTGAGCCTTTTTCTTCTTCTTAATACCTTTCGGCTTAGAGGAAGAACCTTTCTCAACCACATTCACTTGAACACTCTGCCGAAATAATCCTTCAGCTGCCCGAAGTTCTATCAGCAGTTCCGCGAGACTATACTGCCTCTTGTTCATGTTGTAATTCAAGCGGAACTGCTCAAAACTCTTGGATAAGCTCATAAGGATAATGTCAATTTGGGTTTCCCCGTCAAGTTCAGCACCAAGGATCTCTATCTCATTCAGATGTGACATCATCTTGAGAACATGATCCCTTACAGGTGTTCCTTCACCCATCTGAGTGTTCATTAAAGCCTTCATGGCTACTTTCCTAGCAGCCCTATTCTGATCTCCAAAAAGTTCCTTGGGATTAAAGAGCATATCCGAAGCAATGGTCATAGACTGATGCTGATGCTGCAAAACACCCGACATTGCTGCCAGAATGTAACATCGCGACATCTCATCAGCCTTAATCCACCGCTTATAATACTCTTTCTTATCTTCAGGAGCATCAGCAGCAGGCTGATCAGGCTTGGGTTCATAAGTGCAAAACTTGTACTCCTCAGCAGTCAACACAATGTCCAAATTTTGTTTCCATTCAATATAGTTAGGTCCGGTAAGTTTGTTATCCTTAAGTATGGTGAATAGTGGATTAAAGCCCATTTTATCCTGAGAATCATGCATAAAAAAAATCACATTACACATAAAAAAGGGTGCATTAAATATTAAGACCTATTGATTCCTCTAACAATTATTAAAATTAAATGCACTAACATTAAAACACCATAAGTTTCTTGTATGCCACGATGTATGACATGTATACCACCTAAATTTGTTTAAATGTTACTTCGGTCCTATTACTAAACAATATGCCACATTGGGGTGGTCTATATTATTTTTCATAGCTAAGTGTATACCATCATCAAATCTTAAATTATTAGAAATCTATGGAACTTGGTACGCCACGATGCGTGGCGTGTACACCTTCCAATATTCGTAATTTTTCCTTGAATAGAATACTTCAATTCAATATTCATTAATGGTTTGATTTCCAGGTAGTGGAGGAGTCACATCGGTCTCACTTAATACCCACAGCCTTACAAGTTTGATGAACCTGTTTTTGATAAAATCGCCCCATATCAGAAATAAAGAAAATTCGTATTTATTCCTTGTTTTTAAAAATTAATTTAAGAAGTTTGTTCTAGTAATCTTTATAAAATTCTAGACACCATAAATTACATGCCATGATGGGTGACGTATATATAATTTATATTCGTCTTTATGTTAAATTACATACAAACAATAATGGAGACCACGGGATTTAATTTCATATTAATTCCCTCTCCCACTTAGTATTTACTTTGTGGATTTTAATCTAGATGCATCGTCCTATGTTATTTCTTCGAAGTCCACATGTATTATAACAACACAAAGAACACACAACATAACAGCATACTATCATGATTAAAGCATTAATAAAAACATCCCTATGTCCATGTCATTCTAGCATGCAAAGGGTTAGTATCACATGGCATAACAACACAAACAAGAAACACATAGTAGCAATAATCGAGAGAAGCAGAAATTATGTAAAACATAATAAAACACATCTACTATTATGGCCCCAGAAAAATAGCTTCGAATTTATCCTTCAAAAAATTCTGGAAATCTTTGAGAGCCCTGTTAGAGGCCTTAACAGCCTCAAAATGCCTTGAAATAATATGTCAATGGTCTTTAGACATCGTCTGGTTTACAAAACGCCTTAACATCGTATGCAAAATCTGCATCCAAAACAACGAACACCCCGAAAACGGAATGCAGCAGCGGAAAATCTCTATTTCTTGCAGCTCCGTTGATCAAACAATTACATACAAAATAATATAGATGAACCAGCCTATTCTATTACATCAGATCATAATCTAAAACAATTACAAATTGATTTACAATATTACAAGATTACAAGATCAGAATAGGAAAAAACAAAACTTTCACGATCTACCCTCGTGATTTACAACAAAACCATGATAAACCACGTGGAACCCAATCATAATAAAATAACCATGATTATACCATGTGGGATCCAAACACATAATTAAAACATGGACATAATAGTGAATAATAATCTGCATCACAGAATCAATACAAGCATACCACTATATACATGCATATATAATCATGACATGGACAACATATCATAAAACGCAGAACCTAGAACCAGACTCTTGATACCAATTGTTGAATCTATCGAATCTTGGACCTGCATTTTATGATATTAATTAAAAGAGTACGGATAGAACATTAACCTTAATCACTACGGCACAAGCTATTCAAATCCACGTCTTCGACCGTATTCCCTGATTCTCCTTGGACGAAGTGTGGGCTTCGATCTCCCAAGGTGTACCTCTCCCAAAGCTCCAAAATTCCAAAACCCTAGCTGGCTCCTTGAGAAAAGTGGCTACCACTCTCAAACCCTAGGATGTGATTTCATTTTTTTGTGTGTGTTAACCCTAGCTTTGGGAGAATGAGAATATTTTTAGGCTACAGTAGGGATCATGGACCATTAGGTCAGGCCTTCTAATGACATTCCGGGCCAATCCCAATGTCATTAAATATTAATTCAATCCACTAAAGAATTAATATTTGCACTACCTTTCCTAATTCCGTAAATTAATTATTTAATTCGGCTCCCATATTAATTGCTTATAAATTCCCCATGTTTAAGATATTGCATGTCCATTAATTAAATTAATTTCTGAATATTGATTTAATCAATATATTTTATCCTTGATCATCCACTCAACCTTATAATTATGCAAGAACAAATCTGCCTGCAAGACTAAAGCAATATAATCTTTATGAGCTTTCAAGAGGACATCATAACCCGAATATATTTTTCGGACACGGTTTCCTTTTATAGTTAATATCCCACTCTGTATATAATGTCATTGCCCAATACATAAATTTTGTAATTTAAAATAAATTACTTAATGTATGAATCAAGGCATGTGCATTAATTACATGTGTCAATTACTACATCCGGATTAAGAACCTAAGCAATAATAATATCGTAGAATCTTAGTTCTTCTTTATTGTCAGAATAAAAGAAATAATTCTTTTACTATTTTGATCCCGTTCAATATACACAAAGTATACAAGTATTATTCAATAGTCAAGATAGACTATTTCTAAATAATACTTCAGCCATTCCAGTGGTTTGTCTAATACCACTTAGACTGTGAACCTTTATTATATTATATAAGGAGTTTGACAATCTAATCTTCTGCTATCCCATTTGATACTAGATTGTCTACAATATATAATATATAGACTATGTGAAAACATTCATTCAAGATTCTCAAATAATTTATTATTAAAGTATATACTTCAAACGAATATTTCAGTATAAACCCTAACAATATGTGGCCAACACTTGGGGGGAAGGGCCTTAGCCTAAAAAATTACTCGTTTAGGCTTCTATTGGCCGGAAATGATGGCTGATGCCAAAGAATATGTTAAGAAATATGATCATTGTGGGAAACATGCCCCCTGTAGTAAGGCAACCTCCCGAAATATTGACTTCCATAAACTCTCCAATCCCATTTTCTATGCGGGGAATGGATATTCTCAGGCTTTTCCCAATGGCTATTGCTCAAAGGAAATTCTTGATTGTGGTGATTAATTACTTTACTAAATGGATTGAAGCCAAGCCCTTGGCAAAAATTATGCTAAGCAAGTCTCTCAGTTCATGTGGGACAATATTATGTGTAGACACAGAATTCCCCGAATCTTGATGACCGACAAAGGAACACAGTTGGATAATGAAGAGTTCAGAAAGTACTATGAAGAGAACAAAATTGACTTGAGATTCACTTATGTTGCTCACCCTCAAGCCAATGGGCAAGCAGAGGTTGCAAATCGGATCATTCTAGATGGGTTAAAGAAGAGGATTGAAAAATCCAGAAATAATTGGGTGGATGAAGTACTTCCAATACTTTGGGCTTACAGAACTACATGTAGAGTTATTACAGGAGCAACATCGTTCATGCTAGCATATGGGCCAGAAGTGGTCGTTCCAGTAGAGATTTCTCATTTATCTCCAAGGATCCAAGTATATAATGCTAAAGAAAATGAAGAGGGGAAAAGGTTAGCCCTGTACTTGATAGATGAAGTACGAGATGCAGCGCATGCAAAGATCATAGAATATCAGAAAAAAGCCTTTTTTTACTACAACCTGAGAGTGAAAGAGAGGTTCTTCAAGCAAGGAGATTTGGTCCTAAGGAAGGTGGAAGCTACTGGAGTACGACAAAAAGGAAAGCTCGCCCCAAATTGGGAAGGGCCATACATGGTTAAGAGTGTTCAAGGAAGAGGATCTTACAAATTGGAGACCATGGATGGGGAAGAAGTACCTCAAACTTGGCATGCTCAAAACCTGAAGGTTTACTACATATAGCTCGTACTTACTATGGTGGTAACAAGGTTCAAAAGCACCTTGAAGCTTTTATTTCTTAGGATTTTATATCTCAATTTTAGTATGATTTATGTTTTAGTTGATGACTATTAGGGGCAAACCCATCTTATGTAAGGTTTTGAAAGCCAATTTATGTTTCAGAATAAAAGTTATTCTAGACTTTGAAAAACCAGATTATGTTCTTGAGTTAAAGTTATTTTAACCTTTGGAAGACCAAGTTACTGATACATTGCCTACCTAGCAAAGTTATGCTCTGATAGGCAAATAATGAATGAAAGAGAAATTCAGAATTTCTTCTCTTTTAGAGCTGTGTAGCTCGGGTTGCCAATCTATCTCCTTGAAAGTACAAACTCCAAAAGTACTTAGAAATTTAAAGGGAGGCAGCTAAATAAGGCAAGGAAAATAACTTAAATAAAACCTAAGGGGTAATAAGTTCGAGATACAATAAGTTAATACATAAATCTAGAAATAGATAAAAGTCTACTCATCCTTAGCAGGATCATCCTTATCCCTCTCTCCTTCAGTGTGACCCTTTGCATTAGCAAAAATCTCTGCATTCTTTGCTGGGGACACAGGAGGAGAAGTAGTGCTGGGATCGAGGATGCGATCTTCTTGCATAGGGGAGTCAAAGAAAGCGTCCAAGCTGTCCTCAGTCTCTGGCTGCTGTGGACTAATAAAATCATTGGCTTCTATCAAGCCAGGGTGCTTCTCAGCCACGACCTTCACTACAGTATCCCAACCTTGCGTAAACTGGATGGGAAAGAGACCCTCATCATGAATTTTCATCAAATCCCTGAACTTCTGGGAGTCCATATATTCATCGATCAGAGTCTCCTTGTCACTCCGAAGCTTGACCAACTCAGTGTGGGCCTTGGACAGTTCCTCACCCTTGCTCTTCAGCTTCTTATCAAAAGTCTCAGCCCTCTCCTTCCATTTCTCCATCTCTCTCTCAAACTCCTCTGAATTCCCCTTCCAAGACCTAGCCTGGTGAAGGGCCGCCTGGAATTAGGTGGCCGCCTGGAATTAGGTGTTGCTCTGCACGAAAGAAGGAGGATCTAATAAGGATTTAAAATGAAAGGGAAGTTGTAATTAAAGGAAAAGAGAGAAATATTACCGAAGCTTGAGCTTGAGAACCCAGAAGCTCAATTGTCTCTATGTCACTCCCCGTCACAATGTCAGTAAAATCCTAAGGAGTTATGGATGGAGTGATAGGACTAATCCTTAGCATGTTTGGTGGACCCTACCACCGTGTCACTTCTTCTAAATCCTCAGTTGGTCCTAAAAGAATGCCCCTTGAGAAGAGGATCCAAATCATCCCCCAGTGAAACCTCTGGGACATGAGGCTTTAGGAAGGAAGGGCCATCGGGCTTACTCTTTGGATCCCTGTTAAGCTTGGCCCTTTTTTGGCGGCCTGATTCTCCTTCTTTAGGCCTATTGATGTTGGTAATGGCCTTGCAAGCTGAAATAAAAAATAGAGAGAAACATTAAAGTTTGTAAATGATTAAATTGCAATAAAGAAAAAGAAATAAAGAAAAAATAGATAAAGTTACCCTTATCAGTGGCCTGAGAGAGACCAACTTTCTTCAAGGAAAACTCCTCTAAAATGGTCTAAGTGTCTGTTTGATCGTTATCCGTGATGAGGTTTTGATAAGTGACCTCCTCTTCATCAGTTAGTCTAATACTAGAAGGTCTACCATTGACTACTTTACAAAAGGGCCTATGAAAATGAGTGGCCCAATCGCCTCCGGCCCAAGTCAGCGTAATAAATTCGGCTCTCCATTTTGGGTTATTCTCAACAATGGAGTTACCATAAAAAATGTGGGGAATTTTGGGCCTTTGACGTATTAAAACCCAGCCCGGTTGAGTTAAAGAACTATTATAGAATTGGAATATCTTCCTAAAAATGGCAACGGAAAGGGGAAATTCATTCCTAAGACATAAAACCATAAAACAAATAATATTCCTCAATGCATTAGGGGGAGTTGACAAGGGTTTATTTGCACATATATAAGGAGACACGGGATGAATTCAAGGAAAGGGAACCTAAGACCTGCAACTAGGGCTCCTCGGTAAATGAAAATAGTGTCCCCCCAGTTACAGGTCCTATCACTAGGGGCGGCCAGAGTAATCTGATAAGTGGCATTTTATACCACTTAGAGCGTCTTAAAATGGCTTAAATTGGTGTCTTGAAATCAAGTATTTTGTGTATTTGATTCGTTTTTCTAGTGTTTAAGCATTTCAGGGTTTTAGTTGTATTTCGGGGGAGGAATCATCAAGAATAAGCCTTGGCATGTGTTCACCATTACGAGAGGAAAGAAACGGGCAGATTACGGCGAAGAAACGGAGCGAAATCAGAATTTTTCCAGTAGAGGTCTGAGTGCCCGCTCAGCATTGCTGAGCGGTCGCGCAGCAAGCTGAGCGCCCGCTCAGCTATGCTGAGTGGCCGCGCAGGGTCGGGAAAAAAGATAAATTATTTTAGGACTTCTACTTCTGTTTGGTTTCCACTTCTATGTAATCTGAGTTTTTATGGGTCTATTATATAAGTAGATTTGAGACGTTTTCACAAGTGTGGATTGAAGAAGATTGTGTTTTTACGCAAGGAGCGAATGAGATAAGGAAGAAGACCGATTTAGCACACCGCAATGAAGAGGAAGCATATATTCTTGTGATTCTTGTTTCGTTGTAACGTTGGATGCTAGTTTTCTTGCTTTGAACTTATTTACTCTTGTGACGTACTCTGTTTTAATATAATTAGTTTAGTTGTTATTTTCTTGTGTTTGTTTATCATGATTTCATATGAACCCATGATGACGATAAGTGCTATTATGGGCTAATTGTGATCATGGGGTTGCAACGGATTTATTATGGAATTCTTTAGTTAATTGTTTAATACTTTAGTGTGTGATGATTGCATGATATCTAGTATTGGTTGTGCGTATTCGTCTTATGTGCGTCGCGAACATATAAGATAGGGTGTTAATCTCTTGTGAAGCGACGGTGGATCTTGAGATTTAGAACTTGCCATGCTAGCATAGGTTCATGTACGTTGTGCATGATTAGTGGGTAACTCTAACAGTTTTATTTGCCCTATATAATCAAAAGGAACAACTTGTGCTTAAATCGTTGTGTTGTCAATTTCTGTAGACATATGGGAACTCAACATAATTGATGACTATTCAACTTCTATCTTAATTGTGGATGCTTGGTAGAATGGTATTAGTACAATGAAAGTTGGCTTTTATCAGTTTCGTGTTATTTGATTAATATCATCACTGTCACATGCTAAAGGTAATAACAATGGCTATAGAAGGAAGTAATAATGAAGTTGTGATCTCATGAGTGTTTTATTATTGATAAATTGAAGTGTTAGTTAAGTGATTAATTAAGTAGTTAATTATAGTTAATATTTAATCAACAATTTTAAGTGTTAGTATCTTAACATTGAGAAGTAATCATACATTGGTGAGTGAGTTTAATTAGACAATAATTTAGTCTGAGTCTCTGAGGGAACGAACTAGAAAGTATTCTATATTACTTGCGAACGCGTATACTTGCGAACGAGTGCTCTTACTCAGTTTGCGCAGCAACCTACAGAATCTATGTGCGAGGCTTGGGAACGCTACAAGGAAATGTTGAGAAAATGTCCACATCATGGAATGCCGGATTGGATGGTGATCACTGGTTTCTATAATGGTTTGGGGGCTCAATCTCGGCCCATGCTCGATGCAGCAGTTGGAGGCGCCTTATGGGCTAAAAGCTATACTGAGGCGTATAATCTTATAGAGACGATGGCTGCAAATGAGCATCAAAACCCAACTCAGAGGATGACGTCAGGCAAGGTAGCAGGTATTCTGGAAGTTGATACAGCCACCGCTATTGCAGCCCAGCTCCAAGCGCTATCAATGAAGGTTGATTCTCTGGCTACGTATGGGGTTAATCAAATAGCTATGGTTTGTGAGCTTTGTGCAGGTTCTCATGCTACGGATCAGTGTTCTCTTGTCAACGAATCTGTTCAGTATGTGAATAATTATCAGCGACAACAGCAGCCTGTGCCAGCGACCTATCATCCTAACAACAGAAATCATCCAAATTTCAGATGGGGGAATAATCAGAATGCTATTTAGCCACCATATCAGCAAGGAGTGAGTAAACAGTTTAACCCACCTGGATTCCAGCAACCACAACAGTATGCTACAAGGCAATCATATCCTCAACAGGGAAGTGCAGCTGCACCTACTAGTGCTGATTTTGAGGAACTTTAGTTGTTGTGCAAGAGTCAGGCGGTTTCTATCAAGACCTTGGAGAATCAAATCGGTCAATTAGCCAATGCAGTGCTCAATCATCAACCTGGCACTCTTCCCAGTGACACGGAAGTACCAGGCAGGAAGGAAGCTAAAGAGCAAGTCAAGGCTATTACCTTAAGGTCTGGAAAAGTAGCTGATGCTGAAAAGGCAAAAGAAGTAGAAGCTGAAATTAGAGGTGAAGAATCTAAGCAAAAGGAGAAAGCGGCGGAACCAAGGAAGACTACTGTTGAACACACTCTGCCTGAGGCTAATACAGGGGAGAAACAGCTCTATCCTCCACCACCTTTTCCTAAGAGATTGCAGTAACAAAAGCTGGATAGACAGTTCGGAAAGTTTCTGGAAGTGTTCAAGAAACTTCACATCAATATACCTTTCGCTGAGGCTCTTGAACAAATGCCTAGTTATGCGAAGTTTATGAAGACTATTCTTTCAAGGAAGGTGAAACTGGATGACCTTGAAACCGTTGCTCTCACGGAAGAATGCAGTGCTGTTCTGCAGCAAAAGTTACCACCAAAACTGAAAGATCCAGGAAGCTTCACCATTCCTTGCACAATTGGCAATCTGACGTTTGATAAGTGCCTTTGTGATTTGGGAGCAAGCATTAATTTGATACCGTTGTCGATCTTTAAAAAGCTGGATCTGCCTGATCCAAAACCCACATACATGTCGCTACAATTGGCTGACCGTTCCATTACTTACCCAAGGGGCATAGTTGAGGATGTGCTCGTCAAGGTGGATAAGCTCTTCTTTCCAGCAGATTTTGTTATTCTGGATTTTGAGGAAGATAAGAAGATTCCCATAATCTTGGGAAGGCTTTTCTTGGCTACTGGTCGTACCTTGATAGACATGCAAAAAGGTGAACTTACTATGCGGGTCCAAGATCAGGATGTGACCTTCAACGTATTCAAGGCAATGAAATTCCCTACAGAAGATGAGGAGTGCTTAAAATTGGATGTGATTGATTCTGCGGTTACTTCGGAACTCGATCACATGCTAATGTCTGATGCATTGGAAAAGGCCTTAGTGGGGGATTTTGACAGCGATGATGAAGATAGCAACGAGCAATTATAATATCTGAACGCTTCTCCCTGGAAGCGAAAGCTGGACATACCATTTGAATCTCTTGGTACTTCTGACCTTAAGAACGCTGAAGGGAAGCTCAAACCATCAATAGAGGAAGCACCTACCTTGGAGCTCAAGCCATTACCTGAGCACTTGAGGTATGCTTTTTTAGGTGATTCATCTACGTTACCTGTTATTATTTCATCTGACCTTTCAGGTAGTGAGGAAGACAAGCTCTTAAGGATTTTGAGAGAATTCAAATCGGCTATAGGATGGACCATAGCAGACATCAAGGGGATAAGTCCTTCATATTGTATGCATAAAATTCTGCTAGAGGAAGGTAGTAAGCCAACTGTGGAACAGCAGCGAAGACTGAATCCCATCATGAAGGAGGTGGTGAAGAAAGAAATTCTGAAATGGCTAGATGCAGGCATCATTTATCCTATTTCTGACAGCTCATGGGTGAGCCCCATACAATGCGTACCTAAGAAAGGAGGTATCACTGTGGTCGCAAATGAAAAGAATGAGCTCATCCCTACTCGAACAGTTACAGGATGGAGAGTATGCATGGATTATAGAAAATTGAATAAAGCCACAAGGAAGGATCACTTCCCTCTTCCATTTATTGATCAGATGCTTGACAGATTAGCGGGTCATGAGTATTTTTGTCTTCTGGATGGTTATTCCGGGTATAATCATATTTGTATTGCACCAGAGGATCAGGAAAAGACTACCTTCACTTGTCCATTTGGCACGTTTGCTTTTCGCAGAGTTTTGTTTGGGTTATGTGGCGCACCGGCCACCTTTCAGAGATGTATGATGGCTATATTCTCTGACATGATTGGAAATAATGTCGAAGTGTTCATGGATGACTTCTCCGTCTTTGGACACTCATATGATGAATGTTTGAATAATCTGCGCGCCGTACTCAAAAGATGCGTGGAAACTAATTTGGTGCTCAATTGGGAGAAATGTCATTTTATGGTGCATGAAGGCATTATCCTTGGGCATAAGGTCTCTAGCAAGGGTCTGGAGGTGGACAAGGCCAAGGTGGGAGTCATTGAAAATCTTCCCCCACCTAATTCTGTGAAAGGAATCCGTAGTTTTCTTGGTCATGCGGGTTTTTATCGGCGATTCATCAAGGACTTTTCAAAGATATCTAAGCCGTTGTGCAATTTGCTTGAGAAAGATGTGCCTTTCAAATTTGATGATGAATGTTTGGCAGCATTCGAGACTCTCAAGAAGAGTTTGATCACTGCACCAGTTATTACAGCACCAGATTGGACAGAACTGTTTGAGATGATGTGTGATGTGAGTGATTATGCGGTAGGTGCAGTTCTGGGACAGCGCAAGAAAAATCTCTTCCATGTGGTCTACTATGCGAGTAAGACTTTAAATGGTGCCCAATTGAACTACACCACTACTGAGAAGGAGCTTTTGGCTATAGTCTTTGGTTTTGAGAAATTTCGATCTTATCTGCTTGGTACGAAAGTAACAGTATTCACTGATCATGCAGCTATTCGCTATCTGGTTTCTAAGAAGGATTCGAAGCCGAGACTCATTCGTTGGGTGCTTTTACTTCAGGAATTTGAGTTAGAGATCAAAGATAGAAAAGGTACTGAGAATCAAGTAGCTGACCATCTCTCTAGGTTGGAGAATCCCGATTCTACTTCACAAGATAGGACGTTAATCAATGAATCTTTTCCGGATGAGCAGTTGTTTGCAATTCAGGAGGAAGAACCATGGTTTGCAGATATTGTAAACTATCTCGTCAGCAATATAATGCCTCCTAATTTGACATCCGCTCAAAAGAAGAAGTTTCTGCATGAGGTGAAGTGGTATATGTGGGATGAACCATATTTGTTGAGACAGGGAGCTGACCAGATCATCAGGAGATGTATCCCGTTCTGTGAGACGGAGGGAATATTATGAGACTGCCACTCCACGGTTTATGGTGGACACTATGGTGGTGAGAAGACGACAGCTCGTATTCTGCAAGCAGGCTTTTTCTGGCCTACTTTGTTCAAGGATGCTCATCAGTTTGTTTTAAGGTGTGATCGTTGCCAAAGAGTGGGAAATTTGTCAAGGAAGGATGAGATGCCATTAAATGTGATGCTTGAAGTCGAGGTCTTTGATGTGTGGGGAATCGATTTCATGGGGCCTTTTATCTCGTCTTGCAATAATCAGTACATCTTGCTGGCAGTCGATTATGTCTCAAAATGGGTCGAAGTTAAAGCTTTACCGACAAATGATGCAAAGGCAGTGCTAAATTTTCTTCATAAGCAAATTTTCACAAGGTTTGGCACACCTCGGGTAATCATAAGTGATGAAGGATCGCATTTTTGCAACCGTAAGTTCACTTCTATGATGCAGCGTTATAATGTGAATCATCGAGTAGCTACTGCCTATCATCCACAAACAAATGGTCAAGCGGAAGTGTCTAACAGAGAGATAAAGCGCATTCTAGAGAAGATTGTTTGTCCGTCAAGGAAGGATTGGTCTTTAAAGCTCGATGAAGCTGTTTGGGCTTACAGAACAGCATACAAAACTCCACTTGGGATGTCACCGTTTCAGTTGGTGTACGGTAAGGGATGTCATCTACCTGCGGAGCTTGAGCATAAGGCCTACTGGGCATTAAAGAAGTTGAACCTGGATTTAGATGCAGCTGGTAAGAAAAGAATGCTTCAGCTTAATGAACTTGATGAATTTCGACTGCAAGCGTACGAAAATAAAAAATGTATAAGGAAAAGGTGAAGAGGTGGCACGATAGGAAGCTACATCCAAAGTTATTTGTGCCAGGGCAATAAGTTCTCTTATTCAACTCTCGGCTCCGACTTTTTCCTGGAAAGTTGAAATCAAGGTGGTCTGGACCTTTTATTGTCAAAACTGTGTTTCCACATGGAGCGGTGGAAATTTTTGAGAATGATCCGGACCAAGCATTCAAGGTTAACGGTCAGCGGTTGAAGCACTACTATGGGGACATGGCAAACCGAGAAGTGGTTAGTGCCATTTTGTTGACTACTTGAGAAGGGTACGAAACGTCAAGCTAATGACGAAAAAGAAGCGCTGCGTGGGAGGCAACCCATGAATTGTTGTTACAGGAACCCTTAGAAGTCAATAACCTATCCAAAAACACAAAAAAATCAGAAAACAGGGGCTGAAAAAAAAAAATTCCAGTGACCCCCTGAGCGCCCGCTCAGCTTTGCTGAGCGACCGTGCAGCAAGCTGAGCGCCCGCTCAGCTTTGCTGAGCGACCGCGCAGCAAGCTGAGCGCCCGCTCAGTTTTGCTGAGCGACCGCTCAGGGGTCGAGTACCAGAATTTTTTTCAGTTCTGAGAAAAAAAAAACACAAAAAGAGTTTTAGCCCATAAACCCACGATTTGTTCCCACTACCCCATCATTTTACTCCTTAATTCCCAAACCCTAATCTAATCCACACCCTATATATACATACACCTATCCTACATATCTCCCACAAAACTTCCTACACTTAAACCCTCTCACACACATAAAAAATCAGTTCTTACACACTTTTATTCATGAATAAATGGCACCCAAGAGAGCACGCACTATTGACAGCAGCAGCACAGTTCCTACTGCTGATTCATCGAGGGGTACTGCTGCAAGGCCTCGGTTAACTGACAGAGCTGCGGAGGAGGAGTACACTAGGCTGTTGGGGAAGCCGATTCTGAAGGAGAGGGGGTTTTTACCATCGGGGAGGGATGGTGAGTTGCTGCCCATGATTGCAGAAAAGGGGTGGATAGCTTTTTGTGAGTCACCCGAAGCGATACCGATGAGCGTTGTTCGCGAGTTCTACGCGAACGTGAAGGCCGAAAAGAATGGGTTTTCTGTGGTCCGAGGGCTGACGGTTGATTATCATCCTGCGACGATTCACCGTGTGATTGGACAGCGAGAGAGGAAGCCCGAGGAGGAGAACTGGAATGAAAAGACTGCTGAGGATTTTGACTTGGATTTGATTTGTGCGACTCTCTGTCGACCGGGCACAGTTTGGACCTGCAGGAAAGGCACTAATGAGTATCGTCACTTTCCGGCGATCGCCATGAACAGGTATGCCCGTGCATGGAATGCATTTATTTGTGCTAATATTTTGCCTTCTTTGCATGCACACGAGGTCACAGTTGAGAGAGCATAGTTGTTGTGGGGAATTCTGAATGAGGAATACTATGTGGACCTTGGTGAGTTTATCTACCAAGGAATTCTGAAGTTTTTGAGGGGAGCAAAGCATATAAACATCCCTTATGCATCTACGGTTACGAAGCTATGCCGAGCAGTGGGAGTGAACTGGCCGGCTCATGAGCAGTTGCAGTTGCCAGCAGCTCCGATTGATTCTGGCACTCTGAATGGGATGCAGGAGTGGACCGGTGGTGAGCCTGAGGAGTATGGGATGGGTTATCATCTTCCAGGAGGGCGTCCAGCACGAGATGCTACTATGGCTAGGCCAGGGCGTGATGAGGCTGGTTCTTCGAGAGCTCAGGAGGGTGCTGGGATGGTTGATGCCCAGTATAGGAGGCTTTCACGGCGGATGGATGCCATGTATGAGACGCAGAGCAGGTTTGCTCAGGAGCTCACCCTTGCGTTAGGGACTGCTTTTCGAGGCCTTGGAGCTGATATCCAGTGGCCAGTTTTTGGTGAGGACTCTGCATACCCGCCGCCTGATACTCCACCCACTGAGGGTGATGATGATGACTCCGAGTAGGTATACCCTGTGTTCCTTTCTACTACTTTTACTGAGGACAGTGAAGATTTTTAGTTTGGGGGTGGTAGTTAAGGAATATTGTGTGTGTGTCATTTAGTTGCATATTCATGATAGTTTAGTTCAAATAGTTGCATAATTTATGCCATATAGTTTTTTTTTATGAATGTCATGTAGCTCAGGCATTTACCATGATCCCTTTTGCAATGATTTATCGACTGAATTGTGATATTGATGCGAGTGTAGTGATAGCATTAAAGTGATATTAAGTTGTGTAGGTTGATATGCATGCTAGAAATAATTATAAGTCCACTAAGTCTTAGAGAATGCGTAAGGGCTAGATTGTTGTTATGATTTGGTTGTTTTCAAGGTCAATCTACTTATTATGCTTAGAATTCGATTATAGGTTCTTAGTGATAAAGGCATGAAAAAGAAAAAATTTCGGAGAAAAAAATATAGAAGTTGTTGCTAGTTGTGGCTAGGCGTCAAATGGCTAGTAGCCGGCTCGCATATGGTGCGAGTAGTCTAGGGTTGAGCAAGATGGAGCGAAACGCACTTGCTCAGAAGTAAAAAAAAAAAATTTGCATAATTGATCAAGAGTGGGCTCTCTGGTATTCGAGTTATTAAGTTCTTAGGGGACTTTGTTCCTAGTGACCTAAGGCTTTTAGAGTCTGGGATCCGCTAACCTAATGCTCGTTACATGGATATCATTGTATAAGTCTTTTGTGGACCTCACTCATTGCACGGTCAAATAAGCATTTGAGTTATAAATAAAAAGCACGATTCTGTAGTAAGCTCCAGAGTTCTTGTAGTGTTGTATATCACTTTGTGCCTAGAATTTTTTTATTCTTTGTATAATCGTAGGATTGCCTTGAGGATAGTCTAGTCATAGTAATTGGTCTAGTTCCGAAGCATATCTGTTAAGCATTTGCACACACCACGTTTCTGGCTGTATGTCCGTTTGCATGAGTTTATTGATCTTTAGTTGTCTAACTGCATTCGTTGAGATGTGACAATTTGGTTGGTTAATTGTAGTAAGGGGGATCGCTGCATTTTCATATAGGTTGCATTCATGCATGTTTTTATTTTTTTTTTGAGTCTGTGACGCTTGAGGACAAGCATCGATTTAAGTTTGGGGGTGTGATAAGTGGCATTTTATACCACTTAGAGCGTCTTAAAATGGCTTAAATTGGTGTCTTGAAATCAAGTATTTTGTGTATTTGATGCGTTTTTCTAGTGTTTATGCATTTCAGGGTTTTAGTTGCATTTCGGGGGAGGAATCATCAAGAATAAGCCTTGGCATGTGTTCACCATTGCGAGAGGAAAGAAACGGGCAGATTACGGCGAAGAAACGGAGCGAAATCAGAATTTTTCCAGTAGAGGTCTGAGTGCCCGCTCAGCATTATTGAGCGGCCGCGCAGCAAGCTGAGCGCCCGCTCAGCTATGCTGAGCGGCCGCGCAGGGTCGGGAAAAAAGATAAATTATTTTAGGACTTCTACTTCTGTTTGGTTTCCACTTCTATCTAATCTGAGTTTTATGGGACTATTATATAAGTAGATTTGAGATGTTTTCACAAGTGTGGATTGAAGAAGATTGTGTTTTTACGCAAGGAGCGAATGAGATAAGGAGGAAGACCGATTTAGCACACCGCAACGAAGAGGAAGCATATATTCTTGTGATTCTTGTTTCGTTGTAATGTTGGATGCTAGTTTTCTTGCTTTAAACTTATTTACTCTTGTGACGTACTCTGTTTTAATATAATTAGTTTAGTTATTATTTTCTTGTATTTGTTTATCATGATTTCATATGAACCCATGATGACGATAAGTGCTATTATGGGCTAATTGTGATCATGGGGTTGCAACGGATTTATTATAGAATTCTTTAGTTAATTGTTTAATACTTTAGTGTGTGATGATTGCATGATATCTAGTATTGGTTGTGCGTATTCGTCTTATGTGCGTCGCGAACATATAAGATAGGGTGTTAATCTCTTGTGAAGCAACGGTGGATCTTGAGATTTAGAACTTGCCATGCTAGCATAGGTTCATGTACGTTGTGCATGATTAGTGGGTAACTCTAACAGTTTTATTTGCCCTATGTAATCAAAAGGAATAACTTGTGCTTAAATCGTTGTGTTGTCAATTTCTGTAGACATATGGGAACTCAACATAATTGATGACTATTCAACTTCTATCTTAATTGTGGATGCTTGGTAGAATGGTATTAGTACAATGAAAGTTGGCTTTTATCAGTTTCGTGTTATTTGATTAATATCATCACTGTCACATGCTAAAGGTAATAACAATGGCTATAGAAGGAAGTAATAATGAAGTTGTGATCTCATGAGTGTTTTATTATTGATAAATTGAAGTGTTAGTTAAGTGATTAATTAAGTAGTTAATTATAGTTAATATTTAATCAACAATTTTAAGTGTTAGTATCTTAACATTGAGAAGTAATCATACATTGGTGAGTGAGTTTAATTAGACAATAATTTAGTCTGAGTCTCTGAGGGAACGAACTAGAAAGTATTCTATATTACTTGCGAACGCGTATACTTGCATGAATATTAGCGCGTGTTTTCGCCCTAACATAATCCTAAGGTTAGGAGGGAGTTTGTATAGGGTGTTGTAAGATTCTATCCTACCATCTAACTCATGGAAAGTATCACCATGGTTGTAAGAATATAAATCAGAAAGAGATGAATATTCATCCCCTCTAGTATTAATCATATCTATAAGAGAAGTATAAGGGGAGCGTATTTGAATAACGGTACCTCTTTTAAAAGTATTCATCTTTGCCAGCCTAGCAAGGTCTCAATCCGCCATTGTTATTCTTGGGAAGGAGGCTTGAAACACAGAAAATGGCTGAAAGTGGTGGAGCAACGGTGGAAAATAATGCCGGAATTCGTCTTCTTAAGAAAGGAACTAGAGAGAAATTTGAGAGAGATCTGTGAGTGAGAGGTGAAATGAGAAATTCTGCCCCTCACCACACTTATATAGCATAATTTTGGAAAATGAATTGACAAAAGCCCATTGAAGCACGACCTAATAAAGGGAAGCCTATTAAAAAGGATATTTCTGGGATAATCTAGAAGGTTGGAAGGAATCTGAAAGGTCTATAATCGACTAGAAATCTGGTCGATTAAAAAGTAACTTTGATTGATGTTTTATTCGACTAGAGTGGTAAAAAATCACTTAGTTCGACAAGAGTCCTGACCGAAGAAAAAGTGGCATTGATCGAAGTTTTATTCGACTATAGTGGTAAAAAATCACTTAGTTAGACCAGAGTCCTGTTCGAAGAAAAAGTGGTTTTGATCAAAATTTCATTCGACATGCGTGTCAAAATAAAGGATAAGTCGACCAACATCCTGATCGATTCGATTAGGAATCCTGGTTGAAATCCAGTTAGACCATAGTGTCCAAATAAAGGATAAGTCGACCAAAATCCTTGTAACGCCCTTAAATCCGGGGTCAGGAATCTGGGTCGTCACACAATCCTTCAATCATCTGTAACCTGCATTCACTCAATAATCCAATAATTCCATATCACAGACCCCCAATCTCACACACTCACAAGTTATAGCCTTAGAAATGACGTACAACAAGTATCATCTGTTATTAAAACTCAAATGTACTTTACAGGATCTCAAACAATTATTCAAAACCTCTATATGAAGTTACAACAATTACGACTGATATCTTATACCTATCTGATACTCTGGCCCACTTGAGACAAAGCTGCAAGGGATTCTCCCCATGACTGCAAGTGACTAAGTCCCACACCGGCATACTGGTTATCTATTGTGTTGTGTCATTTAAAAGAAAGCAAGAGTGAGCTATAATGCCCAACATAATAATGTACAGTATGAAATGACTGTATGATAAACTCAAGTAAAACGTCATATATGATATTTATGTTTTATTCAAAAATAGTTTTCATTGGTGATACACACCTTCTTTTGAAAATAAATCTTTTAATGGATTTATTATCGTGCAAATACCTTAATGGTAAATCCAGGACCTAGGCTTGGGTCACGGTATTGCATCACAATTCCAATTGAAAGAATAGGACATTCGTTGGAGCCACCGCATATGATGATAAGTCATACTATGATAATAGTAACCTTTTCTACTAGTAGAAGGATGACACCTTCGTATCCCGGTTATCACCCTTGCCGCATACGGGCTATGTGTCCTCATTTCGGGTATACACACACTTCGCAGGTCCTTAGGTACATATAGTACCGTCTCCTACGGTACTGGCAGTCTATCCAATACACGAAGTACTTGGATCCTACCCCTCCCTTGTCTTTAAGGAAATCCTATCATATACTTGGAATCATCGAACTATATCGAAGTTCCCCAAGCATTTTGCTTGTTGATAGGAGCAGCTTGTCTCATATGTATATATATATATGTACTTCCGAGAATTTTTGGAGGAAGTATTAAGGATGTGAGTTGACCTTTGTCAACAGATAAGTAAATAAGGGGGAGTTTCTTTTAAAACTATGATCAAAATATTTAAAATAAGTTGATATAATATTCTTCGACATTCTGAAATTATTCTAATGATTTTCCGAAAATCATAAAGTATTTTATATCAGGTCTTATGATTTTTAAATCATAAATAAATAATTTAATAAATAATAAATAATTAAATATTAATCATTAAATAATTAAACCTCGAATTCATTTACTTTAAGAGAATATAAAAAATAATATTCCTCAACTAATTTATGTTTACGTAATTTAATAATCTTTAATATTTAATCGGGTTTGAAATAAATAATCGTTGGAGAATACTTCTCCTATAATAAATGAACAATGAAATAATATCCATTATTCGAGTAATTAAATCTAGTTGAGGGAATACGATCTTTGGAAATCGTTTCAATAAAAGTTCGAGGTATTTAATGTTTCGCAAGTGGACATCGAGTCCCTTGGAATAAAATAAGTGCAAACTTTTGATCGTCCAAAACATCACCGAGATGATTCCCGGGTTTTTACTACAATATACATACCGACCGACTCTCGGTCTATAATATACATGTCACGCTACCCTCTAGCGTTAACATTTCTCAAATATAACAACTCTGGAATACTTTTGTGTTTTTTTATAAACTTACACCGACCAATCCACGGTCTAAATATATCGTTTCAAATCCGGTACTTTTATTATACAAAAATCATCATATCTTATGATTCAATATATAACAATTTATAAATCTCCGTAAAACATTAATCATGCATATATTGCAGTATTTAAAAGCAATCACAACACAACGGTTCTAAAAAGGTAGGGTTTGAAAACTTGCTTGGAGTCCAAGATACATTTCCCGACTTCCTCTCATTCCAGTTTTTCTAATCAATAAACATCATAATCTTAATCAATATTCCTACTCTCATCACCAACTTATATTTCTAATAAATTCAATACTTCATAATTTTCAATGTTCGATCGACTCGAAATAAGTATCAATCCTTGGTCGAAACGGACGGTCAAAGTGGTCTTCTAGATGTGACTTTACCGAATATAACTATTATGCGACTCGCACTCTATCATTATTAATAAATCATAAAATTAATATTTTAATACGAAACCACCTCGAGGAGCTTCTTGAGTGCTTTCAATATTTATTCTAAAAGTTTCATTTTGATAAAATGAATTTAATTAGGTGAAACGCATTTCAAAAGTTCGGTCAACTACGGAGTTTTACTATTCAAACCGCTTTCACTAAAATATTAATATCTCTCAAACCGTTAACTCAATTGATGCACCGTTTTCGCGTGCACAATCTAGAAAAAATTTAGAACACATCATTTCAAAATAGTTTTCTGGTAACAGGAGTGAAAATCCCGAAGTGACAGTTTCCTAAAAGGGGGTTGTTTTTGACATTCGTACTCCGCGCGACCTCGGCTCCGAATTTTTATAAAATTTAAAAACCAACATTTTTACTTGATATTTTTATAACAGCTAACAAACTCTATTTATTACTCTCTGTAAAAAATTTATAATTTTTTAATATTTTTAAGTCGATCAATTATATTTAAGAAGTTCGTAAATTGTAGCAGTTTTGTCGCTTAAATCCCTTGTACTAAAACGGTCATAACTTTTTATCCGTAAATCGGAATCAAGCAATTGAAGTGCCTAAACGATCCTCATAACATTTTATATCATATTAAAGTCTCACTTTTCAGGAAAATAGAGTTTATGCATTCGGAAACTTCTGCAGAAACTTAAGTTGAGTTTTGTTCGTTTTAACAAGGTTATGATTATGATTCGAGTTTCGTTTACGTCTTAAATCATTATACCACCATCAACAATAATCAAATCATCATCTCAATACTAAATCCTCTCAAGAACATAATGTTCTTGAGGTAACAATCATCAATATTAAATCTAATTAACTAAACATCAAGATAATATCAAATCAATCATCAAAACCATACTTATATCCAAGATCCTTACTTTTCTTAAAACTTAAAACTTAAACAAAGTTTGGATGAATGTTTATACCTTTCTTGAAGCTTTTTAATACTTAATAAAGTCCTAAGATCCTTGATGAAGCCTTGGTCTAGCTTTAGGAGCCTTAAACTTTCATGAAAAATCAAAAAAACAAGTTAGTGATTTTCGGAGTTACTATTCACCACCAATTTTGAGCAAGGATTTGACTATGCCATACTAATTCAATGGCCATAAAATTTTGAACGTACCTTGTATATGGTATAAGGAAGCTTTGGTTAAAATTTGGTGTGTTAGGTCACACACACTGTAGAGGGGGTGAATACAGTGTATAATACAATCAAATCGAACTTTAATATCTTAAGTAACAGAAGACAAACTTTATTGAAACAATAAACTCTGTTACAGTATGGAACTGTTACCTCTCAGTGATGAACAAATATCACGAGAGCTGCTAGGGTTACAATGAATAATCTTCTCGAATATGATAACACTTATAGTGTAAACCCTATGTCTGTGTTTATATACTACACAGTTACAAGATAATCGCTAATTAATATGGAATATAATTCTGCTTCCTAAAATATATCAATCAGATATCTTTTCTTCCAAGTATTCCATTCTTCACGGAACTCCTTCTTCATGCATATCTCTTCTTATGTTTATCTCGATCTTCTTTCCTTTAATCAGCTACTTTCCTTATCTAATCGTCCTTCAACACTTAAGTTCTGATATCCAACTTCTGATGATTATCTCCTGATAATATAAGTACTGATATCCTTAAGTCCTGACTTCCAGTATAAGTACTGATTCCCAGTTAAGTACTGATTTGTCCTGTTAAGTAAGATCTGAAAACTAAACATAAATCATATTAGCCATGACATTATCAAATATATCTAACAATCTCCCCCAACTTGTAAATTAGCATAATATACAAGTTTAACAGATATTTGATGATGTCAAAAACATTAAGTACAAATGCACGAGAATTAGACTAGATAACTACAACTTACAGTCCTTAAAGCTTTACCAATATTTAACTTCTGATAACAACTTCAGTCTGTACAAATATCAGAATTTAAGCAGTTGTAGATCTTTGACTTGGCTTCATCTTCTGATCTCTCTAATGTCAGGAGTTGTTCTGAGATAGTTCTTCAACAAACATCTCTCAGCATATCTAAGTTCATCAATCATTCTCCTTTTGGCATCTTTAAGCTCTGCAGTATCTTCACCAATTTGAAAGATTGCAGCCCTGAGATCATTAATCTTTGCTTTTCTTATATCCTGATCCTGTCTGATCAAATAAGCTTTATCAGACTCAAGATTGAATTCCACAGCCCTGTACCCTAGAAAGGTAGTTATAATTTGAGCAGAATTGGGATTCATTTCAACTATATCACCCTTGTGATCTCTGTACTTTGGAACATATGTGCTGTCAGATTTAATAGAATAAAGCCTTTTCAGTCTCTGAATCTGATCCTTCAAATAGTTTGCAGCAGTTCCTGTCAATCTGTCATCCACTTGAAGTAAGAATAGTACATGCTCCAATTCTTCAAAATACTTCAATGGAATGGCATTTTGCTTTATATGATAAACCCTACCATCTGTCATGAAATACAACAAGATGTATTCTTTCAAGTAGGTATGGTAAACCATTTGTACAGATTCCAGTTGATTCAATCTCTCAGGAGTTGCTCCAATACCTGGTTCACTCAAGGAAGTTGGATCATTGGTAGTGTTCTGTATTCTCCTTTCATCAGCACTTCCCAATCCATTTTTATCTCTTGCTTCCTTTCCAGTAACTACTCTAGCTTCAAAACCACTTGTAGTAGTCTTCAAAGGTTGAGTCTGTTTTGCTTTAGTGAATCCTGGTAGGAGTGTCTTTGGTCTATCTTCTGATATCAAGTTAATTTGAGCTATGTCAGAGGTTACTTGCTTCTTCTGAATATCAGAACTTACAGTTTCTTGACTCTGAACAACTTGAGCCATGTTAGAGGTTGTTTTAAGAACTTTTCTTGAAGTCAGAGCAAGATCATCCTTTTTATCATTAATTTCTTCATCCTCAGGAGGCACATAAACCTTGATAGGTTCACCAACCTTTTCTTTACCCTTGGATCTTGGATCTATCTGCGGTTGTGATTTAGCCAATGTTGCTTCAGTATGTGTCCTTTCTTTGATCACAATGCCTTTGAGTTTTGGAAGTGGCTTTTTACCAGAAGCTTCAGATTTAGATGTGACTTTCTCTGATTTAAGTCTGGCTTCTTCTTCCATTAAACTCTCCAAGTCCATTCCTGGATTTTCCTGAAGAAATAACTGTCTTGACATTTCCTCATCAAGATCTAAAAGTTCATCAGACCTTATCCTTTTACTAGTAGCAGAACTTATTCTTTTCCCAATATCAGAACTTGTCCTGTGACTTGTGATTGCAGCTTTTCTTGATGTGAAACCTCTACCTTGACTATGACCTCTACCCATTCCAGAGTTTCCTAGATCATCCTTTTCATCATCCTTCCCTTTCAGTGTCTTGTCAGTCTTGCATTTGGACTTAATTACTTTCTCCCCCTTTTTGGCATCAGCAGGTAGTAGAAGAGAGACAAGCAATTCCACTGAGGCTTGGATTTCATTAAGTTGTGATTGATGAGAAGCTTGATTTTTCACAATATCATCAATCTGAGCCTGTTGAGTATCTTGAGTTTTCTCAATATAAGCAATCCTGTCAAAGGTAGGTTGGAAGAACTTTTTATTATCAATCTTTTGAACTTGTTCCTGTTTGATAAATTCTTCCTGAATCTTGTGTAGCTCTGCATGAGTAGTTGAATGAAGACCTTGTAGATGTTTAGTACTCAATGCAGTGACTCTAAGCTGGGTTTTGAAATCATCAGAATTTAACATTTCATCAGCTTTAGTCAAGTGCTCAGCAAGATGCTTTTCATTTGGAACACAGGAAACTGAGTTCCATTCCTTAGTCCACTCCTGTCCTGCAGGAGTTTCACTCCAAGGCACTTGTGCTTCTCTGGTAACAAACTTTTTAACAAGTTCAGACTTAAGAATAGTTTGTTGAGAAGCATGTCCTGAAGGACCCGCTTCATCAGCATCTGCAGTTGGAGCAACATCACCAGTATCTCCAGCATTTGCAGCATCAGAACTTACAGAATCAGTATCCTCTGATAAAACAACAGTGTGAGTAGCAATGGAGGCTTCAGCATCCTCTAATTGCTGATCTGGTTCTAAGTTCTGCTCAACAGCCATATCCTGATGCTCACCTAAAGTCTGATCATCAGCATCTAGATGCAGAGAAGGTGTAGCAGATAACTCTGGAGTTTGAATAGCATCAGTAATAGGTGTTGTTGAAGGATTAGTTGTTGTTGGAGCTTCTAAGAGAATTACTTCAGGCACAACCAAGTTTTGAACATCAATATCAGCACTTGTGCCTGGATCAACAGGAGATACATATGGTGTGATGACCTTTTCAGAAACAGCTTCCTTAGATGGAGTTGATGGAGAAGAAGTAACTTTAGCAAATTCCTTTTCTTGTGAGATCAGAGATTCCTGATCCCCTTCCTTAGCTGCTTCCTCTTCATCATCTGAAACTGGCCAATTTGGCCTCTGTTTCTTGTATCTCTTTGTAGATTTGGATTACTTGGGAGTTTCAGGAACAGTCATTTTTCTAAGCCTCTTGAGAAGCCTAGATCCCCCAATTCCAGAATCCTTCTGAGAAGTCACTTTCTCAGCTTCTTCAATAACAGGTTCTGAAGAAGGAACCTGTTCCTCAGTATCAGATTCATCTCTCAAAGCAATCTTCCTTTTCTTCTGAAGTGTTTTAGGAACAGACTTTGTCCTCTTTGGTTTGGAAGATGAAGGCTTCACAGTAGGTGCTGATGATAAGGGTTGAACTGTCTGTGAAGTGGAGAGATAGGATTTGATATATTGTCTGAGGGTTGGTTGAGTAGAATGAGTGGTAGGTGCTGATGGTTGTTGTGATTTTTAGGAGGTTGTTGTTGGTTGGACAGCAGAATAAACAGATCTATAAGTATCAGGATCAGCATTTACTAAGATCTGTTTTACAGACTGAGGAATCTGTAAAGGTCTAACCACTGATTTCTTAGTGTCAGCATTTACCAGGTCATTAAAGTAGTGTTTTGCAACTTTAAAAGGTGGAGTTGAGGAACTGACTAATTGAGGTTCATCAGTACAAAAAGTATATATAAGTTGACAGAATCTAGCAAAGTACACAACATTCCTATCCTCTGTCATCCTATCCCCAATAAAACCAATTATACCAGTTGCAAAATCAAAATGAGTTTGGTTTATAATAGCATGCCCGATGTGCTGACTCAAAATTGGGATAGTATCAAAATTCGAACATTTGTTCCCAAAAGCTTTAGTGATGCAGTCGAAGAAGAAGCTCCATTCTCTTCTGATATGAGCCCGTTTCAACTGCCCAAGTTTTGCCAAACTTTGTTCATACCCCAAATTGGCCATTAACTCCTGAAGAGCTGATTCCTCTGGAATTGAAAAGGTACATCCTTCTGGGAGATGTAGAGCCTTGCGTATTATACCAGGAGTGACTGCATATGAAGAATCACCCACTTCGAAAACAATACTAGGAGTGCCATGTCTACCACCATCATCAAAGTGCCCAGTCCGCCAAAATGTCAGAACTTGTTGGCTTGAAAAGACTGAAGGCTGGGTCAATGCATACCCAATCTCACTATGTGCAAGAAGATCTTGCACAAAATGCAATTCAGATGGAGCTTCAGCATGATCAAGAATTGTAGCATAGTTGTTTGGAACAAACTTAGCTCCATCAATGATTAAATCCTTAGGTGCCATGTGAAAATTTGAGATTTAAGCGTGCCTGTTAGGTTTTTGATAAAATGTCTGTATGAAAAAACGTGAGAAGAAGAAAGAGAGTAAAAGCAAGGAGAGAAAAAAATATGAAGGGAAATAAAAGATTAAAAAAAATCTTCTCTCTTTCTTACTTATACTAAAAAAAATGTTACCGTTGGACACCAGTCAGACATGCAGTAGTAATGGATAGTTACTTGGCTCGAGAAAACAGTAATCATTACTTACCCACTTGTCGTTTTTCAAGGAAAAACCGTTCCACTTACCCAGATATTCCATTAATCAAGGTGAAATAGTTTTAATTCAAAATTGAAACCGTTCCCACTTATTTAATTATTTTTCACTGCATCATTGATATTCTGAAAATAAATCAAGTGAAAATGACCCAGATAAATCAGATGAGTAAGTACTGATAAAGGAAAATCAGAACTTAAATTAAAACAGAAGTTATATGGTCATCAGAATATGACTATGTATCAGGATTTATCAATGCATAACAAAAGAACTTAGAGACAAAATCTTGAAACAAAAACTAATTTCATTAATATATCAAGTGAATACATTCATGAAATTGAAATTACATCGGAATTTATACAAGATTTCCCTATGCTGCTAAACCTAACATCAACAGCCTTAGTCCTAGCTCAAGAAGCAGGGCAAGGCTGACGATGAAGAAAAACAGGATGAAGAAAATAAATCATTTCTGCTTCATACTCTCGACAAACAGAATGGCGAGTCGAATGATTCGCTCTTGCTGGCGGAGAGCTTCCAGCCTTTCCTCCTCCAATCGCTCCAGATGGCGATGGTAATCAATATAGAAGAACAGGAGGTGGGTGAGTACCTCCTGTGGGACAGAGTCCCATATCTCATCAGGAATGGCAGTGACGTGCCATTCCTGCTGCCAATCGGCACAGCTTAGCTTCATATTGAATGTTTCGTAGTTCAAAAATATGTTGTATCTGACCATGGTTTTTTTGAAAGAAAAAGGATGAAGGTAAGATGAGTTTGTGAGAAAGGATTTGATGTGAAGTGGTTGCTTATATAGGCAAGAGAATGTCAGGAGACGTAAAGAAATTTAATGCTAACAGGTAGAATTAATTCTACCTCGTCTCCCCAGACTTGGAAAAAGAAAAACATTCATTGGAAAGAGAAAACATGGTTTAATGCGCACAAGAAGCAAGTAAAAGTTGACTGTTCAAGTATGAATACCATTAACCCTAACCATAGTGACTATTAATCTTCCACTTCAACATATTCTAGTTTGAACCGAGACTGTTATCAAATTTTATCTACAGATAAGTCAAGTAAAGAATTAGACTGTAATATCAGAACTTAGACTTATATCAGAACTTAACAGTCATCAGAACATAATTTCTTAACTCGAAAAAGGAATTCCTATCTTAGTAAGTCCTAATACAAGTTTAGAGTTATATTCTTCAGAACTTAATCATCAGAACATGCAACCAGAACTTGTCCTCAGAATTCATGCAAAGTGACACAATGACTGTTTATCTAAAACAACATAGATCACCACAGTAATTTTCATCATTCATATGGAGTGATTAGTATGTGCATTAAGCTAAATGTCAGACAAAGAGTAAAGTCTGATTCACTTCAGTACATCTTAGAAATAAGGCATAACTAAAACTTTGCTAAAGAGCTGTCATTATTCTGAAACCTACTGTTGAATAAGTTCATGCTTGAGTCCACCTCAACTATTTTGTGCTAATTTTATGCATCTTTTTAAATTCCATTTCACAGTGGCTTCTCAGTGTAAGTGAGTCACGACTGCTTATCAGAATTTATGCTATTATCAGAGTATTTCTCCAGTAATCATAGAGTGTGAAAAGTCATCAAGAAAATATTTTGCTTTTCTAATGCATATTTACTTAATACCAGCAATGCACTTGGGTCGTCCCTTCCACATTTTTACTCTAGATCTCAAAGGAGTACCTGATTTTATTCTTTGATCCTTTTGCTTTTTCTTTTGATAAGTGAGGTTTATCAGCACTTAGTGCATTTAGTAGATTTACTAGTATCAGAACTTAACAGATGAGTAGCATTATTCTAATTTGTGACTTAGTAATAAGATAAACAAAGTAAACTCAACTAAGCTCAATTATCAGAATTTGCTTGTGTCAATAGATTTCCACAGAAATAATTACTTCTTACATGGGATAATTTGTTTATTGAAGAGATCACCTTAACACTGCGATTTTTCACCACTCTCAAACTTCTCAAGCTTTCTCTCTTTCAGAAACTCTAACCCACTAAAACCCAATATCCTAAATGGCTGCAAACAGTGTAAGAGCTGTTGTAAAAACCCAAATTTTTGACATCAGTAAAAGAACTTTATGAAACTGGTCTTGCGGTTTAATAAAAAGTTTTCGACCACACTATATACGAGTTACCATATGAAGGTTTTGAATTGATATTACATTTTTACGGAACAAATGAGTGTTTGTAAAAGGCGTTAGTTCTTGAATAAAACTGATATTTCAAATGATCAAATTTTACGAGCTACCGAGTAATACAAGAATTACACAACGACTAAGAGAATTATCAGAACTAAAATTCCAAAAATACAACCAAGTCTAAATACAATAAATAGAAAGGAACTTACAATAAAAGGATTTAGGACGCAAAATGTTTTCGAGAAATAATCGAACTTACAAAAGGATTGAGTATTATACACAAGTTGTCAAGTATTAAATCTATGCACACCATGAAACTAGAGCATTAGAAGCTAATCGATGCAATTATAAAGCCAAATCAGAAGTACAAAACCAAACTACACTAGTTAGGGGAATAGTACATGTATAGTATATATAGTGCAAGGGTGTAGCTTGTAAAAAACTCACAAGCAAGCTTAAAAATTATCCATGATCTGATTTTATATCTATAAAAACATATATACATCTTACTTTATCACAAAAAGTGAGAGCAAGAAAGTAAAACACTCTTCACTCTCTTATCTTTTCATTTTAGCCATTCAAGAACACCAAGGAAAGAAAAATTCAAAAAACAGTTTCTACTCATTCATAAATAACCAAATGTTTATCAAAGCTCCTTTATATCATGGATAATGTATATACCAAATTTCAGGATCATCCATGGAATTTTCAATTTTATAAAAATGTTTGAAGATGAGGGTGAATAGTAACTCCCAAAATTTCTTAGTTTCTTGATTTTTTTGCAAGTTTAAGAGGGATAAGCATAGTTAAATGCTCCCTTAAGGCTGAAAATCTCTTGTTAGTATGTTTAAGTATTCAAGAAAGGTATAAACCTCCTCCACCCTTTGTATTTCTTTGAGTTTTAAGTATAGTTACAAGACATGTTCATGTGTGACATAATTCTTGAAGAATGGAGTTTGGATTGTTAAATCTTGATGGTTAATTGTAATGGGTTGATGTTGATGCTGTTTTAATAAATTTAATAAACTGATCTTGAAATAAACTTGGTGGGTTTGATGTTTAGTTTGTTATTAAATATATTTAACATAGTTAAACCGAAAATGGTTACGCGTATAGCCGTTGTAAGGTTCGTGTACATTTAGGCTGTTTTGAAGCATCTTTCCGAACTGTAAAACTTTTTTTCTTGAAAACCACTGGACATGACTGTCAAGAAATCATTTAGTAGTTTGTAACCATATAGAGAGCGCGTTGAGAAATTAATTAGTAGTTTGTAGTTGATATATCGGTATGTACTTATCAACAAGTATTATGCTTTAGGAACAAATATAAGTTCCAAGTATGTGATAGCAATCTTTAAAAGGACTGGGAGAGGTAGACTCTAGTACTACGGGTACTAGGGAGACTACCAAAGGTACCGCAGATGAAGGTACTATATGTACTCAGTAACCTGTGAAGTGTGTACATCCAAAATGGGACACATAGTCTGAATGCAGCGAGGGTGATAACCGGGATAGAAAAGTGTCGTCCTTATACTATTAGAAAAGGTTACAGATTTTCTGATATACGACTGAATATCGTACATCAGTTGCTCCGGTGAATGTCATATTCTTCCATTATGAAATTGTTATGCAATACTGTAACTAAAGCCAAGGTGCTTAGTTACCGAGAGTATTAGAAATATATTATGATGTAAATAAATTCCAATGTGAATTAAAATGAGAAGGTGTATATCACCAAGAAAGTTACCCACCTAAGTATATAATATTATACAAGAAAATACAGTTATATTTAACAGTCATTCATAGACTATTTTATATATTTTGGCTGAGCATTATTGCTCGCTCTTGCTTTCTCTTAAAGGTCACAACACAACAGATAACCAGTATGTTGGTGAGAGACTTCGTCATCTGCAACTGAGTGGAAAAGTCCTTGCAACTTTTCCTCAGGATGGCCAGATGATTGAGATAGGTTTTAGATATTTTTAGGATTATTGTAACTTCATGTAGAGGTTACGAATAATAGTTTGAAATTTTTTAAAGTACATTTGAGTTGTAATAAAAAAAGTCACATTTTATACATCATTTCTAAGATTATAAATTATGTGTATGAGATATTGGGGGTCTTTAAAATGAATTGTTGGATTATAAAAGTAATACAGGTTTTAGATGATTGGATGATTGCGTGATGACCCTAATTCCTAATCCCGGACATGGGGGCGTTACTGAAATGGTATCAAGCGATAAGTTATAGTACTTATAGACGAGAGTGTTAGGAGTTAAGTCTAGATGTGAGCTTAGCGTGAGAGCTCATATAGAGTTCTTTATTGAACTACCGGATGCAGTATCAATAAGTTAGGTTGGAAAGATAATTGAGGTATTATACTAATACCAATGGAAACACTAGAGATAATTAGAATAGAAGATGATAATATAGAATCTTACATGATTTGGGAAATATTTTGATATAAACGCGAAGCTGAGTCTCTGGCACATTTGAGGTTGAAACGGTATAACCAATACTATATGTTTATGTGGATAACACGAGCTTTATTACTCGTAGTTCTTTATAGGATGCCCATGAGGGGGCATCACACGTAAGAACTAGGAAGACTAATTGTAGGTACATAGTTGAGGTCAATGAGTTACCGTTACCTAAACTAGTTGAAGGTATCATTTTACCATTGAGGATTTTATTTCCCTTAAGAAATTTTTGAACTTATCATAAGAACAATATCATAAAACGAGCACCATGCCGTGATATTATAAGTATGTTTCATAGGTTGGGTCATGATAAGTCAACCCAGAAATCGATGATGTTGATAATTGATGGTATGTCTGCAATTAAATGGTTTATAATTACAACGAGCGATGGTTCGATCTTAGAAACTACTAAAAGGAAAGACCATTGAGTCTAGACTGGAACTCTTTGATGGAAATGATGTCATAGACTACGTATATATACTCGTAGACCTCTATATATTCGGTAATATATGTTCATTAACACACATTCCACTGAACTTATAAACTGCATTTAGAACCCTGAGAGATCTCTTTGATTTGTTCCTAGGGGGAACTGGCGACTTGTAATTAATGACGGATGCATGTAGCAGGCCCCAATAGGCTTAACAGATACTTCTGGAATGAAGTGGAGTAAAGCCTTCAAGGCATGGAATAATAGATATATTTGCAAAAACGGATTAATAAATGACTTTGAAATGATGTTGAAAGAAGCACAAGTTGGAATATGGAATTATGAAGACCAGGAGATGAGATCATCCTCGGATGGGGTAATGATATAAGGTAGGATAATCAGTGACTTATTTTGGAGTCTACTCGCCATCATGCTACTCCCTCTAAACTGTTCATCACTCGTACTATCTTGATAAACTGTATTGGGTAATCCATTTTCAGTTATCTACTTCAAACTTCTAAAATGACCAACAACTTATATAATTTTTTCTCCAAACAAGGACTTATCCATGAAATTTTATTCAAAGATTATGATTATCTTGTTAGGGTAAAGGCTATTAATTTTTTTTCAATTATTCAAGAAATGGATGATAAATAATTAATCGATGAGTATTCCTTAATGAATGTTAATATCTGATTCTGTCTTTCATACTTACATTCCTCAGTCGAACTCATAAATATTTACGATTTCTTAAGAACATCAGTAATCCAATATCTAGCGATTCCTCGTGAATTCTTTTCTTCTATTCGAGATAAGATTGTATATCAAACATTGAAATCATAGTAAGGATATCCAAATGATGAGAACAATTGAATGAATGAAGTTCGAAGTTCAGATAACATGAAGATGGCCAGAGGAATTAATTCAATATAGGACTCAACCAAAATTGACCGAAAAGCTAAGGTTATGTCAAGAAAAATTAATATGACACGGAAACTTTAACATAAAGAAGTGAAGATATTTCAAAACTTAGGGGGTATTATTAATGACCAAATATAAAAAAACATGTTATTGGTTGGGTAAGTAAGTACTCGACATGACTAAAATAAAAATGAACTATTAAAGAGGGATTACCATGGACCAAGTTGAGTCATTGTGCTATTTGGGTTATAATAGATGGGTTAAATAAGTCCGCTTATTATTGTATCATATAAACGAGAGATCTCCACTCGACGAAATTTGTTATGAACTGGGAAGAGAAAGTCCTCATAGAAATTATGCTAGATAAGAACCCAAGATTTAATTAAGTGGTTTATTTTACCAAAGTATTTTGTGGACAAGATCGAGTAGAGGCACGACTTAGAGTTCTCAAATCACAAGTAGAACGAGAGAACTATCCAGATAATTGAAGATACGTCAAGCGCCATGACATCTATTAAGGGCAGCTGGGAGAATCGCTTATTATCGGTAGAAATTTCGTATAGTTATACTTACCATGCAAGCATACGAAAAAATGGCGTCGATATCCCTTAGGAAGGACAAAGTGGAAAGATGAAGGATGTCATTGCTAGCGCTGACAAAAGGCAAAGATCATCGTACGCGCCCTTTAAAGGCCACTGGTAACAGCTCCCAATAAATGAGAATACTTCTAAGGCGCTGATGAGAATAATGAATACAACTTTGACGGTATCATAATACTCGAAATATCATACTGGAAGGGATTGACGAATGTCGACAAGCAGTGGAACCTAACCCAAAGCTCATCGAACATTTCGAGATTCTAAAAGCATATCGATCAGTTCATGCGGAATGATACTTCCTTCGTGATGGGAAGGGGAACACGATGTGTGTTACATATCTACGAGAGGAAATGTTGAATCTAACACTAAGCGTGAGACGAGAGATGAACATGTAGAAATGCAATCAGAAATTCTTACGTAAGCAATCGGCATAGATAATATACCGGAATGAGCAAAGATTGAGGAACAAAACTTTAGCACATAAAAGTGCGCGGAAGGAAAACTAAAAATTGCCCATTCAAACACTAGTAGATAAGTTAATATTCCATGCTATAGATTTCAAAGGAGGACGAAGTGACCAGTTGGCATAAATTGAATTACCAACAAAAAAGAGTTATCATGCGTGTGACGGCCTCAAACCTGGGGTCAGGAGCTGACGTCACTAAATATAACAAACCACAAATATAAACTACAAATTTATCATTATTACACTAACACGACCCTAAAACCAAGATCCGATCTAGGTTCAAGTATTATTTCGGTTACAAAACTACAACCAACTAATTCGACAAGTTTGACAATCTAACTTATTACAGCAACTCATAAGACCACATGGTCTGATACAAACTACCTCAGAGGTGTCGTGACCGGAAGGGGCTGAAATTCTGTTATGACCGGTTCTGATAGGTCTTCTAGGCATCTGTAATATATGAATATATATATATACATATATATAACAAGCTGTAAGGGTGAGCAATCAATTGCTCAACAGTACCATTATATGAATAACAAGTAAAGCAGTTTATAAAATAGTTATAGGAACAAAAATCATAACTCCTTTACAAAAACAAGTAAAACAGGTATAAACTGGATATCAACAACTAGTATGCTATGTAAAACGAATCATCACTTGTGTGTTGTGTGAATACCAGAGTTCAATTTTAGCATGCTATTTTCATTTCCATGTCCACTATTCCACTACAGGAACCAGAAAGTCATCTGTTGCGTTAAGGGAACCACAAAACCAAAATCAGATATATATTGGAAGAATCCTAGGGACAGCTGATCAGTATATCCCACAATAAACCTGTTCCGGAACTTAGAGACTAGCTAGGTCTCTGTCACGCTGGAGTAAGCAGTTCAAATAGGGCGCGAAACCGACTTAGCCTCTTACGCAAACCTGTTGGGCCGTTACGGGCCTCTTATGCAACCATCCAATATCTGATACGTTTATCCAGTTTCCAAAACCACTTAGACCTATCTCTTTTAAAACAATTATATTACAACACACTTTACAAAACCTTTCCAATTTTATTCACAATTTGGAGATAGACATTTTCAGAAGTTACTTTTCCCCAAAACATAATTTAAACGAATATTTTTAAATACAGGGAATACGTAACACTACACAAATTAAATCAACAGTTATTCATATATACTGAACCGTATAAGATTTGTTCAGCGGTACTTTCCTTGCGAAGCTTTTCAACTAACACTATCTCGACTTTAAACCGACTTTAACTTTCGAGTCCTTCGACTTGAACCTACAGAATCAAAATATCCTAGGTTAGACGACTAGTTATGCTTGACATATCCTCGCTAAACACTTACCCGAATGATAGTAATCCCCGACTCGTACTTATATGTATTAATATAATACACGTAACAATCTGAGTTCATTCAATATTTATTTACAAATATACACACTCGACTAGTATTCTCATAGTTAAAATAATTTCCGAAAAATTTGGACAGCGACTCTTTTATTTAGTGGACTACCCGTCGAAACATAATCGACGTCCAATTCCCAACAAATCACAATTTTCAATCCATATCTCAATACGACTTTTTAAACTAAATAATTATTTACGCTCCAAAATATAATTATACGAACAAATTTATTTGTTTTATAAATTTAGGACTCAGATAAAAATCATCACCATCCACCATAGACTTGCCGAGGCTCATCGTCGACGGCGGCAAAATTTTGCGGGTACCCGATTAAATTTCGTGTTTCCAATGCAAAAATTCCACTAATTACTACGAATAAAACTGATCGCATGAAATTATTTATATCACAAATAGTAGTCATAATTCCCTGCAATTTAATAAAATAATAAGAATTAAATTCAGATTAACCGAATCAAAACATAACCAATAATAACAACAGGACACAGCCACACACAAGCGCAACGCGCGCCACAACAGAGCAAGCCAGGAACACAGGGACGGCCGGAAAAACGGCCGGAGAACCCACAGTCACCCACCTAAAACTCACACACACAAATGCACACACACATACATGAGCTGCACACACAAACACATGCACATATATACACAGGTATATATATATTCACCACAGCAACAAATCACAGAATCGAAGTACCAATCGACACCAGCCAGCCGGAGAAACTCACCGGAGGAACGCGGCGGCAACGGCAACAAGAAACAGGAACAGGGAAGAAACAAGGAAGAAGGAGAATAAAATAAAAATCAGAGAGTGAGAGGTTCGAGAGAATAAAGAAGGGAGAGACATGAGAGAGAGAGGGCGAGAGAGAGAGGGAGAGAGAAAGGGGGAGAGAGATAGAGGGAGAGAGAGAGAGAGTAAAGAATCAGGAGGAAGAAAAGAAATGGCCCAAATATTAGACTGCAGACACGTATCCAAAAAATGTGATACGTGTCATCTTTTTAACAGACTGCAAAATACGTGTCCTGCCAGCTTAATTTCGTCCCGAATTCACAATTTATGAATCAAGTTATGGGTAAAACATACCCCGAAAATTACCAAAATAGTCTTAAAATTTTATAAATATTCTGAAATTAATAAAACATAAATTTTTGAAATTTATAAAACATTTTTGAAACGCGCAACATACCCGCAATTAACGATTTAGCGAACAAACGTGCGGGTGAATTTACTCCAAAAAATTGCTGAAATAATGTTAAAATTCTTGAAATATTCTAAACTTAATAAAATATGAGTTTCGTAATTGTTGAAGCAATCTGGAATTAAATACTGAATTTTATAAATAAATGTAATCAAAAAATCATTTAAAGACAAATAGTTAGTGAAATATTAATTTCTAAATTTTATAAAATCCCAAAAGTAATTATTGAAATTATAAAATCATAAAAAAATATACAAATAATCTTTGTAAACCAACAATCCCATATAAATAATAATAAACAACAAATAGATGTCAGAACCAATATACATATTTTATATAATTAATTACCCAATAATTACACTTTTAAATAATACAAAAGTATACGAGTCGGTATATTCTTCCCCCTTAAAAAGATTTGGCCCCAGAATCTTAATTAATTAAAGAAGTGAGGAGACTCTAACTCCCAAGTACTCGAGGATTTCTCCAAAGTACTTTAACTGTAGGAATACACTTATTTCTAGGGACTCGTTCTTTACGATCTAGGATCTGGATTGGTCCCTCGATGTAGGACAAATCGGGCTAAAGCTCGATTGGTTAATACTCAATTACTTAATTCGAATAAGAGATATACCTCTTCAGTATCGATACATGGAACACGTTATGGATATGTTGCAGCTGCGGCGGCAGTGCCAACCCATAGGCAACCTTACCTACCTTTCTCAATACCTCGAACGGTCTGACATATCTAGAACTTAGCTTGCCTTTCTGTCCAAATCCAACCAATCATTTCCAAGGTGAGACTTTCAACAATACTAGTGATCCTATTTCTATATCCATATCCTTTCGATGCAAGTCTGCATTCTTTTTCTGTCTATCTTGAGCTACCTCTAATCTTTTCCAAATAAACACTACTGCGTCCTTGGTTTGCTGAACTAACTCAGGACCTAATAATTTCATTTCTCCCACTTCACCCCAATAGAGTGGGGATCTATACTTTCGTCCATACAAGGCTTCATAGGGTGGCATTCCTATACTGGCATGATAACTGTTATTATAGGAGAACTCAATCAATGGCAAGTGATCATCCCAGTTTCCTCTGAAATCCAAAGCACAAACCCTCAACATATCTTCTATGGTCTGAATCGTTCTCTCACTTTGGTCATCTATCTGAGGATGATAAGCGGTACTTATTTTTAATTTAGTTCCCAAACATTCTTGGAATTTTGTCCAAAACCTCGAGTGATACCTGGGATCTCGATCTGATACAATTGAAACAGGGACTCCATGCTTGGTCACAATTTCATCCAAATACATCTTGACTAGCTTGTTTGGACGAATACCTTTCGTTAATCGGGAGGAAATGTGTAGACTTTGTCAATCTATCAATAATTACCCAAATAGCGTCATGATTCGATTTTGTCTTTGGTAATCCTACTACAAAATCCATAATGATTTCTTCCCATTTCCACTGTGAAATCTCTAAGGGTTGTAGCAATCTACTTGGTCTTTGATCTTCCGCCTTTACTGTTTGACAAGTTGGCATTTACTAACCCAATCTGCTATTTCCTTCTTCATTCCTTGCCACCAGAATTTCTACTTCAAATCCTGATACATCTTGGTACTCCCAGGGTGAATAGAAAACCTAGAATTATGGGCATCTCACAAAATTTCATTCTTCGGCTCAGTCACATTGGAGATCCATATTCTTGAGGAAAACCTAAACATGCCTTTGTTATCCTTTCGGGTACAAACTTCTTCCCCAGTTAGACTATCCAATAGTTGATTCATGACCTCTTCTTGACAATTTCTAATTTTTTCCATTAATTCTGGATGAAAAGTGATTTCATACGATTGTTCCTTATGATCTTCTGGCACTCGAAATCCAATTTCCAGCTTTTCCAATTCTTGTGCTAATTCCTCAGCAATCCTAATTGCATTCAATCTTTCCTTTCTGCTCAAGGCATCTGCTACTATATTGGCTTTGCCCGGATGGTAGTTAATAGAACAATCATAATCCTTAATCGACTACAACCATCTCCGCTGTCTCATATTTAAGTCCTTCTGGGTGAATATGTACTTTAAACTTTTATGGTCCGTATAGATCTCGCATCTTTCTATGTACAAATAGTGTCTCCACAGCTTCAATGCAAACATTATTGCTGCTAATTCCAAATCATGTACTGAATACTTTTGCTCATGGGGTTTTAACTGCCTGGACGCATAGGCAATAACTTTATCATGTTGAATTAGCACACAACCCAAACCTTTCATAAAAGCATCACTGTAGATCATGAAATTTTCCATTTCATATCACAATTCTAGCACTGGTGCTGTCACTAATCTCTTTTTCAACTTCAGGAAACTCTCTTCGTATTTGTCAATCCAAACAAAATGTTCATTCTTCCTGGTCAGCTTGGTCAATGGAGTTGCAATCTTGGAAAAGTCTTTTACAAATCTTCTGTAATAACCTGCTAATCCAAGAAAATTTCTAACTTTTGTCGGGGTCTTTGGTTGTTCCCATCTAGATACAGCCTCAATCTTCAAAGGATCCATTTTAAAACCATCCTTACCCACTATATCACCCAAAAATTGAACTTCATCCAACCAAAATTCATATTTTGAAAACTTAGCGTACAACTGCTTCTCTCTCAACTTTTGTAGAGCAATCCTCAGATGTTCAGCATGGTCGTCTTTAGTCTTCGAGTAGATGAGGATGTCGTCAATAAATACAATAACAAACTTATCCTAGTACTCCTTATAAACCCGGTTCATTGAATCCATGAAAGCAGCTGGTGAATTGGTCAATCTAAATGACATCACCAAGAACTCATAATGTCCATATTTGGTTCTAAATGTGGTCTTTGG